>NC_039482.1:17885506-18255677 GCF_003590095.1 Trichoplusia ni
TCAGAAGTCGTAGCTTTGCCGTCTGAGGTTTCAAAATTTCAGAAATAATCGCTTTGCAGCTTTTTTCGCCTATTAAAAGAGTCTATTCTAATCTTATGTTAAGATATAGCTAAGTATATATGTATAGATAGATATAAATATCAAGAAATATTGCAAACATCTATTTTGGTAGATCTGGTGACATGGTGGTTATATTATTTAATATTTAATGATTTAACTAATAATAATTATATTACCCGCCTATATACGTCCTACTGCTGGTCACGGGCCTCATCCCGTAGGTTAGCATTGGCCATCACGCCACGCTCACTGCGGGTTGGCGATTTCGAATTCCAATATTTGGAATCCAAGTTTCTTCTCGATGTTTTCCTTCACCGTTTGTCAGTGGTGTCTTAGAATAATTCGGAAAGTACATACATATGACTTTGAAAAAGTCACATTAGTACTTTGCCCACGTTGGATCGAACATCTCGTGCGTACAAATCCATGCATAGCACCACAAGGTCACAGCCAAGTCAAATGAAAGGTCTGGCTTAATGTATATTGATAATTAAATAATAAGTAGCCTAACACTGTTGTGTACAAAAAATAAATATATATTCTGATAATTAGACTCAATATAGTTCTTCACTTAGCTAAATATTTCCCTTACGGCCTCAATACTTTTAGGGCCAAGATAAAGAATTCGTGAAGCGGTAGTAAGTTTTACATGATGCCGGAAAGCTATCTAATCCCTGCTACTTCAACCCTTTTTTTAAAGACTTTTATTTATTGACAAGCTTTATTGGCGTAAGCCCGTCTTCAAATATTACGATCCATTTCAGAAAAGTCTGAAAACATTCGTGTGAAAGATAATTTATTTGTTATAGGTAGCTAAAATATGGCAAATCAAGCAAGTGACGATGATGACGACTACGGCGATGATCCCATCAAACTTTTCGATAGTTGCGAAGAACCGGTTTATTTCGGCAGCAAAGCATACGAGAGAAGTAAGTTCAAAGTAAAATTATTCATTAGGAAATATTTTTGTCTTACTCAGTGGGTAGAGACATTCTATTTACATTACATAAACTTGTGAGAATAAGTTTTCTGTGCACTCCTCAATCTATGTGAGGAACCGACTCACAAATAGTCCAACCTATCACGTCCAGTGTGTAATGAATTGTGTTGTATAGGTACAACGACGATCGACTTCGCATCGAGATCAGAAGATGCCCCAACACGTCCTGAATGTAGAAATATGAAGTCAGTGAGACAGTTCGACCGTTGAGTGTTAAAGTAGTTGATGCGGACAATACCCGTGGTATTATAGAAAATATACTCAACAGATACTAGACTTGACTGGAATAGACTTAGACAGTGATAGTGATGTTGACGTAGAAAGGCTAGATAATAGCGATGAAAATGATTGTATTATAGTTGAAGGTTTAAAAAATGTGTCTAAAAGTGGAATAAATGTAATAAACTCAATGGAATCTGTACTACAGCAATGCGTTTGAGTAACAACCAGAAAAGACAAAATGCTACTAGGATTAAAGAAGAGTATGAGATTCAAAAGCTTTGAGTTTAAGAAATACAATTAAAGTTGATTTCAAGCGAAACCAAGGTCTTGTAGGTATGAAAATAAAGAATTTACCTGTGATGTTAAACTTTAAGAATAGAGAGGCCGGAAACAAGACTTGAAGAAGAGTGAAAAAACAGATAACGATGCTGTTGTACATGCTGCTAAAGTATTGCAGAATGTTGGAACTGAAATTATACCTATTATAGAAAACGAGGGGTGAAAAGTCGCAAGTCACCTCCCTTCTGTTCCTGATAATATAGAGGATAGTACGGGAACTAAAGCCATAGAAGAGTCTACTTGTACAATTAAAGCTTATGGAACTGCAGAGAAAAATATAAATAGAATATGTGAACAATTACTCAATAGAAAGTCAAATATTAATCCTGAAGTCAACACAAATTCTCAAAAAGTTAATAAAAGCAATGTTATTTCAACTAGTGACAAGAAGAATGAAGTAGAAGAATTGAAAAAATGTACCCATTCCTGTAACCACAGAAAAGTCTCGAAACTCTGTAAAAAGATGTGACAAAAACAAACAAGTTCAAAAACGACCAGTTTAAGAAACGAAATAAAACTTTACTAGAGTTAATAACTTCGAAACCTAATGTGGACCAATTGAAGTATCAAACAAAAGTGATAATATTCAAACCGAAGTTAGTGTGAGTACCGAACATAAAAACAGGGATGATAAATCGAAATGCGAAATAAATTCACCTATTACTACCATCCAGTCATTCTTCAATGAAAATCTAAAAACAAACGCGGTGAATCTCTGAAGTGCGAGAAGGTAATAATTCATTAAACAATCCATCTCAAGCCTGCATTAATTTAAATAAAAATAAGTCTTTTGCTGATCTCTTTGGTAATACCGAAAAACTAAAAGAAGCTGGTCCTAAAAGTGCCAATCCAATGAATAATCTGATATAATGCAGAACCCCCATCTAAAGTGTCATTTACATCCAAAGATGTAATTATAAGTCCAGTGAAAGATAACCAGTATACAAAAGCACCGGAAAAAGATGTGACGAATAGTAATAATAGGACTGGAATGAACTTCCAGAAATTCCATCGATTTCCCAAGAAAGTACTGTTAATAAAAAGGATTCCGCTGTTGTAATGAAGAAAACCACAAGTGCAGATAGTCGTAAGAAAGCAATTGTAGTGGAACAGAAGCTAGTTGGTGCTGATAACATAAATCCTAGTCATGTACGCAAAGATAACAAAGACATTTCAATGATTGCCACCTTCGAAAATATCGGTTTATGTAAGGAAACTGATAAACAAAATGCGAGTAGCACGACGACGTATGTTGCAACACTGGATATTCCATGTCATTCATACAACCTACTCAAGCTTCAAAAGTCAATCTTCCCAATCCAAATTCTTTACCCAATAAAAATAATGATTTACCTAATTCTGGTAACAGTTTTGAGCGCAATAGTATTCAAATGATGGCAAATACATCTCAAAAACCAAACATTCAGACCGCTCCGAATAATAGCCACCTGCCAGGTCACGTCCAAGCTGAAAGCTATCGGAAAACGAATATTATGCGTAAAGCGATGCACATTCCAGTTCATACGCAGCCACAGTGTCCGTATTATCGAAAGACCCGTGTTCAATATCATTCTGAATTGCCTTTTAGGTACAGTCAATATATTCCAAGTCCAGGAAATGCTAAATCCTATGTCCCGTACTTGAAAACTCGACTTATCTTGGTCGTGTGCCTATACAAAGTCAGTCAGTTAATGCGACAGGCTGTCGCAAAAACTCCCTCTTTTAATGTCACCTTTGAATCCTCAACTAACTTCACAAAGGCACGCTCTTGATGGGAATTTCGGGCCACAATATGGTGGTTCTCCCTCAATTCATCAGTTCCAATACCCCAGACCTTGCCTGGACTATCAACCAACCCTATCCTTATTATTTAAAAACAAACAATTATCCCGTCAATGAAAAAAAATAATTTAAAGAAAACGAATGTTAAATTAATGCCAAATAAAGACGATAATAGTAAAGGTAAACAAAAAGTAGAAGATATCAGAATAAAGACCACTGAGACACCGAGTGCGAATGCAGAATAGTTGCAACTAAGACTGAAATGTTGAAAGAGTTAGACAAATTATCATTCGATGATGACGCAAAGAAAGATTTGAAAAGGAAAAATCCTCATGTCACTTGTGAAACCGAACGAACCAGTAGTGTTGTAACTTCGGATACGGCAAAAAAAACAACGAAAGTTGACGAAGCATTAAAGACACCTGTATCTAACAGAATAGAGTTTGCAACCAAATATTCACCACCTATTCTCCCTATACCGAGATATGACATGTTCTAAACCACATTGTTTCGGACCCTCGTGGACAAATTGATAAAACTAATACAGTTACAGATAAAACTTCAAAACAAAAAAATACGAGTGAAATGAAACCCAGTCCAGAACACATTAAAACGTTGTAGGAAACGCATCAGCCACGAATTTAAGGAACCAAGTTGCAGTAGAAGGAAGTGCGATGGAAAGAAGATTTCTTTAGAGGAATACAGCAAAGAGTTTACGTTAAAAGTGCATCCGAACTTTCAAAAAGGCCAGGCAAAGATAATGCTAATATTAAAAAGTACAGGGGTCCGGGGCCTAGAATGTATAAGAAACACTGTAATCGTAATCCAGAATCTGATCTAGGATATGACTCTGATAGTACAGTAGTACTATAGTAGTTTCCTAATTTGTTTTTACAAACTTTATTTACGGATAAAGTTGGACAATACCGTCATGATATTGATTTACTTGTAGGACGATCCCTCGCAAGCCTGCAATATTACTACAAGGACATATTATTTTTATAAGTGCTGACGCAACTATGTTAGTCAAGAAGACTGATTAGTTTAAAGTTTGATGTCATATCTAATGTTAAGACGTCCTAAAAATCCCACGAAAGTACCGTTATGTTCAATATTTTTAAAGGGAGCACTAAAAAATAGCTAAGTACTTAATAGTTTTGTTTGTAAATAAAGAGTTGTTTAGACTTTGTAAGGTAACGCTTTACTCATAAGTGTACATAGTTACCTGGTTAAATAAGAAATAAAATGTGTCTTATGCTTTAATGGTTTTCTTTTTATCCATACAGTCCTACTTTACTGCGTTTTTCTAAACGCTCGTTTATCAAAGGAAAGAGCTTGCCATAAAAATGTCGAAGTTAATAGAGTCACCTTGTCAAAAAGAATTGCCGCAGCTTATAATTATTTAGAGAAACATCTGCAACGTAGGCTGCGGCTACAATTAATCTATCTAACACGGCTCACAGCGTCTTGTTGTAATAAATCTCTGGATTACAGCCGCCTCACGGAATAAGGTTCACTGGAAGATTCTCTTGAATTATGGATAGAAGTTTGGCGTTTTTTAGCCAGTTATCTTACTAATTAGCATTGGTTAGGTGGATTAGTGGGTCTGTAGACGAACAACTGTAGGCGTGACCTTTAAAAATGGGACTTGTTTTTAGCCTTTATTTTACGTTCTGATTTATTTTTTATCTCCACCAACTTACATTACTTCAGCTCAGCAATGTTTATAACACTTTCTTAACCCTTAAATGTGATCTACAGTAACCAAAACTTATCTACAAAATAATTTTGCAACATTACATCATTCGTAAAGAACCAATAGAATCGCTTCATTTACCTCGCCTCGGTCAGCACAGCTCTGGCGGAAATTGCTCAGCGTACATCCTCGCACGACACATTTCGTAGAAACGCAGCCTTAGACTCGAATAAATATTCTCATCGCTTACGTGTCACACGACAATCGTATTTGCCGACGCACTGCGGGTATATTAGTAGCAAGTAGCACAATTGTGATGACTGGCAGGCGTTGAAGTAAGCCAGCATTCCGCGGGGGATTTCAGCTAAGTTGAGATGAGGAACTTTGAACGGGTAAGCGCCAGTTCAGTTGTCAAGCAAAGTATCTGACCGTAGAGTATGAATACTGGAATAGTTAGTTGAGAATGTCGTAGTTGCAGCTGAGAATTTCATTATTAACATACTTATTATAGGTATAACAATAGAACGAACTATGCGTACACAATGCAGAACAACAGGATTTAGAAAAAAAATAAACTTTTGGGCACACTCCCAGTGACGCCGATCAATTTTTGAAGCTTTTTTTATTTTGAAATATTTTAAGTGTATATATAGTAATCAACGTTAGTATAATTGTAATTAACGAGGTTATTAAATACGACAAATAATAATAATTGTTGACTACATCGAAAATGTTATAATATTATGCAGAGTATCATAAACTCTGTTCAATTCTCAAGTCATCATAATGAATTTCGCAACGTTTAATAGTTTATGCACAAACATTGTCATATTTGCTTACTAATAATTTCACTTCTTCGCTTGAACAGTGTAAATTAAAAATTCATGGAGATTTAAAATTCTTAGACACTTCAATTTGCATCAGATCCGGCGAGCAGGAGCCACGGGAAATATGGAACAGTGGATAACTCGATATAAAAGATAATAATAAAATGGAATCCAACGGAACGAAAATTTGAATAAAAATTTATGAATTTGACAAGCTTTGTTGTAGAGCTTTGTTTTGATTTGTATATCACTTTATGTAGGTTTTGAGAAACATTTAGCAAGTTTTTCATACTTCATCGGTCAATTTTGACTCTCGTAGCACTGAGGATTCGAGGATTCCAGGACACCTAAAAAAAAAAAAACGGTTGGAACTAAAATCTAAAATTAAACCGCGATAAAATCTGTAAAAGTAGTTTCATTTCAAAAACGGTTGAGTTAAAAAAGGTATAAGTTGCTACAGCGTCAAGAAATACTGTTCATAAGTGAACATGCCAACTGTCAGGATTCATGAAATACAGTGCCTAGTGACAGACCGACAGACAGCGGTGCCTTAGTAATATCCGTTTTCACCCTTTACAGAACCCTAAAAATAACTCTATATGTGGGCTATTTGCTACTGTAAATCGATTATAATTTGTATACAACGTAACTAAATCACGTCGGCAGACTGACTCCGTTTTTTACAAATAAACTTTGAATATTTTAGAGAAGTAATAATAAAGACATCAAAGTACTTTTCGCTTTAAAACGACACTTAAAACCCAAAGGACTAAACTCTGATTGAATTTAAATTTTCATTATTTTAAGCTGTAACAGTGTAGGGGACAAAACAAGATTCCTCTCACAGATTATCACTTTAATGAAACGAAGTCCTCGTTCAAATAAACATAAGTTGGTTAATTATCTTTAATGGGGTAATTCATTAAGCCACAGATATATCTTATCTGTATGTCAAAGCTTTGTCGGCAGACAATGGTCTTTCATTCTTTTATATTCTTTCATTTATTACAAATTCTAATTATTTGATAGACGTGAATGATATCTATCTGTTTCCAAAATTCGTATTACACGCAGTTGTCAGAGTCTGTGAGTTTGTATGTATATCTTCTAAATGCCCGGAACGATTTTGATTAATGCAGTATTATTTCTTATACCACTGCAAGATTTTTGCTGTATTTATAAAATCATTTTCTAAAAAAATAATATTATTAATAAGTAAGAAAATTAGCTTTTGTGTTCCGAAGATTTCGAACTGCTTTTGGTTACGGTTATGGTTGGTTATGGTTTACTTACGCGTATTTATCGGGAGTGCCCGACTGATTTCGGACCCAACCGGAGTCCTTCATCATGAGCTAACTCGGCATTAAAAATGAATCAGTCTCACGATAGTTACTATAAAAAAAAAACTATTCATGCAAGTCATTCTGGTATAACATTCACACTTTGTGGAGATTAATTTGATTGAAACTAATCGCGCTCAGTGGTCATTAGCGTAGCATTAGCTGTGCAGGTTCGAATTTCACTCGACGTTTTTTCTGGTCCATTATTTTGACCCTTAATCTTAGTTGGTTACTGATGTTAAACCTTATATCTTTATCCAATACTCATCGCTTGTGTTCTACCCGAAGCTACAACTTCAACTTTCTTTTCATTTTACAATCAACATCTTCGTTAAATAACCTATATTTAAAACACAATTATATTAACAAATCGATCCAGTAGTGCCTGAGATGACCGCTTACAACCAAGCACAGAGGCAAACTCTCGCACTCAAACAAAATTAGACCATATCTAAATCTGAATTAATTCCAAATTCCTTCATCCATATTCCAGGCACCCACCAGTTCTACCAGCGCACTCTAGTGGTCAGAGATCCCGAGCTGATCAGGAGGGTGTGCGTCAACGACTTCCAACACTTCACAGACCGAGGGTTCTTCTTCAATAAGGATGTGGATCCCATGGCCGGCTCTGTGCTGTTCTTGAGGGGCAACGAGTGGAAGAGGCTCAGGACTAAGATCTCGCCGATTTTCTCGTTAGTATTCACTCTTGGATTGATGAGGAGGTGTTGAAATTAAATATATAGTATGAAGCGGATTTTTTGTAGACTCATCGTGAGATAGAAACTGTGTGAACGGAGCTGTTAATTGACTTTTGATAGCGTTTCGGTATAAGTGTTTCGGAGATGATGAAATGTTTCTATCCCCTTTTTTATACGGCGGGAGAATCCTCGTGGACACCCGCGCCCACGGTGGAGAGAACGGGTACTGTCAACTTACTGACTAAACCTGAACCACTCTACGGTTAAGAACCGTGGGAAGAGCTTACAGATTAAAGAGTTGAATCGAAAGCGACATGAGTCACGTGAAAAATAAAATAGGTTTGAGAAAACAAGGTTAAACACAAGAATGTCTGGCAAAATGTTCACATCAGTTGCATAAACCAACGAGCATGTTAGAGTCAAACCATAAGCATTAAGTCAAACATTCCTAAAACCATCAAGTTGTAAATCTCTTTATAAGGTCAAAAACCTGCTTCAATTATTTCATATTGAGTGCACATTACGTAAGACATGAACGTGTTAGTGAATTACTCCAATTACAATCATTGCTTGTCCACGCGTTTTTACCGGTAATAATGTATACAGTTGCACTGGTTGCACATCAATATAAACATGACCGGTATTGTTTAGTAGCTAGCCTGTACCACAGAATATAAAAAAAGTACTGGGCCCCGGTTCTGCTATTTACAATGGCGGATGAATGAATGGCAATTGGATTAAATTTGAAATTATTCCTATTCTCTTAAGCATTTTGCCAATACAATAATTGGAAGTAATTGTATTTATCTTGAGTATACCGTCCCATACTGAATTTACAATTATTGTGCAGAAAAATGCTTAAGAAAATACGAAAATTGACATTTTAAAAGCCAAAGTTCATTCTTTCGTCGGCCGTTGTAAATTGCAGAATTGGGACCCTGTTTTACGGCAATCCCGCGGTATGTGCGTGATATATTGCTATGGATTGCCATGCATCGGATAAATGTGGGAGATGTTGTTCGGCGGTTCAGATTGAGTCAGTAACACTGTCTGACACTAAAAGCTCCCTCGAGGAGGTGGGTGTCTATGAGCCCATGAGGATCTTTAAGAAGTGACTGTGATGCGACGTATGATGATGTAATGATAATATTATTAGCTGGCTATAGAAAAGACAACATAATAAGAAAAACAATGATCTGCCTTAGGTATTGAAGGTTAGCTTCTACTAATCTTCATGAATAACAAACCAAAATAAAATGAGCATAATCAAAGTAAACATTTACTAAGCAGGCATCTAGCTAAATGTCTGTCAACAGCTGGATTCACGAAAATAATGACGTTCTTTAAATTACAAACAGATGTTTCTAAGCAACCCATTTGCATTGGTTTGCATTTTAATTTTCATCTCATTCTATGGCAAGAGTTCATACATTTACTTACACACATACACGTGAAGAATATAAACATACATAGAAACACTCTCGTGAGTAGTTTGTATATCTCAGTTGATTTATTCAAGAGAATAATAAATATTGTTTGTTTCCAGGCCAAACAAACTTCGTGGAATGTTTCCGCTAATAGAAAATACGGCGGGAGAGTTCGTGACTAGAGTCAAAGACTTGCTGTCACAGCCTAAAGATGTAACGAGTAAAATAGTTGAAGAAAATCCAGTAGGACCATCCAACGGTGTCGGACAAGTCTCGTCTGTGGTCGACTCTGAGAAACTGGTTGGTGGTTATACTGCTGATGCTATTGTGCCCTGTGCCTTTGGATTGAAGAGTAATGTCATGTATAACGACGAAGATCCCTTCGCCGTGGCCTTGCATGCGTTCTATGAGATGTCCGTGTTTAATATATTTGAGAAGTAAGTTATAATTTTTGTCATTAAAACTATTTTGCATATAGGACTTCAATTGTTGTTTTTCGGGGGCTTTCATCAACTCAGAGTGGACTCAAATAAACTCGGAACAAGCTTTCGTGTATCACACAAATGCTTGTACTAAGCGGGAATCGATTCGGCGACTTTCGTACTCAGTGGATATGGCGTGATGATCTATACCATTCAGCTATCCGTGCAGTCAAAATCACACGAATAAAATAACTAAACTTAAAAAAAAGTATATTAATCAATTCGGAACTTAGAAGCAATAAACTTTTGAAACACATTACAAAAAGAAATAGGTTAGCCCATCCATACGTCAACTAATTATCTCAACCGAAACTTTTATAAAACTTCATCAGAAATTGTAACTTTAGAAAGTTTTTCTTAGCAACTAGCTTCGTAATTTGCAGTAATTTAGTGTCAAAACTTATTACACAAAATATTATCTGTTTCGCTTTTAATCAGCTAAATGGATGGCGAAAGGACATTTGTTATTCGGAGCTGGTTAAATTAACGCTAAAAGCGATTAATTAGTCATGTTAATTGAAAACATAATTGCTTTTGAACAAATATCAGACCGGTGATAGATGTGTTTCGATTTACATTTTGCACCTACGTTTTAGTGTATGTGATGCTAATCAGTCTTGCCATTACATAAATATTAAAATATTGTTGTTCTCATTCATTCGTTCATTCAGGATGTACGTATGGTACGTGCATGGTAATCAGACATTTTAATTATGTACTTATTCACACATGTATGTTTATGACAAGATTTTCGCACGTATCCATATACTCACTATTCTTGTTTGTTTGTTTGTCGTTACGGTTGGATTTTTGTTACTCAATTTTGAGGCATTTCCCGATAAGCTAGCAGGCTGAAATTTTTAGAGTAGCAATCGCCAGTAGCTTCAATCCCGATGACAATGCAATTTACAACTATAAAACGGCTTGACCGATTTTGATAAAATTTCACAGAAGTGATATTTATTAACGAGGGGTTTAGATTTTTAAAATCTATTTATGTTAGTCTTGAGAGAGAATCGAACCCGAATACTTCGGTTCAGCAGTCAGGTCATTAACTACTAACAGTCAATAATAATGAAGACATGACATTGTTTTTTTTTCAGGACGATGCGTCAGTTCTGGCCGGCTTTTGTACTGTTCTTCAGAATGAGAATAATACCTAAGAAGACGCATGACTTCTTCTATAACATAGTTACTAGTGTGTTAAGGGCTCGAGAGAAAGGTAAGTATTATTTAAATTTAGATTTTAATTGCTTAGTTTACAGGAATGGCGAACAAAACCATGCTAAATTAAAATCAACCGTGATATGAGGTGATATCGCATAGATAATACCTTCCAATTGGTTATTCACTCTATGTCTAATGTACTCTGTAATTCACGGTTCAAAATTTATATAACTATAATATGCATAATATTAAATAAATTACCGGAAATCAGTTAAGAATTTGCTCCTGCGAATAAAACTTTCGGAGTTGTACTAAAGAATAATTGCTTGTTGTAAACTTTCAGGCGTTCAGGAGAAACGCGGCGACTTTATAGACATGATGATGGCGTTGAGAAATGATGACACCAACAATAATAGCTGTAAAAAGACAATGAGGATGTCGAAATCAGTAAGTAAATGAACCACGTTATGAAACATAGTTTAATAGCTTGTAGTAGCCTTAAGGGGTATCGTGTTGCCCAGGTTACTGGGTTGAGGAGGTCAGATAGGCAGTCGCTTCTTGTAAAACACTGGTGCTCAGCTGAAACTGGTTAGACTGGAAGCCGACCCCAACATAGTTGGAAAAAGGCTAGGCCGATGATGAATAGCTTGTAGCAGCCATCTTGTATAAGTTTTACGACACCGCCCAATAAGACGGAATATTGCTATTTTTCTTTCTTTCCTGTTTTATTGAGTTCAAAGCAAGAGCACACCCACCTAATTTATTGTAATTAAAAGAAAAATGGCGGCCATAGCCAAGCACGATCTCATTATAAGTTTTATCTTTAAAACGGTTAAGTTTAAGATAGCATAATTAACGATGTCGCATTAACTTTTGACATTTAAGCGACTTGTTTCGATATAACTTATAAAGTTCACGCAATTACTTCAAAACTTTGGATCGAGCTATTTTTTGGAGTAAATATTTGTAATTATGGTAATGCAATTTTATTAATTGAAAGACATAGCGTAGGTGTAAAGTAACTGGATATTTCTTAATCATTTTTAATGTTACCGAGTTCAGTGCTCCTAGGGCAACGTAGGAGTATCCTCAATTTGACTTCAAACAGTATAATCTGATGTCTTGATTCCAAAATTGTCAGAATCACTATCAAATAAATAATAATACCAGTCTATGAATGTATTAATTACTCCTGCATAAAAACAGCGTAATTAGGAACTATCGCAAGTAATAAGCAAGAAAGAAACAAATGAATTGCGGATTAACTTTTAGATAGATTGCCCATTGTGGCACTATTCAGCTTTAAAAATTATGTGGCCGATAGTATGGTAGAAACAGTACTTAATTAACCTATTATTTATCTATTGTCCTCCTCCACAGCCGACATGGTGATATCAGCAAATGCTTTCATTATTTTCCTGGGCGGCTTCGAGACCACCTCCTCGACCCTTGCCTTCCTGTTCCTGGAACTGGCTGCTGACCAGCGGGTGCAGGAGGCGATGCGGCAGGAGATCAGAGAAGTGCTGGAGAAACACGAGGGGAAGATCACGTATGAACTGCTGCAAGAGCTCGTGTATATGGAGATGGTGATTCAAGGTGCGTATTACTTACAGTGGTTTTTACATGTGATCCAGAATTAAAGAAAACTTCCGAAAATTGTTTTGGCTTTGTCCATGAACAATTTTTTAACATGCACAAATGCGCCCAGACTCAAAACATTTGGATCACACACATGCTCGTCCTACACGGGGATTATATTTGCGGCACGTCTCGCACTGTGTATGACCTATACCACTGGCTACATGCATAGAATCCATGCAGATATTATGCGCTCAAACGCAAGAATTGTTAAACAGTAACCAAAACTTATTCTTTTTTGTCACTGAAATATGTTTGAAAAAGAGCTATCACTCTTATTGAACTTGAATTTGTTCAACTCCAAATATTGGAGGACTTAGGTGCTATTCGCTAAGTACAAATGCCATAGCAACAGATCATATTCCCAACAGCTTTTTTTAACCTCCATTTAGTCTCGTGCCTTTAGACCTTTTGTGAACCATTGGCCGCAGCTGTTGTTACGTTAACAAGTGTGTAATTAGTTTCAGCACTTAATTCAACTGAGAAACATCTATTGGATTCTTTCTGGTAACTAAGAAAGTTTCTTTTAATGAGTTTTTGCTTGGTCCAGTGGGATTGGCCGACTGTTACCGACATCCAACTATTTGTTTCCGCTTTATCCACTAATTATAGCGTAGAATACTTGTTGTAAGTTGGAGAACTGGGACATTTTAAATAAGTTGAAGTTTTGTTTAATTTCTTTAGGGATGGCTGTGATTTGGAGTTCTTTCTGAGGTTTAGGTCAGGGCCTTTAGTTACTGGAGTGATTACTGCACCAAAAGCCAAATGATAAATATGTAGGTCTAATCGTTCCTCGCGTAGGATTAGCATTTGTATGATCCACCAATGCTGAGTTCTGAGACTTTGTGTTTACGTGTATACGACTTGAGTATCTTTCAAATCCCCAGCAATACAAGGATTAATTCTTTATTGCTTCAAAGAAAAAGAAAACAAATTCCTCAGAACAGTAAGTGACAAAAGCTCAGACCAAGACTCACGGACCAAAAAATGTTATTCACCTTGTTTCAGAAACCCTTCGGTTGTACCCTCCATTCCCTAGCATCCAGCGGCTGTGTACCAAAGACTACACGATACCAGGGACTACCACCGTCGTGGAGAGAGGGACTATCGTGCTCTTCCCCACTTTAGGGATACAGAGAGATGACCAGGTAAAATACCTGCAGACCATTTAAGCTCTAGACGGACGGAAAGCATTTCAAATGCAATCCAATTGTATTTCAATAGGGATGTTCCACCAAACCATCGACGTGTCCTCCCGTAAATAACACAGCTTACGATTCAACATACCGAAGTAAGAATCTCTCCCTTTTTTAAATTTGTTAAAAAGTAATACTAAGTAAGCACATATTTTTTTAATACACGCCGTCTTTAATGTTCATTACTAAATTAAGTTAATGCTAAACATTTGTAACTTAAAGTGCGATTTTCTTATTCCATTGGCCTAAAAAGGTCAAAAATATTTGAGCAAAACGTTTTATTGGAACTTTGACCCCTATTTTAGCATTTTTATAAAATCAGATTAAAATATGATAAATGCCAATAATTTTTTATCTTATTTGTATTATCTAGGACATTATTTAAATTTCACCAGCGGGTTGCCAATCTTAATATTAAAAGTGCTGAAAGTATTTGCAATTTGTGTGAATATTTATGAGATGCGATTGTTTTTCTTTTTTTCTTTCTTTTCAAAGGTTGTTAGTACATTACTCTTGATGATGTCACAGTACGAAAAAAAAATAACTTAGAACTTTTTCGGAAAGACAATGGTATATTTGTGCTAAGTTAATTCATAACAATTAAAAAAAAATAAGCTGTGTTTGCATTTGCCCTCTGTGGGCTTAAAAACCTAGTTTATTCTAAATAAAAGCTACCGGGGAATAGTTTTATTGCTGTGATCATTGCTAATGTTAGTAATAAACCGAGAGAACCTAATTAGCGTTACAATAAATTAGCGATCCCGGGAGTCCGGGATTTATTAGATTTGTAATGAGAGTTATTAATTGTGTGTTTTTTTATATTATTCTTTTCATACATATAAAAATACAATTATCAATACGGGATCGCGCAAATAGTTTTGTAAATGGAGTCTTTAATCATGAACGTTGGTTTGAATAATTAGACACAGCCTCAGAAAGTTGTTATAAGAGTATCATCATAATGAGGTTTAATGATAGGCCATAGTGACATGATCATGCTCTTATCATTGGACGGTCAAAACAAAGGTCTTTTTGAATTTATGTGTTTCTTACATAGTAGGTAATACCAAAGTCTAAAAATCATTTTTATACTGTGGTAATATTCAATTCTTATTAAAAACAGTAAGGAAAAACACGTTGAGGAAACTGACTCAACAGAGGTTTTTTTCAAGATTGTGAAAAAAAAAGACCCGAGACCTGCCAATTGGTAGTTTCAGTGGTCACCAGACCCACCAGGTTGCACAAAAGAACATCAAAATTATCTATTTTATTATTTTAATAATATTATGTTATGTTCCAGTACTTCGAGAACGCGTCTGCCTTTATCCCGGAGCGCTGGTCCGAGGGCCGGCCGCAGCCGCCCCCAGGTGTCTACATGCCCTTCGGAGATGGCCCACGGTATTGCATAGGTATGGTGTATCCCTACTAATATTATAAATGCGAAAGTAACTCTGTCTGTCTGTCTGTTACGCTTTCATGTACAAAACTACTGAACAGATTTTGGTACAGTGATAGAGTTGACCTTGAAAAAGAACAAGATAGTTCTTATCCCGGACTTTTGAAGAGTTCTCTTGGAAACGCGATATAACCGACCTCGACGCGGACTAAGCCGCGGACGAAAAGCTAGTTATATAACCTTATTTTTAATTTCTTTTAATTTTCAAGATGATATTTCAAACTCCTTTCTGTACATATGACTTCAAAAGTATACAAACGACGACGCGGCTATAACCTTGACTACTGTGTTAAATAGAGATAGAAGTATACAGACAGATATCGCTGTTTCTTTCCCGCAAACGAATAACGAAGGTCTTATTATCAAAATGGAGGATTGTGTTACGCTGTGGTATGTGGGTGTAGAGTTACGTTTCGTTGACAACGTCAACATTTTAAGAAACTACTTGTGATTTAACTGTTTGTGAACTGCCAGGCATTTATTTCGAGCTCTACAAAGACAATTTAAAAAAGAATATTAATTTCTGAACGATAGAGTGTTCTGTTTTTTTTTAATATTAGGTAATAATTTAGTTGTTGAAGATATTTTGAAAGCAAGTTATTTAAATATGGAACATTAATACACCGACGCGGTGTGGATGCAAACTTAGCTGAGCTGCGTTCTTATTTCAAAAGCAAGCCATGTTCTTCAGTTTACAATGTCAATGTGGCTCCGCTTGCAACTTTTTTACGTTTTTGTGTTTTGCAATCAAGAATATTCTATTCTGTATTGGTGAAAGATTTTAGGATATATATTTTTGTGTATTCGTTTTTAATTAATAATTGTATTTATTTATCAGGTAAAAGATTCGCGATGATTCAAATGAAGTGTTGCCTCCTGAGACTACTGCAACATGTTCGCATATCTCCGGCGCCGCTCGCCGCGCCTCGCTCCGAACCATTCTTTGCGGACCCCCGGTCCCCCCTCACGCTTCACCCCGCTGACTCCCTAGTAACGCTCACATTATTATGACGAAATTTAAGCTTAGAAATTTTAGTGAGAAAAAATTATACTAGGTTTTAGAATTCCGAATATCTGTAAATAATGTATAAATAAGGATAAAGTGCAACAATAATAAAATTATGGATATTTTACGCACTACAAATTTATTTTTGCCGTTGATGGAATTTTTGAATCTACGATTTGAACATAGCGATTACAGCGAAGAAATTTGACAGCTTTTTACTTTATGACAGCGCTCCTAACGCTATGTAAGTAAGCACCTACGGTTTATAGTCGGTAATATCAGAGACAAAGCTTATGTTTTTTTTTAAATGAGTTGTGTTTGAAATTATGACATGAGATTCTTTTAGTGCATTAATAATATCTTCTATCAGTTATTTTCACTTGACATTGTTTCCAGTCTGTGTTCTTACGATAATTAACAAAAATATGTATTTTTTTACTCGAAGTTTATTAACTAGCTGGGTATCTTGTAGCTAGCCAGTTAACAAAACCTTCTATGACTGAATGTTTCAGTAAAAAGGTTTTCAATAATATAAAATAAATTGACGTTTTCCTTTTTACGTTTAAAATGAAGCATAAAGTAAAAAAATCTTTAAACCTTTAACCATAGAAAAATCTTGGTTAATTTCGTAGTTAGTCGGTTATTTTGTAAAATAAGTTATTTCGTAAATTGTAATAACTGTAAGAACCCTCAACCTTAACCTCATTTTAATGACATTCAAGCGAAAGTACGCCTAAGTCAGTAAATATAATGAAAAAAATTAAAAATAAGTCTATTTTTTTTAATAATGTAGGTATTTGGATTTTCTGTAAATAAACCACCTTTGTACCTACCTAAAATTGTTTTTTTTCCACTTTTTATGTCACCCACCAAAAATCCTTGTCAAAACATCAAAAGTATATCTTTGAAATCTATTCTTTTTCTATCGTCGAAAGTGAAAATATGTAATGTAGCTTAGCATAAGAATCAAAAACAATAATATTTAAAGTTATTATTACATCTTTCTGACTACGAGAACGTTAGTAGGTCAGAACATTTTTCAGGAAATTTTAACATGGTATAAAAAAACACATTACAAAATATTATGTACAAGCTCAAGGGTGTTGCTTATTTCTAAAGAAATCTCTACCAGCAGAACCCAATGGAGAAGTGGTTGATGTTTGCTGTCAACAGTGAGCGATCTAATCCCTACTATAATATTATAAATGCGAAGGTAACTCTGTCTGTCTGTCTGTTACGCTTTCACGCCTAAACCACTGAACTGATTTTAATGAAATTTGATACAGAGATAGAGTTGACCTTGAGAAAGAACATAGGATAGTTTTTATCCAGGACTTTTGAAGAGTTCTCTTGGAAACGCGATATGACCGACCCCGACGCGGGCGAAGCCGCGGGCGAAAAGCTAGTAATGTATATAAGTACCTTACCCTACTTACTACTTAGCCTACCTAGTAGAACTAGGTAGGCTATTAATTATCAATCTAAATTGTAATTAAAAAAAACACAAATAATGACAGTTTGTACCTACTGCTTGACATATACATATAATTTGATTTCAATGGTTCAAATAACTAACAAGAACTTGTGGAACATAACACTCATGGTGTAAGCTTTCGTTAACGTAAACAAAGACAAGCGTGAAAAAAATGTTACATATCTATGTTACATTCAAGCAATTGCAGATTTTAACTGTCCAAAAATAAAGGTCAAAATCCCATAAGTCTGTTTGAAACTTCAAGTGGTCCTTGTATCCCACACTAGAGTTTATAAGAAACGACGTTTGTTATTAATTATCATTATGTTTTAAGCTTTTGTTGTGGTTAAATATGCCAAACGGTGTTAATTTAAATTTAAATAAGGTACATATTTAAAAATGTGAAATTCATGGAGGTAAGTTTTTATTCTCTACTCAATCTAAATTAAAAATAACAAAAAGAAATATCATATCAAAATATAGACATAAATAATGTACCTAATCAATACCAATATTATAAAGACGTAAAGTTTGTGTGTTTGTATAATAATATATGTTAAATTGTAAAGGGTCATCTCGGGAGCTACTGAACCGACCACCGATAAAAAGCCACATTAGTGTCATATTATAGTGTCATAGGTTGTATAAAAAAAAAACTGAAAAATAAAATGGCTTTTACGTGATAATCCGTTTTCCAAAGTGAATCGGAGAAAAAACGGTCGAATGAAAGCGTTTCCTACGAACTGTTACAACTCTAAGGTGCTACTATGTCGCTTACTTGCATTACTTAATTTATGATATGTCATTTATAATCTTTGTACCGCTTGTCCTATGAAACTCCATTTATTTATGTCAAATATCAGCAATAATTGACTATAAATTCTCATACTTTTCCAAAATAGAAGTCAGTTTTGAACTTAGGCTCAGGGTGCTGATATAATTGTGATCTTCGAATCCGCCCCAACCTGTTGGTTTTCAGCTAAAATCCCTGCACCTAACCGGGTAGATATAGCCCTTCACTTTGGTAACCGCGCAGTTGTGAGTGTAGTCCAGTTGAAGTACTTACTGTAAACCTTTAAAGATAATTTTTATTTAAAAGTGTAGTTTGTAAAATTTGATAAATAAACTACTGTGTAACTCGAAGTGTGGCTGCCTTAATTATGATAGATATATTTTTGAGTTGAAGAGAAGAGAGGAAGAAGAGCTTGAAAATGCCTACAAAAAAGTCAACGTCAGTATATGTCTATCTTTTATATTCAAGTTACAAAAAGTAGTTTTTTGATAAAAAAGAGTTACGGTGATTTTTTAGTCGTCTTACAAAAGCAGCCCAGTTCATGTATCCGACGTAAAATACCCCTGGGCGCGATTTTTTTTTTAAATCAACTAAGATAATAAGTACGAAGAAAAAATTAAGAAGAGAAATCTGAAATATACTCTTAAAATGATAAAAACGCCACCGCCCGCGCCCCTCACTATTGTTACAAGGCTTGGACGCAACAGAGCCGTGTTTCTAAAAAATAACTACGAATTGCATCATTGTATTGAAAAAAAAATGCATTTTAAATTTATTCAAATCTCATATACCTATTTTTTTTATCATGAACGTGTTCTAGTTATTGGATACATGAACTGGGCTGCTTTTGTAAGACGACTAAAAAATCACGGTGTATAATCGTGGCGACCATTCTCCGAGGGCCAGCAGTGGGACAACTGGCTTATATTCCGCGGATGCCCATGATTCCCACTGATTTAACCATACCGTTTAAAAGGCTACCGTTTCTAGTGAAGATCTCTTTTGCCCTGACTATTAACAAGTCCCAAGGTCAAACATTCTCTCTGGCAGGCATTGACCTAAGAAAGCCGTGTTCTTCCCATGGGCAGTTATATGTTGGCTTAACTTAGGTTGGAACTCCTGATACACAATATATTTTGCTACCAAATGATAACATAACATCCAATACATCCACAGAGAAGTTTTGAAAAATTAAAATTACCATAACCAAACTAACTTTTCCCGCGACTTGGTCCTTATGGAAATTGTTTATCGCAAATCTCGCATAAAATGCTTTTTTTTTAATTTTGTATTAGTATGCAAATACAAACTATACCTACGTATAACCCTCCTTTTGGCGGTTAGAAATTAAAACATAACACCCGTACTAAACAGGTTATTAACATTATGCCCAACGAAGTGGGCACAGGTCAGCTAGTATTTAATAAAATATTGCCACAAATAATTGTTTTGATACGAGCAGACATAATGGCTTAAAAATGAAATGCTGTGTTCGGATACGTATAACTTTTTGGTATTAATTAATAATCGTTTCTTCACTGCAATTAAAAACAGAATGCTGTTTAGGTCGTTTCCCTCATCTTTCCGTAAGGAGGACATTAAAAAAAAGTAGTAGGTTTTTTACATTGCGCGTTCTTTGAACGTCCCCTTTCACGTCAGTTGCCGTACATTTCCTATCGTAATTGCGATCTGACACCATGAATGGCGTGTAGACAGATAAAAGAACTTTGTGTTTCGCTGGCTCATCTTTTGACACAACATGGTGGATTATCCTATAACTGTAGGTATGGACTACGAAGATGAATATTTACCGTTATCCGTATAAAAGTGCATAAAATAGGGGTAAAAATTATAGACAGGTAGGTATATGTTTTTTTTGGAATATTCACTACTTAATTCCATTGTTCAAACATTACATTTTTAGAATTATAATGCAGGCACCTGCATTTCAGTTAATTCTTTTAAAAACATACACACGTTTACAAACGAGATCACGACATTCTCGACGGACAAATCAAGAACTCAAAAAAGTATTTAAACACTTACTTTTTAAATTGAAATACCGTCTATGGTCATTCCAATTTTAAATGTTAACTCGGGCACTCATTTACGCGCGCAAACTGTTTTGCGCAGCTTGCACTTTCATGTTCTTTATGTAATTGACAAGTTATATTATTCATTTTGTAATTATTAGGTACAAAATTAGTATTTTGTTATATACGAGTCTTAGTCCTCTATCTTATAGATAATATATGTTCATATAGTATCTAAACGTAGATATTTACAAATATTATGGTTGAAGCGCGTTTCGGCGCGAACGGATTTGAGTTGGATTGCTGTGCGTTGATCGGTTGACGTGTGAGGATTATTAGGTGAGTGATATTTATATTAACGTATAATACGCACATTATTATGCTAGTCTCACGAAAATGATCTTATTATTTTTGCGAGTTTTTGGAGCAAGAACGTAGCTTTATAGCGTAATAGTTTACCGAAAAATTGTTCATAGTGATTAGTTTTCAAATTTACAATTAACGCCAGAAGTACGGTTTGAGGCAGTTTTAGAATATAAGCTAAACAAACGCACAATTTCTGCAATCTGACAATGAGCCTGATATCATAACCCTACTTTTATAATAATATTAAATTTAATAATAGTTATTAAAACCTCTTTCCACACATCAATGAATGAATGATGACATGTAAACTACATAGTCGAATTATAAGTTAGGTACTTTCAAAGCTTAGGTAGGGTCCTATACATACTTAATATGTATAGGTAAATATAGCAATGCAACGAAAATGTACTTGGCTAAGGTATAGCGTTATTGTTTGGGTAGGCACTTACGTTTAAGAATAACTTGACATAGTTTTTAGTGACAAGTCGATAACCTATTGGTATTTAAAATATATCAATCGCTTTCTAAACGGGTAAGTAGTAAAATATGCAAATAAATAAGTTAAATTCTACTATAGTTTTGAAATATTAAAAATAATATATTTTGAATTAGCAATTTTTTACATCATTATTAATTTTAAAATTTACATTTTTAAAACTATATGAACTTAAAACTATTTAGTGCGAATGCTGGCACAACAATGATAGCGTCATTCTGTTGAAAGAAAAATAAATCGTCACACACTTGTTTATTCAAAATTGTACTTTAAGAATTTCGACATGAAGTTTTAAATAGGTTATCAAAGTTTAGCGTTTTGAAACCTTTTTATGCGGCACAAGTTTTGAATTAAAATAAATAAATTTGGAATACAAAAATATTTTTTATATTTTAAACAAATATTTTAGGTTATAAATGGATGAAAACTGTGGGTTTTTGTTACGGATAGTGACTTTAAATTTGTTATTTTAAAAGAAAATACGCGTGTAGTAAATGTTGTGACTTGTGTGCAATAAAAAAAACTAAAGAGTTTTTTGAGTAAAGAACGATTTAACTGTTTACTTTTTTCTTGATGTGAATTCTGCAATTATAAATATTTCGAAGACTTGTTAGGTAAGATATATTTATTTTTTATTATTATTGAATTAAAATGATTAGTCATATTATTGAAATAAGAATTTAGTGTTTACTAAGGTAGGTACGGAAGCAGTATAAAAGTCCATTTTTAATCAAAACTGCGTTGACACTGTCATGGCGGCCACTATACACAGAATTCCATTTAGAATCTCAGTTTACGGAATATAAACTTTAGAATAGATAAATGGATTAGGTATTTCGATTTTAAATAAGGATGTGAGGAATAAAAATTAATTTGTAGTGATTTCTAATTTTTTTTTTAAATACTTAGTTTAATTTCAATTTATATTTGAAATTTCATTACAATCAGTTAATAAACCTTTTTAACAAGAAAAAGTAGTGTATAAAATCGTGGCGAAATGTAAGTAGTTTTTTTTTTCAAATAACAGGTTTGATTTCGAAATTAAGTTATGTGATTTCGAATGAATCTCTAAACTCTTCTTTCCGAATTTAAACCTGAAGTTTTGATCATGATCGAGTACGGAACGTTCTGAGTTCATGAACGACGTTTTGCACACGATGACAATGACGTGACTGACAAGTGAGAGAAACAGAATGTCACGTCTAAATTATCTCACCCTTTTTCTCTTACCCTTTTTTGGGTATATATCCAATTACGTTTTTACCCCATACCATCATATCAAAGACCGATATTAATCTTCGAAACGCGAACGTATTTCTCCAATAGTTTGCCTTGCCTGACAACGTGATATACTGCCATATGAGGCGTACTACCATGCGATTGGTAATGAGGATTTATTACAGATTCTTTATACCTACCTGTAAAGGAAAATTACTACACATTATAAAGCGAAGTCGCTCCCGCAGTCTTACTGTCTCTATATGTGCTCAAATCTTAAAAATTACGCAAAAGATTCTGCTGACGCTGATGTTATGAAATAAATAGTATTTCAAGAGTAAGGTCTTCCTGTGTGCATACACAATATACTAGGAAAGGTTTTTAATGTACCTAAATAATATTTACGCTTTTCTTGCAAACGCTGGCTGATCCCTATGAGATAGATAATTATTGCACTGCAATATTGTAGAATCCGCACAGTACTTACATGCCTATCTGTTCTGCTAAAAAAATTTGGGGTTTTTGTTAATATTACTCCTTATTAGCATAAATACAAGCTGCCGGTTTCATCTTAATATTTTAATATTTTAACGTCTCACAAAATCTTACAGTTTTAATATAACATCTTCGCGAGCGAAGCCGCGGGCAAAAGTTAGTAAAATATGATAAACGTTTCAACTGGCTCTACAACCAATTAATTCCATTGACTACTAGCCCAGTTTTTTTCAAGTATTTTTTTTAGTGAATGCTATTCCCTTGTACAAAATGCTGTTTTATGTAATTTAAACTCCGGACCACCAGTATTCACAAATATTTCAAACTGTTTCTACGTCAACCGTACGTCTTCCTCAAAAGTCTGTAAAATTTATGATAAATGAAGTTCTCATCGGCCGATCACCCGTTTAAAAGAACTTTTGTTACGCATAACCCTACTTATAGATAGGCACAAATTATTAACAGCCTTTAGCACACGCTCACACAGTTCACTGCCTAACGTTTATACACTAAAATGGTCCATAGACATAGGGTGTCTATTATAAGTCTTTCGTGACCTAATTCCTCCCCACATCAAGTGAAATGCCCGTCAGGAGATCAGATACGCCTGGTTTGATACCCTCGCGGCCTCACCCGCATCGACAGCATATGTTGGAGATAACGCTTATCGCGCAACGGCTTTTTTGAGACGCCGACAGCCGCTGAAGACTAGTAGGCCCTTTGTTTTACTAATCACTGGAGTAGTGAATGGCTGTTGTAATGTTTTCTTGTATTAGTTTTAGGATTTTATGTTTGCCATAATACGTGACACAATACAATGGGCCAATTCAAAATCTCGGTCAGGGAACTCGGTAGCTAAGTTGGTAAAGCGATTGGTGCGTTTAGTCAGAAGTCGTAGCTTTGCCGTCTGAGGTTCAAAATTTCAGAAATAATCGCTTTGCAGCTTTTTTCGCCTATTAAAAGAGTCTATTCTAATCTTATGTTAAGATATAGCTAAGTATATATGTATAGATAGATATAAATATCAAGAAATATTGCAAACATCTATTTTTGGTAGATCTGGTGACATGGTGGTTATATTATTTAATATTTAATGATTTAACTAATAATAATTATATTACCCGCCTATATACGTCCTACTGCTGGTCACGGGCCTCATCCCGTAGGTTAGCATTGGCCATCACGCCACGCTCACTGCGGGTTGGCGATTTCGAATTCCAATATTTGGAATCCAAGTTTCTTCTCGATGTTTTCCTTCACCGTTTGTCAGTGGTGTCTTAGAATAATTCGGAAAGTACATACATATGACTTTGAAAAAGTCACATTAGTACTTTGCCCACGTTGGGATCGAACATCTCGTGCGTACAAATCCATGCATAGCACCACAAGGTCACAGCCAAGTCAAATGAAAGGTCTGGCTTAATGTATATTGATAATTAAATAATAAGTAGCCTAACACTGTTGTGTACAAAAATAAATATATATTCTGATAATTAGACTCAATATAGTTCTTCACTTAGCTAAATATTTCCCTTACGGCCTCAATACTTTTAGGGCCAAGATAAAGAATTCGTGAAGCGGTAGTAAGTTTTACATGATGCCGGAAAGCTATCTAATCCCTGCTACTTCAACCCTTTTTTTAAAGACTTTTATTTATTGACAAGCTTTATTGGCGTAAGCCCGTCTTCAAATATTACGATCCATTTCAGAAAAGTCTGAAAAACATTCGTGTTGAAAGATAATTTATTTGTTATAGGTAGCTAAAATATGGCAAATCAAGCAAGTGACGATGATGACGACTACGGCGATGATCCCATCAAACTTTTCGATAGTTGCGAAGAACCGGTTTATTTCGGCAGCAAAGCATACGAGAGAAGTAAGTTCAAAGTAAAATTATTCATTAGGAAATATTTTTGTCTTACTCAGTGGGTAGAGACATTCTATTTACATTACATAAACTTGTGAGAATAAGTTTTTCTGTGCACTCCTCAATCTATGTGAGGAACCGACTCACAAATAGTCCAACCTATCACGTCCAGTGTGTAAATTGAATTGTGTTGTATAGGTACAACGACGATCGACTTCGCATCGAGATCAGAAGATGCCCCAACACGTCCTGAATGTAGAAATATTGAAGTCAGTGAGACAGTTCGACCGTTGAGTGTTAAAGTAGTTGATTGCGGACAATACCCGTGGTATTATAGAAAATATACTCAACAGATACTAGACTTGACTGGAATAGACTTAGACAGTGATAGTGATGTTGACGTAGAAAGGCTAGATAATAGCGATGAAAATGATTGTATTATAGTTGAAGGTTTAAAAAATGTGTCTAAAAGTGGAATAAATGTAATAAACTCAATGGAATCTGTACTAACAGCAATGCGTTTGAGTAACAACCAGAAAAGACAAAATGCTACTAGGATTAAAGAAGAGTATGAGATTCAAAAAGCTTTGAGTTTAAGAAATACAATTAAAGTTGATTTCAAGCGAAACCAAGGTCTTGTAGGTATGAAAATAAAGAATTTACCTGTGATGTTAAACTTTAAGAATAAGAGAGGCCGGAAACAAGACTTGAAGAAGAGTGAAAAAACAGATAACGATGCTGTTGTACATGCTGCTAAAGTATTGCAGAATGTTGGAACTGAAATTATACCTATTATAGAAAACGAGGGTGAAAAGTCGCAAAGTCACCTCCCTTCTGTTCCTGATAATATAGAGGATAGTACGGGAACTAAAGCCATAGAAGAGTCTACTTGTACAATTAAAGCTTATGGAACTGCAGAGAAAAATATAAATAGAATATGTGAACAATTACTCAATAGAAAGTCAAATATTAATCCTGAAGTCAACACAAATTCTCAAAAAGTTAATAAAAGCAATGTTATTTCAACTAGTGACAAGAAGAATGAAGTAGAAGAATTGAAAAATGTACCCATTCCTGTAACCACAGAAAAGTCTCGAAACTCTGTAAAAGATGTGACAAAAACAAACAAGTTCAAAAACGACCAGTTTAAGAAACGAAATAAAACTTTACTAGAGTTAATAACTTCGAAACCTAATGTGGACCAAATTGAAGTATCAAACAAAAGTGATAATATTCAAACCGAAGTTAGTGTGAGTACCGAACATAAAAACAGGGATGATAAATCGAAATGCGAAATAAATTCACCTATACTACCATCCAGTCATTCTTCAATGAAATCTAAAAACAAACGCGGTGAATCTCTGAAGTGCAGAGAAGGTAATAATTCATTAAACAATCCATCTCAAGCCTGCATTAATTTAAATAAAAATAAGTCTTTTGCTGATCTCTTTGGTAATACCGAAAAACTAAAAGAAGCTGGTCCTAAAAGTGCCAATCCAATGAATAAATCTGATTATAATGCAGAACCCCCATCTAAAGTGTCATTTACATCCAAAGATGTAATTATAAGTCCAGTGAAAGATAACCAGTATACAAAAGCACCGGAAAAAGATGTGACGAATAGTAATAATAGGACTGGAATGAACTTCCAGAAAATTCCATCGATTTCCCAAGAAAGTACTGTTAATAAAAAGGATTCCGCTGTTGTAATGAAGAAAACCACAAGTGCAGATAGTCGTAAGAAAGCAATTGTAGTGGAACAGAAGCTAGTTGGTGCTGATAACATAAATCCTAGTCATGTACGCAAAGATAACAAAGACATTTCAATGATTGCCACCTTAGAAAATATCGGTTTATGTAAGGAAACTGATAAACAAAATGCGAGTAGCACGACGACGTATGTTGCAACACTGGATATTCCATGTCATTCATACAAACCTACTCAAGCTTCAAAAGTCAATCTTCCCAATCCAAATTCTTTACCCAATAAAAATAATGATTTACCTAATTCTGGTAACAGTTTTGAGCGCAATAGTATTCAAATGATGGCAAATACATCTCAAAAACCAAACATTCAGACCGCTCCGAATAATAGCCACCTGCCAGGTCACGTCCAAGCTGAAAGCTATCGGAAAACGAATATTATGCGTAAAGCGATGCACATTCCAGTTCATACGCAGCCACAGTGTCCGTATTATCGAAAGACCCGTGTTCAATATCATTCTGAATTGCCTTTTAGGTACAGTCAATATATTCCAAGTCCAGGAAATGCTAAATCCTATGTCCCGTACTTGAAAAACTCGACTTATCTTGGTCGTGTGCCTATACAAAGTCAGTCAGTTAATGCCGACAGGCTGTCGCAAAAACTCCCTCTTTTAATGTCACCTTTGAATCCTCAACTAACTTCACAAAGGCACGCTCTTGATGGGAATTTCGGGCCACAATATGGTGGTTCTCCCTTCAATTCATCAGTTCCAATACCCCAGACCTTGCCTGGACCTATCAACCAACCCTATCCTTATTATTTAAAAACAAACAATTATCCCGTCAATGAAAAAAATAATTTAAAGAAAACGAATGTTAAATTAATGCCAAATAAAGACGATAATAGTAAAGGTAAACAAAAAGTAGAAGATATCAGAATAAAGACCACTGAGACACCGAGTGCGAATGCAGAAGTAGTTGCAACTAAGACTGAAATGTTGAAAGAGTTAGACAAATTATCATTCGATGATGACGCAAAGAAAGATTTGAAAAGGAAAAATCCTCATGTCACTTGTGAAACCGAACGAACCAGTAGTGTTGTAACTTCGGATACGGCAAAAAAAACAACGAAAGTTGACGAAGCATTAAAGACACCTGTATCTAACAGAATAGAGTTTGCAACCAAATATTCACCACCTATTCTCCCTATACCGAGATATGACCATGTTCTAAACCACATTGTTTCGGACCCTCGTGGACAAATTGATAAAACTAATACAGTTACAGATAAAACTTCAAAACAAAAAAATACGAGTGAAATGAAACCAGTCCAGAACACATTAAAACGTTGTAGGAAACGCATCAGCCACGAATTTAAGGAACCAAGTTGCAGTAGAAGGAAGTGCGATGGAAAGAAGATTTCTTTAGAGGAATACAAGCAAAGAGTTTACGTTAAAAGTGCATCCGAACTTTCAAAAAGGCCAGGCAAAGATAATGCTAATATTAAAAAGTACAGGGGTCCGGGGCCTAGAATGTATAAGAAACACTGTAATCGTAATCCAGAATCTGATCTAGGATATGACTCTGATAGTACAGTAGTACTATAGTAGTTTCCTAATTTGTTTTTACAAACTTTATTTACGGATAAAGTTGGACAATACCGTCATGATATTGATTTACTTGTAGGACGATCCCTCGCAAGCCTGCAATATTACTACAAGGACATATTATTTTTATAAGTGCTGACGCAACTATGTTAGTCAAGAAGACTGATTAGTTTAAAGTTTGATGTCATATCTAATGTTAAGACGTCCTAAAAATCCCACGAAAGTACCGTTATGTTCAATATTTTTAAAGGGAGCACTAAAAAATAGCTAAGTACTTAATAGTTTTGTTTGTAAATAAAGAGTTGTTTAGACTTTGTAAGGTAACGCTTTACTCATAAGTGTACATAGTTACCTGGTTAAATAAGAAATAAAATGTGTCTTATGCTTTAATGGTTTTCTTTTTATCCATACAGTCCTACTTTACTGCGTTTTTCTAAACGCTCGTTTATCAAAGGAAAGAGCTTGCCATAAAAATGTCGAAGTTAATAGAGTCACCTTGTCAAAAAGAATTGCCGCAGCTTATAATTATTTAGAGAAACATCTGCAACGTAGGCTGCGGCTACAATTAATCTATCTAACACGGCTCACAGCGTCTTGTTGTAATAAATCTCTGGATTACAGCCGCCTCACGGAATAAGGTTCACTGGAAGATTCTCTTGAATTATGGATAGAAGTTTGGCGTTTTTTAGCCAGTTATCTTACTAATTAGCATTGGTTAGGTGGATTAGTGGGTCTGTAGACGAACAACTGTAGGCGTGACCTTTAAAAATGGGACTTGTTTTTAGCCTTTATTTTACGTTCTGATTTATTTTTTATCTCCACCAACTTACATTACTTCAGCTCAGCAATGTTTATAACACTTTCTTAACCCTTAAATGTGATCTACAGTAACCAAAACTTATCTACAAAATAATTTTGCAACATTACATCATTCGTAAAGAACCAATAGAATCGCTTCATTTACCTCGCCTCGGTCAGCACAGCTCTGGCGGAAATTGCTCAGCGTACATCCTCGCACGACACATTTCGTAGAAACGCAGCCTTAGACTCGAATAAATATTCTCATCGCTTACGTGTCACACGACAATCGTATTTGCCGACGCACTGCGGGTATATTAGTAGCAAGTAGCACAATTGTGATGACTGGCAGGCGTTGAAGTAAGCCAGCATTCCGCGGGGGATTTCAGCTAAGTTGAGATGAGGGAACTTTGAACGGGTAAGCGCCAGTTCAGTTGTCAAGCAAAGTATCTGACCGTAGAGTATGAATACTGGAATAGTTAGTTGAGAATGTCGTAGTTGCAGCTGAGAATTTCATTATTAACATACTTATTATAGGTATAACAATAGAACGAACTATGCGTACACAATGCAGAACAACAGGATTTAGAAAAAAAATAAACTTTTGGGCACACTCCCAGTGACGCCGATCAATTTTTGAAGCTTTTTTTATTTTGAAATATTTTAAGTGTATATATAGTAATCAACGTTAGTATAATTGTAATTAACGAGGTTATTAAATACGACAAATAATAATAATTGTTGACTACATCGAAAATGTTATAATATTATGCAGAGTATCATAAACTCTGTTCAATTCTCAAGTCATCATAATGAATTTCGCAACGTTTAATAGTTTATGCACAAACATTGTCATATTTGCTTACTAATAATTTCACTTCTTCGCTTGAACAGTGTAAATTAAAAATTCATGGAGATTTAAAATTCTTAGACACTTCAATTTGCATCAGATCCGGCGAGCAGGAGCCACGGGAAATATGGAACAGTGGATAACTCGATATAAAAGATAATAATAAAATGGAATCCAACGGAACGAAAATTTGAATAAAAATTTATGAATTTGACAAGCTTTGTTGTAGAGCTTTGTTTTGATTTGTATATCACTTTATGTAGGTTTTGAGAAACATTTAGCAAGTTTTTCATACTTCATCGGTCAATTTTGACTCTCGTAGCACTGAGGATTCGAGGATTCCAGGACACCTAAAAAAAAAAAACGGTTGGAACTAAAATCTAAAATTAAACCGCGATAAAATCTGTAAAAGTAGTTTCATTTCAAAAACGGTTGAGTTAAAAAAGGTATAAGTTGCTACAGCGTCAAGAAATACTGTTCATAAGTGAACATGCCAACTGTCAGGATTCATGAAATACAGTGCCTAGTGACAGACCGACAGACAGCGGTGCCTTAGTAATATCCGTTTTCACCCTTTACAGAACCCTAAAAATAACTCTATATGTGGGCTATTTGCTACTGTAAATCGATTATAATTTGTATACAACGTAACTAAATCACGTCGGCAGACTGACTCCGTTTTTTACAAATAAACTTTGAATATTTTAGAGAAGTAATAATAAAGACATCAAAGTACTTTTCGCTTTAAAACGACACTTAAAACCCAAAGGACTAAACTCTGATTGAATTTAAATTTTCATTATTTTAAGCTGTAACAGTGTAGGGGACAAAACAAGATTCCTCTCACAGATTATCACTTTAATGAAACGAAGTCCTCGTTCAAATAAACATAAGTTGGTTAATTATCTTTAATGGGGTAATTCATTAAGCCACAGATATATCTTATCTGTATGTCAAAGCTTTGTCGGCAGACAATGGTCTTTCATTCTTTTATATTCTTTCATTTATTACAAATTCTAATTATTTGATAGACGTGAATGATATCTATCTGAGGGCTGTTTTTGGCGTATTCTTCGTGGAAAGCGAAATTGTATATATATTAAAATCAGAACAACTTTTACACGTCTTTACCGATTTTCATAAATCATGTGTAAGTACACTCGCGCATAATACATCTTTTATACAAAAACACTACACGCAAAAAAAAACTCAATCGTTTTGGGAGCTATGATGGCATAAACGACAGATCGAACGAGAGGGCTAAAAAATAACAGTAATCACAATTTACCTTAACAATTTTAGTTTTCAAGTCGTTAAAGTTATAGTTTGATACAAATCTATTATGTACCGCTGTGTAGGCATTATAACGATCATAATTATGTGGGTCAAATCGCCCCTAAACTTTGCCCCATAATTTACCATTCGATAAAACTGACAAACTAATAAATCGTTTCAATACTACCAGAACATTAGTTTGACAAACTACACCATTTAACGAATTAACCAATTTGGGTGATTGGAACTACTCGTACAAGTCAAAAATACTGATCTCAATTAAATAACTTGTGAACAGTTTTTATTCAAATTGCTGTAATTTTGATTCCAAATTTCATCGGCATGGACGTCCCATCACTGAAGGAGACACATCCCCAGAAATATTATTTCAAATTAATATGTAGGATAATGTATTACTTGGGAATGGGGGATATATGGTATGAAGAGATCCCGGTCTCTTACTACGCCAAGAAGTTCTATACGTTCTGGAGAATTATATCCAATTCCTTCGTCGTTGTGGTTTTGGTTGACGAGTTCTTGTCTTACCTTCGTTCAGACTTGAGTGATAGGGAGAAGAACGATTTGGTACAGTTTAGTCTGGCTCATCCGACCATAGCCCTCAAGATTGTGACGTTATACGCTTCGAAGGAACGCGTCACATCAATTATGAAGCATCTGTTGGAAGAGACCAGGCCTATATTCCATTCTCTGGAGTTGGAGAAGATGTCTGTGAAGAGGTTTGCTAAGTATTGCATGATGATGACAGGCTGTTCCTATTTCACTTTATCTGCAGCCACTATTGAGGGTATCCGGATTTATATTAATGAAGGTAAGCTGATTTTATTAATTAACGTCGTATTTGAGAGCTTCAGTCATCATTCTGTGAAATACATATTTAAGTGATATTCATTGTAAAACGATTTTTCTGTGTACCAAGAATTGTCGTTTAAATTTGTTCAGTGGTTTTTGCGTGAAAGAGGTAAAAAGATCCATACATACAAACTATCACGTTTATAGTACGATTAGTAGGAAATGACACCGACGGGACATTTTATTTATCTGGTGGTAACTGGTATGAGTAGAAAAAAACACAAAAAATCACGTTTTTTTTTTCAGATATACCAATTCGCACAGAGGTCGTTTATTATCCCAATCCTTCACAAACTGGCCTTGCTATAAACATTATGCGATTTCTGGTGGAGTTCCATTGGTACTACATAGTGGGGATTATGGCTACAATTGATTGCCTCGCCCTCTGCTCGCTCCTCACAGTCGCCCACAAGTTCAGCCTTCTGCGTCTGTACTTCAAGAACCTGAGGATCAAGGCTTTGGAGAATAGAAGGAAACCAAACTTTGAAGAGGAGTTTAGGAAGGATTTCGTGATTGGAATCAAGTTACATGCAGATGCTTTGTGGCACGTAAATTGATAATTGTGTATCTTTAAAAAAAGACTTGCTCTAAGACCCTAAATCTTTTTGACGAGCGGTTTCATAAACATTCAAGTTACATGAACAGAGACTCTGGGCTCAAACATTTTCGGATCACCCACATTTTTGTCCTACGCTGGAGTCCAACTTCGCACAAATAAGGTTCAGCGTGGTGACCTTTACCGCTCGGCTATCCCATTTAAATCGTGGTGGTAGACTCTCTGAGGCTTTCTTCTTAATATATGACTACATGGTTACTCACGTGGTAAGGCTCACACGCCTGATTCACAACAAGATTATTCTGATTCTGGGTGTCTTTGGTGCATATGACTTAAATGTTTATTAAATTCCTTAGTGTGGGGGTCAACAGGTACAATGATGTTGCAGGTGTGCTCGTAACGTCCAGAAGATAATGGGTCCTCTTTACAGCATCCAAGTGTATGAGGGAGTTACGTTACTCGTCATGTGCCTTATTAAGTTAGTCGTAAGTAAATTGAAGCTGTTAGGTTTCCAAGACACTTATATTAGACATTGTTTAATCGAAGACATAATTCTATTTGTCACTAGTGCTTGAATACATTTTATATGCTAATACGCAATATGCCATATAAATTCTGATACTGAGTGGTGAATTTGCTGCAAAGTGCCTCACTAGATTTTCAGGCAATTCAAGGTTTGATTCGCGTCGCAATAAAGTTTTCGGCAGGCGCTTTAGAGTGTTGGCGGTGTCAAATTGACAGATGACAGTCGTAAGTCTTTCTTTCGAGTTAAGCTAAAACAGTTGATGTGACTTTAATTCAGCCCCAGTGTATGTCAAAATACACAATTAAAAAAAATAAAAGATTGATTTATTACTCGTTTTGAGACTAAACTTCAGAGAATATGACACGCATGATAACATAGGACTAGTTTAATGAAGGGATGTCGAAAAAGCGTATTAAAAATTGCAGTTGACGGAGCGCAACTATGTGTTCCTGCTTGCGACCTTGGCGTATATGTTCAGTATAATCATACTGACGGGAGCCTATATGATACCTGCAGGAGATATCACCTATGAGGTACGTGGTCATTTAAATATTTGTGTAGTTTCCTTAAAAAAATACGCAATTTTTTTTTTGTTTTCAAAACCACCTTAAGTGGTTGAATGTCACATGCACAAAGACACGTAGAAAGGCGCATTCTTCGATTACACAAACGCTTGTCCTAAATCACGCACATTTGTTTGACACTATAACTTCGTACATTAGTTCATTTTCCCTGTAATTATTAAATTGAATGTTTCCAGGCAACCCTGGTCGGCACCGCAATGTTCCACAGCGGCTGGGAGGTGTGCGGCGGCGCTGGTCTCCGGACCCTCGCTGTGGTGGCTCTGCAGGTCAGCCAGGTGCCCGTCTACATGACCGCCTATGGAGTCCTCGTGTTATCGCACAGAAATCTTGTTTCGGTGAGTATTTTTATTAACCTCCAACAATATGGACAATTTGGGGCAAAACGGATGTATCGATTTTGATAGCATTTACTTTCTTGTAATATTAATTCTCCTATTTTGTTTCTTTTTAGCTGCTCCGATCCTCATACTCTTTCTTTGCAGTTATGTACTAGGATTCACATAATTACGTCAAGGAAACGATTTTATTTTGAAGGCACTATAATAATGTAGTTTTGCACAATGAGAAATGAATTTTAATGTAAATAAATAGTTTAAATAAATAATCATAGTGATTTCTTTATTTAATTTTGAAATGAATTGATATAATCTAGCTTAGATTATATCAAATTTAGTTTCAAAATTAAGTTCTTAACTGGTATTTCGGAAGAATATCAGGAAACTATTTACGTCTAATCTATTTCAAACACTAACCAAAAACGATTGAAAGGATTTCGTAACGCGACCAATATCAAAAAGTTCCAAACCTACTAACTACATCTAGCTTCATACCTTATAAAATATGGCGCTTCAGAAAGGTTTAAAATACGCCCAAAAAGGTCCTCTCATCTAAAATAATTGCTAAAGACAATATTAAACAAATCTGGAGCCCTTGTAAGCTGCTTTGCGCTATCTCCGTCCTATTAATTTCGCGAAAATCTTTTTCATTGCGACCTATCCGCGTTTTAATTTCGTCCAAGACTTTGCCTTTGTTTTTCTGTTTTTAAATATGATTTAGCACCTTGATGGCCTACATAAATTTTGAGACGAAGATGCTTAAGTTATTTTTGGGAAATTGTGTTTATTTGTGATATTAGAGTTTTGGCCAAATTCGAAAAAAAGAAGAGTTACGTCGAACGTAGCATGTGGTTCCTACTATATCGGAGTGTGTCAATTTATAATTAACTTATGAAGTAGGTAACAACATGGTTCGAAAACATTCAATAATTAATTGGCAACATTCCCTACTATAATAAAAGATAATTCTTTTTTTAATGGAAATCGTCAATTTATTATTAGATGAAGAAATATAATATTGATCAGCCTCTAAAAAACCTTAAAATAGTTTACTGTAATAAAATAGAAGTCAGTACCAATTTGCATAAGATATCCAAATTCCAAAAAGATCTTTACTTTTTATCTTGGACCTGGTATCTTATAGCTCTGTCGTCGATTTACAACACTTAGTATTTCACTATCAAATTCGCAAGATATTTGGCGACGAGAGTCGAGACGTCCCACTTGGACCGCGTCCAGAGTTTACTGCGTCTTGATTTAAGGAATGAATACATGAGGCTACATTATGGCCCAAATGTTCTACTAGCTAATATAGTACCTAACCTTTGCTGTATTGTATGACTTGTCTGTCACATTAGGTAGGGGTACATGTACATTCATAGTCATTTTCACAAATGAGACTTAATTAAAGCCGATTTCAAAAGGACAAGTTTCTCTACACTTCATTTGATAGCGAAAGAGACTATCTCACGCAGGCCGAGTGTCTTTCAACTTTTAACAAATTAAAGTCCGTTTACGGCTGTTGTCAACTTCTCTATAAATTGAGTTGGCCATTAGAGATAGAATTACCACGGATAGATCAGTTAGAAGATCATGATAATAATAAATGCGGACAACATCACATACATTGTTCAAACCCAAAGTAAGTTGCTAAAGCACTTGTGTTATGAAATTCAGATACAACGAAGGTACAACAAACACCCAGATCCGAGACAATGTAGAAATGTGAACTTTTACATTGGGATCGGGGATCGCACCCGGGACCTCAGAGCTAGCAACACCTTGAAACCGGTGCGTACATCACTCGACCATGGAGGTCGTCATGATACTGTCTCTACTATTAGCTCCTTCGACGGGCCGTCACAAAATCAGAGGCATGTGTGTTCGGTCCCTAACTTACCCAAATGATGCAGACTCGGTTTCCTGTCGGACTAACTTTTAAATCAAAGATGAATGTTTGAGTTCCGATATACATGCGTATTATATTGCTGCTCTTTTAGTATTGGCATTTTTGTACGATTATTTTAATAGAGGTTGCAGAGATAATCTTAAGGATCATTATAGTCTTTTATCGGAGTATTCTAGGCGTTAGAATTTATTGTGATATATGATTGAAAAATAATTTCTGTCGAAGTAAAGATTTCAATTTTAGTTTCTAAATGATAAGAGAATGATACGGATTATGGATAGAATGACGAGAAAGATTTAAAAAGGAACAACCACTTACCAATGACTATAAATTTTTCATGTCTGACTCGAGATCCGCATGACCTAGCCCTTATCAAATCAAACGTCCTAGTGCAAAAACACAAACAAACAAAAGAACAGGTATGCCATAATTTTTAACACAGAAATACCCATATTTTTCTACAAATACATACTAAACACCACCATCTTCTCTTTAACATCTAAAGTGCTGGACTTACCAGACAAACAAAAGTTACTTGGCACTATAAATTAGCCGCACACCTGTGGCCCAGGACGTTTTGAAAACAAACGGGCCGTCTGAGGGTATTGTAAATATACTTCGTAACGAAGCTGCGAAGTAGTTTTATGTAGTACTCTCACAAGTTTATTTTATTGATTGGAAACCTTTAAGAGGTTCTTAAAAGGTTGTTTGCTTGTATTATTTCACTTGAATCAAATTGTTCTTATTTCTAGAAGGCATAAAACAGGCGCTTAAGGAACGTTGTGTTACAGAAATAGTGAGTCTAAGGACGCTTTTTATAGAAGAAAACTGGCTCAAAATTTCATTGGTTACTGTTTTAAAATTATTTTTTTTAGTTTGTTCACAAAACTGCTTTACTTGCAAACGTTTACATACTAGTCAACGTTCAAAATTTTTAGGCGATCATAAATCTATAGTCTTCCGGGAATCTTTACATAATGTTTATTCGTTAACACTTTTCAGGGACATTTGATAACAATCGTAGTTTCCCTTAAATGCTCGTGATCGCTTAGATCGTGAAAGTACGCGGCTTTTTCCTTTGTTTATTCACAATATTACATATTTATAGTTAGTAGTATTTAGTATTAATAGGGATGTCGACTGGGTATAAAAGGAAAAAATCTAATTAGTCCCTCAGTTAGATAATTGAAAAGTATGAGACACGTATTTTTCCTTTTTCAGTAAAACTAGAATTGACAAAGATTAACTGCTTTGAAGGTTAGGAGAGGGGGCTTGTGACGTAACGATATGGTAAAATTTATACTCAATCGTGACATCACGCGTAAGTTTCATTCACTGTAATTTGGTCAAGTTTTGTTTGCGGGACAAATAAAAAAATATGTATTCATTATTATACAGAAAACTACAAGACGGACACTGAAAAAAAAAAATTGACGCCATCCCTATTATATTAAGAAGTAACCAAAACCTACAAAACAATTAGAACATAAAATAACAGCGAAGAAGTAAAAACAATAAGGAAAGTATAATGTAGTGTAATACATTGTATTACGCATTACTTCCACGCGTTTAGGAAAATGTTCGTAATCAGTTACTAAGTTCAGTATAATTGCCTAAATCTACCGCCAAACTTACTTCTAGCCCCTAAATGGGTTCCTCAAGTTAATGCCTAGTTTCAGGTTTCTTTTGTTTCAAAGATTCCAGTGGTGCTCAACATTTTCACGCAATTTTGATTGTCTTATTCAAATGTAATATTTTTCTTGCATTTTGTTTAAGTAAACTTTAATGTTATAATGATAAATGATATAAGTTTTAATTTGAAGAGTTTAAACTTATTTTCGTTTGGCGTACTATACTAATTACCTATTATTATTAAATATTACTACCGCAACTTAATTTCTTAAATATAGGTACTACAGTTCCTATGGTTTTCCTATGGTTAAATTTAATAGATTTATAAGCACAAACGTATTTTACGATGCCAAGCCAATATTGCGGGCAATTTGGATGGATTTTACGGTTGTCACAGACACGGCATGACAACGTTTGCTTGCGTAATGCTGCCATCGAGATTTTACATGTATTACATAAGTTTTATTTTCAAAGTTTGGTGTTTTTTTTTTTATTTTAATGAGAAGTTTATATACATATTAATGATATTTACAATCTGCATGCATAACTTTGGTGTTGAAAAAGATGTCACATTTGGTGCAAGATTTTACCCTTTTATAACATAACTAGCTGTTGCCCGCGACTTCGTCCGCGTGGTTAGAAGAAATTGCGACTATAACTTGAGATTTAAACTATCCTATCTCTCAAATTGGATCGAACTGCACATGGTTTGCGAATTTCATTATAATCGGTTAAGTGGTTTAGGAGTCCATTGAGGACAAACATTGTGACACGAGATTTATATATATTAAGATATTTAAAATCTTGATAAGCTAATTAAATTAAAAATAGAAAAGCATTCGAATTAATAATATATCTTTACATTAGTATACCCCATTCTTAAGACAGTTACATTTGAATTGAATGCCTTAAACTAGTTTTTAGAACGCTAGTTGAAGTGTATTACATATTTTGAAAGTTACAAAAAAAAAGATTGAAAATCACTGACAAATTTAGCTCAAGTCTATTCCAATACAAAGTTTTATCGTAGGCCGTAAATAAGAGCTGGAATCATGCGAAAATGAGCCTTACTGCTTTGTCTTAAAGTGCTAACAAATTTAAACCGTTAAGAGATGTGTGGGATGTGTTTAGACTCGTGTTGTCCTCTTCAAGCCGCAATAATTTGAAACTTAAACTTTTGTAGTCGGGTCCAACAAATGTTTTCCCAAATAAATTAGATTTGTTTATGTGGACTTTAAACACTTTTGTTGGTCGGAAATTAAGCCACCTGTAGTTTCAGAAAAGGGTGAACTGTATGTATGTTAATAAATTAAATGATATGTCTTGTCAGTTCTTCTCCATAGGCAGGACATTTTGGGATCCGCACAACCGCATCATTGTAGTACCGTTTTAAAAAACAAGCCACTTTATAGAAAAACTTTTATCTTTTGATTTGAATAGCCATTATGGCATTGAGTGGTAACGTTTATTTCGTGGTGTCCGTTTTAGGCGTCTATTCATACTCGCATAATTTAATTATTAATGTTCTGAACCTGGGTGTTTTTGTGCATGTGACTTTAATTGTGTTTGTTGTGTCTCCTACTTTATTAAAATCAAATTCATATACAGTAATTAGGCAGCCGCATCAGGTTGAGGTTATTTATTAGGAGGAAAAATGTCAGTAAAGCAAATTTTAAAAAAAACATTGGTAATCCACTTTGGACACCTTCGCGTATGTAGTAGCAATTCTCCGTTACACACAATACCTATATTGAGCTGTTTCATTTCTACAATACCTTCTACTTCATCTCAGCGCATTAACATCCATTGCAGGATATAATATGCCCCTTATATTTACCTAAAGAGGACATAATTTTTTTAATCTAAGATTTAGTGGAAACTCTTTGCTAAATTCGTGACTAAACAAAAAGCTATGCATTTTACAATATCATCTCCTACAACGAAAAGTCCGAAAGCAATGTGACATGTAATGCCGCTTTACAAAATCTCTCGCTAATACAAAAGTCGCTAACAAGCATATTTTATCCTCCTACAAGATTAATAGCTGTAATAATTAATCGTTTGCAGGGTCAAGGGCGCTGGGCCTGACGCCAGTGTAGGCATTGACCTTTAAATACTGCTACTGGATGTATTAAGAGGAGTTTTAGGATATGTAGAGATGCAAGAGTTTTAATCTAGCATAAGACAATAAATCAGTGTACTTTTTAAATATATTTCATTCTTTTTCTGTGGTCATTAGCCTCACAGCCTAGCTGTCGCGGAGCTGAATATTTACTCATATAATAGGTGTTTGCATGCCTGTATTTCAATGGCGCTCTTTAGTAAAAAAACTAGGTCGTTGAAAGACCTGCAATTAAAGGTAGGTAGTTGGCAACATATTTTCAATATTTTATTTGTGGGCAAGTTGTGGGTAGTTTTACAGTTAATTGTTAAAGAAATGATCACGAGTAAGTCATTTCAACCCATGCACATGCAGTAGCTACAGAAATACGCAAAATACGACTACCTCTAACTACACAAGTCACACCTACAACCTTTTTGCATTCAGAACATTGTACAAAGACAGTATAACTCAATAAACACCCCCTATCTACATTGCCTACATCTGGGGATACTCAAACACACAAATACTAAAAGTAAACTGCACTCTGCCTTCTCACACGCGATCTTGAGAATTTGTCCCGTTGAGATGTTAATATTGCATGATATTTTTATTCTGTACAGGTTTGAACGTCCCGCAAGGTAAAACTAAAGCTGTTTTCCTGTCTATATAGTTGTATGCGGAACGATTTTAAACTAAACTGTGTGTGTGAATGCAGTGTGAAGTAACGATAGTAAATATTTGAAATAAAGTAAATATTAAACATAAATTATTTAAGAGCACGAATGTTAAAATTGCTAAGTGATCAGTATAGTATTCAGTGCATCTGTGTATTAACAAACCCAAGCAACGTTTTATATCACCCATACCTTCACAATTCCAATCCCTTTCTATACACAGACACGTTCGCACAAGCAATACCTATACACCTAACATACCAAATCCCTACACGGATAGAGCCACAGTTGTTACTAACAACTACCGAAACATTTCTAGAACAATCTGTGACGTCACATCACCAAGAACATCCGATTCGCTACAATTCCTCAGTACGGAACAGTTGTCGATATATCTTCATTAGTTGGGGTTAAGCGTACAAATCGGTGCCCGTATCGGAGACAGCTGCTAAGAGTACGAGAGCTCACTACGGCTGTAAATTTTAGCTATCTTTGCCACAGGGTGGGGCTTTGCGAGGCCATAGAGCTACGAATAGATTTAAGTTGGCAAAGGAGTAGGTATTTATTTACAAATTTATATAAACTTCTTGATAAATATTTTTACGTTCGGACGATTGACATGATATCAATAGTTTTACACTGTTGTTATAACTGTATTTGTTGTAGTAATTTAAAAGTATACATGTAGTGATGTAGTTAAGTGTAAGTATGTAAAGTGTTTCAGAAAATCTCACATAAATATTTGATTCTAGACAAATGTCATGTTGGCAAATGGCATTTTAAATGGTTCTTTCCATCAGAAAACGCGTGTATATTAGTTTTTACTCGTCACACCTTTATTTTTATTTAGTGAGTATATCTGAGATGTTGGTGAATCAGGATAAAGCCGTATCTAGCAATTTGTAACTCTACAAGTAACTTCTACTGAATGTTCTCATGTAGTAGGAATTCTTAACATGTCGCGAGTTTCACACGGAAACTAGTTCGCGAACGAGATTGCGGGCACTTCTGTGAAAAGACATGTTTAATAACATGTTGACGATTACATTTTGTAGAGACGGTCTTCAGACTAGTACCAGATGGAATTTATTATATCCTAGAAGGATTTATCATTTTTATTCTCTGGAAATTAACTGGATCTTAAATATTATAACGGTTTGGGTAGTAAGTTCAATAGTAAGTATTTATTTAAAACCTATTATTTATTCGGGGTCGCCCGACTAGCATATCCCCCAATGCCACGTCAGTTCATAAATAAGGACTGCAGTTAGGTCAAAACTTAGTTGGACGATCTAAATAATAGTATTTACATTTGAACTAACTCCTAATACGTGATCATGTATCGCCGCTCTTCTGCCCGCTCCTCCCTTAGCTTTGTTCAATCGGCGATTAAATAACGGACTCTTGATATGTGTACCTAACATGATCTGCAGATCACCTGCGTATCTTAAGATTGGCAGAATCGCTTACATTCATTCAGAATTTAAACCTTGTACACATCATCACAGAATATTCATACTTTCTCACACAGACTTCATTAACATAAGTCATACACTTAAACACACTGACACGGTACCAATACTCGTTTTACTAGTATTGGAACTAAACCTACATCTGTTGTTTGTAAGAGATTTGCACTCAGAAATATGGCCGTCAATTTCCGTCGGCGGATTGCATTGATTGAGAACTCTCCTTTGCCACAAGGGGCACATTGGATCGGATGACACGATGTGTATATAGGCTATGTCTGTTTAAGTTCTTATTGAGATCTTCTGAACTTGCATCATTTTCTTGAATTCGAAGATTGTTCATGGTCATCAAACCAATAAAGATTTAAAGTATGATTTAGTGGTACTTCTAAAACAGAATGAACTTCGATCAAAGCGTTGTATACGTTATTTTCGTAATTCTTTCGCATTCATTTTTTGCCACTGATAAGGTTTTATTAGCCTTTGATCCTCCATGTTGAGTATGAAATTTTTAGTCACCTTTTCTAGATAGTAGTTTTAGGTTTAGGTTTTAAACCAGTAGAAATACTGAAATGTTATATAGTACAGAATCTTTATAAGTATACCCAGTCAAATTAAAATTATAATTCGTCAACGGTATTAACTTCGTTCCGTTTCAGATTTAATGTGTATTTACTGCGGCCATGCGTTACCTCACGTACTTAACCAGTTCTAAAGTTAATTCCGCATTCAGTTGCAGTTCATTCATGAAATCCGAAATCCGCGCGGATGTCCGGACGTCCGGCTCTGCCTGCAGCCTTACCACTGTCACAGCTTCTCATAATACAATGTTAATTATTTTGTAGGGATTAACGATTAGTGCGTAATCTGAGCGAAATATTATGAGTTGTGGAAATTAGTGAGTGAATACGGAAGTGTGGTGTTATTTTAATTGTGGAATATGACATTTTAATGAGTGAAAACATGAATTTATTTGGAGGTTTTTATTTGGTTTGTATTGTAAATAGTTTACAGAAAAAAGTAGGCAAGAAGGACTATTTTAAAAACCTTTCAATTGTTTTGTTTGTACTATACGTGACTGTCGAGTCGGAATACGAATTTTCTCATGATGTCTTCATAAGAAAATGCGTTTCAGAGGAAAACTCTCCTTTAATTACAATTAGGTATAATTTTCTGCGATGTCGCTTTTGCTGGAGTACCTACCCTGTGTCAGCACACCAGCCCTTTTGACAGTCTAAACATCATCAATGATACTGCAGAATACTGTTTTCATCTACCATACAATTTACATGCCGCGCGTCGGTGCGAAAAGTTTTCCTACGGCAAAACAATGACAACACCAATAGAAATATTCACTCTCATTCTTCCTATTTAAAAATGTTAGTCACATCCTCCAACAAAAATAGTTGCAACTAGAATAAACAATAGTACATCAAAGTCACTGCTCAAAATGGAAGCTGGGTTCCGTATTAGAGCTTAATGGATGTGTTTTTAGTCGGGGACAGATCCATTTCACAGTGTGTGTTTGTTTGAGGCACGTGACCGCAAGCGAGCCGACGTGGACCGTAAATGTTGTACGTAATTTACAAACGATGCTTATTTTCGAGAGAGTTGCTGTGGAGTTTTTTGCGCCGTTTCTTTTTCATAGCAAGAGCACTTAGGATGCGGTGGTGGGTGGGTGATATGGGGTGCTGCTTGTATGTGAGAATGGTTTGACATTCAAAAATGCTAAGTTGTAGACTATTTTTAACGAATGGATTTTGATAGAACGAACGAATGGAGTTATAGCGTAAATGGAACATTAATTTGGAATTAGAAGAGGAAAAAGAGAAAGAGTTTTATTATGAGATGATTCCACACATACGAGTAAATTGCACTAAAGATGAAGCTGATAATAAACATTAAATCTTTCCTCTTTTTGCTCAATGAGTGGTGTAGTCCTTTTATTAACTTTCCCCAAGAGAACAATGAACCTGTGATAAGGAGATCTATAACAAGATGATCGCTAATTTGAGAAGTATCGATAGAAGCTGAAAAAAAATAACAGTCTGTTTCGAAAATGAAACCAGTAGTACTATACAAATTTTGACCAATTAATGTCATTTTTGTATCTTACTCTTGTCGTAGATTTTTTTAAATAAATACACATCTGCAGACAGTTGTCTACCGCAGGTATACCATGAGCGTAATTAGTATTTCAAATAAGCCCGACATCTGTTAAAACAAGTCGCATTTACAGTTTCAGTAGTAAGTTTTGATGGTAAGAGCAATATTCCAGGCGTTTAGAAACTAAACCGCGATGTAGTTCACAACACGACGCTACGTGCGAACTCGGCGAGTGGCAAGAAAACCGAACTTCCGCCAATTTCTGTGCCACCAATATACATGGCTCTTTAGAAAGGAGGTTGTCATAGAATTGTAGTAATATTAGTTAATATTAATTATTATTAATGTAAAGGTTTTGCAGTGAGGATCTTGACGAAGTTGTATTTGACTAAAAAGATCTGAATAGTCTATCTGTTATTTCCAAATAACCTAAATATCTATGTAAGTTTTTATTCATCACATTAAAAAAATATTACAATAAAGTCAATCTCGGGCCTGTGACATCATTTAAAACGCATCATTTAAAAAAATTGAAACGTATGAAAGAGGCTACCCGCTAACTCTTTCATGCGTTTCACCAGTTTTTATGAGTTTAATCTTCATATTTTTTTGAATGATGAAAGGCGAGTAGAAGGAGAAGACTGATCCGGGCTAACGATGATGAAAAAAAATCTCAGGAAACACGTTATGCAGGTAAAGAACTCAGCCATTAGCCCCTTACGTCTTCAACCAGTCACAATTACTATAATAATATCATATTCCACAACTTTGACAACGCCATCTAGTGTCAAATTAAGCAAGCCTGTATTATGAGTTCTATACAAGTAATAAACATACACAACTATCGGTTCATAGCTCAAGTTGTAACGATCTTAGACAGTTCCAAGTTATTACGACCTCAACACACGTGACGCAGTGTAATTATATTAGAATCAGTTATAGCATCTGGAGTGTCGGTCCGGTTCCTGCGGGGTTCAAAGTAACAGCTAATATCAATAGTATTCACTGTTACTAATACGTTTTCGTATGTTGGACGTCTAATGCGATTGAGACGTTTTGAATGGAATATTAGTCCAGTTGTGGGATGGTGACCGCAAAATAAAATTAATGATTCAACTAACCGTTGCTTAACCAAGATTTTTATATTTCTGTTGCGGCAACAAGGATGATTTTTTCAGCACAGCTTTAACGGTTCTTGAGATACAACCTGGTGACCGACGGACGGACAGCGGACCCACGCTAATACGATGCTGTCATTAAGGGTAAGGTAACATTAAGAAAAAAGCAAATTACACCTCGATCGAGAAATTGAAAAATCTGCATCAATGAATGATAAATGATACTGTACACATCTTTAGCCAGAGTTAACCTAACTTCCTATTAAATACCATTGACTAACCAAACACAATATTGGCTAACACACCGAGCTAGCCCATTTGTGTCAGCAAACAACTATTCCAGCTGGCTTATCGCTCAAGCCAAAGATAAATACTGACTTGCATGTAATTTACTCGTGTTTAATAAGACTTAACAGAATGAAGATCAATTAATCCAAGTTATTATATATGGCCGCCAAGACTTAGATGACGAAATCACGGTAGGACAAGAATGATAAGAAGATGATAAAGATATCAGGAATACGGATGCTAAGAGCGAACCGGAATGACATAAACTAAGGTTGATCTATACTCAGCGGTAGGTTATTCAAGGCTGATGATAATATATGATCGAGAAGTAAAAAGACAGGTATTTATTTACAGGATGTTGTCAAATTGAGGCAAAGGTACCGTTTGTAAAAATGCTACTTAGTAAGCAAATGAGTGCGATTGAAATAACAGTGACATACAGCTCTAGCTTGTGCGATACTGACACACACACATAAAGCTCTACGTTAGTACTTGACGCCCTTTTTATATTTTGCAAAACTTACCCCGACAAAGAGCACACTAACATGCCAATTTCGTCTACTACTAGTTAAAGAACATAAAGCACATATCAAGAAATAAAAATCCTCGAAAGTATTTAAAACGATACTAAGATAAATCCCACAGTAAATAAATCTAAAAGTTAGGGATACCATCGCATTTCTTATTCCCTTTTCCCGCCAATATTCCAGTAAACGTCTTAATGTAATTCGCTGCGAATTTTCTTAAACATCGATTCCTGAAGCTATTTATTTGAAGTGAATTAATTATATTAAGGAAATGGATGGCTTGTGTTTGTGCTCGTCAGTTTGCTTGTTCATCGAGTTCATGAAAACAGGCTGATTTGAAATTATTGGGTCGTACTTGATGCTACGAGTATGTTTTAGTGTACTGTATTTCGTTCTCATATCTAGCTTTAAAGTAATCAACAGAAGGACTATAGTGACTGTGTTCCTCCGTGTTTCGGCACGATAAAATGCGGGTCCCGATAAAAATACGAGTCTTTGACAGTTTTTGCGGGTAGTCGGAAGCTAGAAAGTCTGAAAACCAGTCTAACTAAGGGGTATCATGGTCAAGTAACTGGGTAGAGGTCAGGTAGGCAGTCGCTCCTTGAAAAACACTGGTATTGAGCAGCACGAAGTTGCGGGCATCAGCCAGTTGTTTTACGTGTTTCTCTTACAAACTGCCTATAAACACAAAATATTTATATACAAAAACAACATTATATAATAACAACACAAAAACATAAATTAATACAATAATTGTTCATTTAGCTACGTTTAATACAAGTTTTATGATAAACACAGGTAAACTCACAAAAACAGGCAAATGTAAAATAACTTTGGAACGAACAAAGTTCAAATAAACAGTGAAACAAACAACCGCGGTATGATGTAAGAGACCGGGTACACGGCTCACGCGTGTCAACAGAACTTTGAACGAAATATTACTTAAAAATATTACTTTAAAATCTTATAACAGTTATTATTTTTTTGTTGAGAATTTTAATTCTCTCAGTAAGATGTAAAACATTGTAATAATTATTTTATTTTATTAAGGACAACAAACGGTAGCAATTATGAAGGGATATTGATCATTATCTATAGGATTATAATATATGGGTGAATTTCAACAGGTCCAAAAAAATCTTCATTTCCGTGGATTTTTTATTCTTCAACTTTAGAACAATAAAAAATAGTGTTTTCTCAAGTTTTCGATCAGATATGCAGTTTTGCTTAATATCTAGCAGATAGCTTAAAAAACTAACGAGATATACAAGATTGAAAATTCCGTGCCACGGCGATGAAACATGCATGCACGGCAATGAAACAGGCGTCCAAGGCAATGAAATGTTATTATAGTGTACAAGAATATTTAAATGATAAAGTTAATCTTTGAAACAAAAATAAATACTATTAATTTATACGCAATAATAATAGAATATAATGTGTAAAAATCCAGTCACACATGATATTATTTTTATAATCTATACATATAATAAAATTGTAGAAAAGTAAAAACTGTACATTGAATATTTTTAAAAAAGAATAATTGCAGGGTGGTCTACGAACGATTCCGATGCCGAAAATATAATTTTTAGAATTTTTGTCTGTTTGTCTGTTTGTCTGTTTGTCTGTATGTATGTCCGGAAAGATCTCGGAAAGTACTGGATAGATTTGATTCATATTTTCAGAGAATATCAACAAGAGGTCCGGTCAACATACTTTTTACTTATTATCTCGCTTTTCGTTATCGGGAGTGAGCAAGAGCCTTTTATATCTATAAACAAATATCAAATTATCTCATAAACTACTGAATATATTTTGTTCAAATTTTGCATGAACCTTATCGTAGACATGATACAACAAATATACAAAAACCATAACGCTACTATGCAGGGGGCATGAGCAGTAAAGTTTTAAATATTTGGACTCACCCGTAACATCGTTTAATACAATTATGAGGTGTATTTTCACCCCATTCAGTAGTAGGCAGCACGGTCATCAATTTACACAAAAAACATCACGCTATTTATCTTAAGACTTTTGGCAGAGCAATAATAGGATTTTTCGAAAATAAATAATTTTCACAAAATTAGTGATTTCATTCTCTTTCAAGTCTGATATAGGCCTACTGCGACTATTTCACAAGTAAAATAAAAGAAACATAAACTATTACGTTTTTTTATGCAATTGTTACCGTAATCGGTACCTTCTTGAAAGAAAGGAACTTAAATTATTTTTATTTTCATTGATGTACTAAAATGACTCAAGTTCAAATGTGGAATGCCGTGATAGATTTTGTATTTATTTACGATAGGAGTATATACCTATGTCTTCAAGATCAAAACATTCGTAGTGACACTCAACCCAAAGTTGCATGTAGTTCACATTGATCTCATCTATAAATATGCAACAATAAATTACTGAAGTTAATTATTACCTTGGTTTATCTGTAACAACTAGCAACAAAAATATAAACATTCAAACAAAAAAAGCCTTTCAAACAATGAAATAATGTTTTCTTAAATTTGCAACATTACATAGGCCAAAAGTATTTCGGATAAAAAAGCCCAGAAAACTTGCATAAAACTGCATAATAGGTATGCAATGTGAAAGATCTGTACGACCAAACCTATCAATGAATAAGAGCGTACGCTAGACGGTTTTTGACATTATGAATCTATTGACAGAACAATGTTTACTGATACCTGGGATTTTTCAACATTTTAACGATTTGATCAGTCTACATCCGCCATTACAGAGACCGCACACGTGGTCATCATCATTCCTCTGCCCTTATCCCAATTATTTTTTTTGGGGTCGGCGCAACATGTCATCTTCTTCCACACCTTCCTATCGGCCGTCATCTCACAAGAAACACTCTTTACAGCCATATCGTCTTTCACACATTCCATCCATCGTTTCTTTGGTCGTCCTCTTCCCCTATATCCATCCACATCCATGCTTAACGCCTTCCTTACCACATGATTTTCATTCCTCCGCATAACATGCCCATACCGGCCGGTTACCACGTAGTTTCTCTGTAACCGGTGCCACTTTCAAACTTCCCCTTATATTCTCATTTATTACTCTATCCGCTCTCGTAACACCACACGTGGTCCTTCCAAGAAATCCTTTAACAATTTGTTGTAATCTCTACTTATTTAAAATTTTCTTCTTTCGTAGCCTGGTAAAAACAGGGGAAGGAACGAGACTGAATGAGTTTCTGAGATCCCAAAGCTAAGCCGACGAGGATTAGGAACATATTTTTGGAAATTTCCCCAAATAAGGCTGATAATAGCGTGTAGCTATCAGCACTTACATCCGTCATACAATGTCTGGAAAATTCATTTTGGCTGTCGGTATAGACAGCGTAACCTCATAACTAACCTCATGTAGTCTTTATTTAAGTTTCATTTATGCAGTAGGGATGACGGTAGGTATTTTACTTCAATGATCGTCAGGTAGGTTAACGAATAAAATACGTAATTTTTCTTTGTAAATTGGTACAGTAAATAGAACTCATGCACATGAAGTCACTTTTATGTTCATACTAGCTGTTGCCCGCGACTTCATCCCCGTGGGTAGAAGATATAAGTTATGATTTATACCTGCCCTGTTTTTTTTACATTTTCCATTGTATCTTCGCTCCTTTAAGTCGCAGCGTGATGGTTTATAGCCTAAAGCCTTCCTCGATAAATGGTTTATTCAACAAAAATATTTTTTCAATTTGGACCAGTAGTTCCTGAGATTAGCGCGTTCAAACAAACAAACTCTTCAGCTTTATATATTAGTATAGATATAGATTTTGCTTTGTCGTAACATCACAAATTACACATATCCTATACTTTAGATTTTTGTCATTGTCAATTTTAAAAAAAGGGTTGTCTGATAGTTTTTTTATTATCACGCTATTTATTTATCAGCAATTTAAAGGCAAATCATGATCAAAACACCAGGGGGTCAAGATAACACGTTTCCCACCTTTTTTATTTTAGAAATAGTCCAAATGTTTGTGAGGAAGATCAGTTTTAATATTAAGAGGGCAATCAAACGTGTTTCAGGAAACCGTTTATCTGTTCGCAGTTTTGCAAAATCTTATATCTTATGACACTATGTAAAATCCACAGTTACCGAGCCTGACTCTCACTTCACCAGCTCCGTCCACAAAAATAATTTGACATCTTCTTTATATCGTCAGAAAACATCGTGTGTGAAAATAATAACTGTCTGGCTATCACTGTTCCAATTTTATGATAGGTACCTCATAATCACTGTCATAATCCGTCTAGCAATTTCAGGTGTAGGCCGTTCCAAGAACAGACGTGCTCGAAAATCATAACCCACCAAGGGTTTTCCAATTAAAAAATGGAAAACCCTCGAAAGTAAAACATTTTTTGGCAGAAGTATTATTATTTTTTACTTGCAACCCCCCCATTTTTAAACGGCTCGATTTGTCAAACATGTCTAAACGAACACTTGCACATAATTCACGTTTAAATTAAAATAGTTCAATTTGTTCGAAAGCTATGATGTCACAGACAGACAGGCAGGCAGATATGTCAAAGTTATAGACCTCTTTTTGGGATTAAATAAGAAAAAGTCATTAAAACAGCTGTGAAATATTTGACACCAGGATAGTATCGTAAACGATGAAATGTGTTTGATTTAAACATTTGATAGTCTTTGGGCCGCTCAAGATTACTTATAATTTAGAAATAAAAAAAGAAGTTTAAAATGTAAAAAAAATGTTTCATTTTCAATATTGCATTACATTTTTGCGATGATCGTTATTATTAAACTTCTTAGTTTTTCACATCTTGAAAATCACGCAGACAAAGTCGCGGGCAACAGCTAGTATAACTATAAATAGATACATTCCTGTCTAGTGGCGAAACAAACATAAGTCACGGAAATGAAACACGTGGCCACGGCAATGAAAGGAAACTGTTTTACAAGGCACGGCGATGATATTTTTTTCATTCCCGTGTATTTTTTTTCATTGCCATAGCAAATTTTGTCCACGGAAACCACGGAAATGAGAGCACGGCGATGAAAATCAAGGGGTATAATTCAATTTACTAAAAAACTGGTAATAATTCACAGTAATGAACACTTTACAAATAAGCTAAATATAAATGGCATTGTATTGAATGCTCAATCGAGATTAAAAACTTATTGAAATAGAAGTTAGACCTATCCACGGCGATGAAAGAAAAAATGTCCAGTACCAAAAAAATTGAATACTTTTAATTATAGCTCGAAAACGCAGGCACGTACACACGTCGTTCCTTGTCTAGCCTTTCGACGTTACTTATATGCAACGTTTAACGCAAAACGGGAGCGACGCAAAACGTTAGAATATGCAATATTCTCAAATATGTTTAGGACATGGCGATGAAAGGTAGTTCTGGGACAAATGGTTTTTTATTAACCATACGTTGTATTGTGTAAATATTTGAATAAATGTATTCCGAGTCAATACTCTAACTATTCACGAACCAAATAAAACTAAGTTTTAATATAAATAACGATACATTTTTGATCAATGATGACTTTAATACATCAAGGTGAGTCGTGGACAAACACGGCGATGAAAGATTATGTGGTTTAACTTTTTTTTTTGGAAAACCTATTAATTATATTAATAAAATATTTAGTGCTACAGATAGATTTTTATGTCATCTACCTAAAAAAAAATGTTAGAACATTATAACAATGCTTTTTAGTACCGATTTCATCGATGCCACGCAATTTTTGGGTCCGGGAAATTCACCCATATACAAGTTTCTGTTGTCTTTCACACTCTCTGATTGATATTAGACTCGGTACGTCTCCAAAAAAAGTTTGCGTTTTATAATACGACACGTTATGACTTTTTCAAAATCTTAGTTATATTTTACTTCGCTACGGTGGCACTCATGTATTATTTTTTTAAGCACTAGCTGTGCTCCCTGGTTTTACTTGCGTGAATACGTAGGTACCGTTCCCGTCCCGATGCCTTTATATTATTGGGAGCGGAGATTTATCCAACAATTCACTATCGTATCAAAATTCAGAATTATGGTATATGGTGGTTAAGTATTCTTAAATTTTCTAATTTTCCGGTAATTTTATTTTTTTTCCTTAATAAGAACCTTCTCTTAAAAAAAACAAATCGAACGAAATCGGCCCACGCGTGATGCGTGTAGGGTAGTAGGGATTCATTTTCATATAAATAGATCTTGTGTACTCGCTACAGATCGTGTGTCCGTCACTAAGGCTGTCAGTTTTTAATATCGTCGCGAGCGTGTCGACGTGATAATGAGTCGCCGTGTTTGCGTGGCGAGCGCGAGTGAGTTCGGAGTGCTTCGGAGCAAGAACCACTGCGCGTCGCTTTGTTGGAACACTGACATAATTGCATTCAATGGGATCTTTGGGTTAAACCTATAGTTGTGTGTGTTTATATACTTAACTATTGTATTCGCGACTTCACGAGTTTGAATTTTACATATAACTCTATTTTTTTTAATTAAAGTGGCCTAAGCAGTAGCTTAGCAGGTAAAGGTACTCCTTTTAACAACATCAGCTACCTGCCAGTAAAAATCCCGACTAAATCTGTTCAGACATTTCAAAGATATGCCGGAACAAACAACAAAAATTGAAAAAAAAAATATGTATCGTACCTAAACTATATTCATTGAATATGCATGGAGTCAAAAACTGTTATTTCAATATAACAGGCACTCACAAATTTATATATGTATGGATTTTAAGAAAAAATATGGTAAAATTATAAAATAAGCGATTGATCCTTTGTAAATTTTCCAGACAGGTTAAGGCGAATCTCTGGAAGTATGACAAGTAGGTGTAAAAGAGAGATGCCACTCTACACCGTTTAGTGCGCTGTCTCTTTTACTTCACGGGGGCTACTCTTCATATTGATAGCCAATCTCTTTATAAGAGAGTAGGTATGTTATAAATAATATAATAGATATAATGTTTAAAGTAAATAGTCGTTAAATAATAAATGTATAACGTTCATCATTCAGCGTTCATACGTAACCAATATAAAGATTCATACTAGTGCATAAGTCTATGCTCCACTCATAAGCGAAAGCGGTTTATCCAAGATGGAGACTTATTTTCCAGTAAACAGGTACATCCGAAAAAGAAACGAGCAAAATAGTTTTCATTACATTTTCTTCTGCTGCAAATCGAAGTTATTTATTTAAATTTAAATTGTTTTATTATTCTTGGGTTTCGTTCTCAGAAAGTACAAATGGAACCTTATTATTAAGACTCCGCTGTCTGTCTATCCGTCTGTCGCTAGGCTGTATTTCATTAATTGTGGAAGTTGACATAATTACTGTTGCTCCCAATCATAACTTGTAGATGCAATGTAAAATTATATTATATGAATAAATGATTTAAAAAAAAAATACACCCAGGTTGAGCAACGTTAGGCTTGGTCAAAAAAAAAACTTTATATTTGAATATCCTGATTCCACACAGCACACTCAATATCCAGACCACGGGGGTTATGGAGTTTCTTGCCGGTTCTTCTCCTTAAGAGTGACACTTTGGAACCGCGCAACTAGAGCCATCACCCTAACGTTTTGAAAGTGCCTGGAAAACGGCCTACTTGAAATAAAAACTTTTGATTTTGATTTTGGGGTGCCCCTTACTAACTATACTAGGTTTGTTGACACTAAGAACAGCGCCATTTTGCTTTTACGTTAACGAGCTGTAATATTCCATTGTTAATCATACAAGTACATTTTTTCTTCTATTCCACAAGCGGTCTCCCCGCTGTCTTTACCACCTAGCCCTTACCACCCGTGCTTTGTCAAAGCAAACACTGAAACATTGATTGTGGCTGTGCCGCGTCACGTCGTGTCCCACATTCAAACCAGCCATCTCGAATGTGTGTCAACATACAGCTTTATTAAACACTTTAATAACCTATCTATTGCTGGTTTTAGTTTTAATTTTAGTACTGTCTTAATTGAAGTCAAGATAATAATGTTATGTTATTTTGTCTACTAATAGATTTTATAGCACAACCAGCTGACCCAGCAAACGTTGTTTTGCCTAATGAATTATTTCTTGTGGTATGTATTTTTTTATGACATGTTATAAAAAAATAAAAATAAAAATTTCGTCCTAAAAATAAAATATTTTTTTTTAGTGTGAGCAACCCGTAACACTTAGGGGTATGAAAGATAGATGTTAGTGGATTCTCAAACCTACTGAATACGCATATAAAATTTGGTAATAATCGGTTAAGCCGTTTCGAAGGAGAACGGTAACTAACACAGGAATTTTATATATTAGAAGATGTAATTTAACTTTTAACTCGAGGCTCGTGACGACCCAAAAAGGAGATGGTTCTCAATTTGATGTTTTATGTACATTCGGCCATAACTCCGTCAAATATAGACAATGTTGTAAAATTTTTTTTGTCATGTTTTGAGTGGTAGCCTAGTGGTATACCGTTGGAATGTCGAATCAAAGGTTTAGGTTCGGACCTTGGCCGGACCTTGGCCTTTCGAATTCATGCGTGTTGAGTGATTATATCTATATAGTTGAAGAATTATGGTTCTTATTTTTAATTTTTTGAATGAACAATTCATTTTCATTATTTTTACCTTGACCTTCAAGTAAATATATGTTAAGATAGTTAAATAAAAATAAATAACTAATTAACCACAAACAAGTTTCAGAATATTTTCAGTAAAGTCGTTTGAAGTTAACCGAGCGGTTCTGGCAGCAAACCAGTAACGGTTTAAAGTTAAATGTAAATGAAATATTAAAAGTTCAAAGTTGAACTTCGCTCAGCTGAAGTTTGTTTGAAGATCCTAGGATTCGGTATTACGTAAATTATTAATCTGTAATAATATTTTTACAAAACATAATATGATCGACTTGAAATTATAAATACTGAGACAAACAAATAAAAAAATATGTCTCTGATATTTTTTAGAAATCTATCTGTTGAATTTGTAACATTTTTGACAAAAAAAGTGTTTTGTCCGAAAGTCAGATTTCCAAAAAGTACTGGATACGAATGTTTTCTTTTTATTTATTAAAATATAGTCCAATACCCTAGTGCAATAATGTTTGTTAGTGTTGTCGTGTTAGTAGACCCCTAGTAACTAAAGCACAGCTACAAACTCGGTCATTATTATCCCATTAAGCTATACAACGCTAATATTTATAACAGAATCCATTAGCTGACCCCATTCGCTGCATTTCTGCTGCAACACAGCAATATACAGCAGAGAGACCTCTACAAATAAATATTTGTTTATTGTAAACACAGACTTTGGCTCCGAGGGACCTGAATTTGCATTTTTACCGGTGCTGTAATATTTTAGGGGTCTGTAGGTGTTGTGGGTGTTGTGAGTAGCTGACTAAAAAATCAAATTAGGACGTCAGTAATTTAAAGAAATATCTAGCTATAGGCTAGATATTTATTTCACCATCTAATCTATAACCGAAAACTTGATGATAAATGAGTAAAATATCGTTTGACGTCACTTATTAGTACAAATATTTCCGATAAGTGACATTTTAAGATTCCACTTCAATTCTAACTCTTCCATGCCAATCTGGCGGCTGAATTAGATTTTATAAATCGATATAGTGAATAAAAAATCTCATAACCCATTACACCTATGTGCTATAGACCTAAGTAAACTACAATTGGCTACGTTCGTAGTTAACTAGAATTTTAGAGCTTTAGTTAGCTTTTAGTTGATGATTAAAGACTGTTTCAGGGTCTGAAAACATTGGATTTGTCTAGATTCGAGAACCCTTGAGTTTTTTTCGAAAAATGTTAAAGGTTGACTCCAGCCAGCAAAAAAAATAGCATTTGTTTTGCCCTGCATCTAAAACTATCTTAAATATCTACGGAACCTATCTAATACTTTTACTTAATCTACTTTCCATGCATGCATGCGGGTGTGCATGGTTCCGCCAGGAACTGCTACTGTCGACTTCCTGGGCGCTAGGAGACTAAAATGCAGGTACTTACGTTGTGTGAACAGTGAGAAATTCAAACGTTTTTATCTGACCCGAGGTGGAAATATGAAAGAAAGTACTTATATATTTTACACATGGCGTTTTTTGTTTTCATGTGACGTTGACGTGGGAAACATATTATAATTGTAGTCTAAAATTTACTTAATTAAGTCAATATAAAATGGTTAGAAAAAATTGCGACTATAACTTGAGATATAAACTATCCTATCTCTCAAATTGGATCGAACTGCACATGGTGTGCGAATTTTATTATAATCGGTTTAGTGGTTTAGGAGTCCATTGAGGACAAACATTGTGACACGAGATTTATATATATTAAGATAAGATATTAATTCAAATATAATTTCAAATAGTATACCTAGTTTAGATAATAACATTCAACAAAAAAAAAACGTGGATTAAACAAAAAGAATCCATGACATTAACAAAATTCGATATTTAAATCTTTGAAATCGTTTTAAATCCAACTACGTAAATAGGCATTCTCAGTAAATACGCGAGATAGTCCGTTAATGTAAGAACAATTAAAATTATTATTTTCAAATTGAAATACTTATTAATATTCCCGAGCCTTCTTCATTTTATTTCAAATACAATTTTGACATTTTTAATTAATTTGCTCGAAATATTTGTAGATGTTATTTGGGGAGGTGGAATTTTAATTTGACATTCTAATTTTGAAATGGATTTATGTTAAATGGTGGAATTATTATAAACGGACTTCAAAAAGGAAAATGTTCTCAATTCCTCTGTTCTTTTCAAGAAGTTAATATAATTTGAACTATTGACACGTCATATATTCGTCACTTTTTGTGTCAGCTTACTTTGCTATAAAAAGACATAAAAACAATCATAGTTAAACCCATACTTAAGCGTTTACACACACAATTGTCGCCTTTTTAATATTATTAATTTATTAAAGACATAGTTTTTTTCTTTACAAATCCAATGCCTAGTACAGTTTAGTACCTACATTGCTTTTATTCAACAAACAGGTACTTAATACGATATCCTAACAAAGAAATAACGACAATTGAAAATCAATCTTCAAGAACGACATTTATAACAATTCTATCGGACAGCAATCAATCTACCTGGATAGGCAAACATTTGTTCAAATGTTTGTCCAAGCTTTCATTCCCTGCATTTGTGCGGGATGTAATTATTCCGGGGAAACACCCGCCTTGTCCCGGACTCCCGGTCTATTGAATGAATGAACGAACGACCGAACGTATTTAGATGTTCGACAGAGTTTTGATGGATATCTCAATTTGAATTTAATGACTCTTTGAATTCCTTTTGCATTTCGAATGGAATTTGAATTCAAATGGGTTCTATTGTATTTTTTTTTTCTAAATGGGCTTGGGATATCAATATTGAAAGGTAGAATTTTTTCTTAGATTTTCCTTCTGCAGTTTCATTTTTTATTGGAAACCATTTTGTTTTTTTGGTTTGTTGGCAATGTCAAGCACATTCCATCAATATTTTTATTACACGCACCCCTAACTCATAAAATTTTATTTTGACCTTAAAGAGTTATATGCTTCTATTTCTGCCTACCCTACATCAAATCAGCTTAAGCCAAATGCCCTGAACACACGTGATTCCATTATAAACGCATCAATGGATTAATTAACTGTAACTGAATGTAAACCAATTAAATTGTTATCAAGCGAGTGAGTTCGTTGTTTGATAATGGACTGCAACACTAGATTAACCCAGCTTTGTGATGTGGAAGCCGTGACACTTGTAATTATACTTACTTAAATAATAATATAATATTCCAAAACACCATTTAGACCCAAACTAAGCAAAAGTTGTATTTTGAGTACTAGTAATACGCTGTGGTCTATGGCTTCACTTATAGCAAACTGTACTGCATTTCTGTGCTCCACAAATGTTTGTTCGGAAACTTGAAGCCTTTGTGCATTCTAATAAAATATTAAGGATTAAATTCCTTAATGCAGGGTTCATTATTTAAAAAGAAAAAAAGAATAGAAATTCAATGATAAGGTTCCAGCTTTAAAAAAACAGTGAGACTCGTGCTATCGTGGGCTCTTGGGCTATTCTTCTTGACTATATTCTAAGGATACACAATCTGCAACTCCATTAAGTAGTACCTAAGTTCATACAGTAAAAAACAATATCGATTAGAATATAAAAAAAAAACAGAAATATTCTTACTAATCAATAATATTATACCTACCTCTGAACGACTAATATCGTTGCAATCAAAAACTTTACCCAAAACTGGGATCTTATTAAAATTTGTCGAGCGAAAACTACTGCCAAACTAAAACGAACTGCTAACAAATCTAAGACTGCTGTTATTACCTAAGTTTCATGTCTAAATCAAGCACAGAGACAAGTAGAACAGGAATTCTACCAAGAAGCATTCAACTAATATTATAGGAAATGAGCAAGCGGGACAGCGCATTACACGGCATAGAGCGACGTCTCTGTCGCACACCCACAACAATATTAGATAAACCAGTGGTAGCAGACCCTCAGTTGTAATGATAGCAAGAACTTTTGTTAAGCTTTGTGAAGTGCAATCAGCGCGATGTTGTCCAACCTTCTTTGAAGACAGATGTTATTGTTCGGTACCTTTAGTGTTAGAAACTGTGATTTTATCGGAGTTTTTAGGAGGTTGGAAATACAGAATTCTATTTTATTCTATTCTATTCTACAGGTAAAGATATTTTTTTAGAGGTTGTTGGAAGAAACGTTGTTCATAGGGTACCCAAAGGGTTAAATTGAACCTTGTGATTACTTCTCTGCAGCCTGTTCATTTGTTACTAGGCTAAATTTCATGAACATAGATAAACACTTCGCAATCTTCTTTGCGACCCGGCCTTTTTATTTAGAATCGTCAGTGTCTTAAGTCTGATCCTATACGACCGGCTTCTTTAATTTTACCATTACCTCTAAAATTAAGACTATTAGACATTGTACAGTTGTTGAAACGAGACAGCACATTACAAGGCGTTGTGTCCTCTCGCTCTTACAATTGCAACTTACGTGCTCCACGAGGTAGTGCATAGGTAGTGCTGGCGGGAGGGTCAAAGTTCCACAAGCCAAAGTGAACATTTGTGATGATGGTGAAGGTGATACCCTCGTGTGAAAGTTACTCTACAACTGAACTTCTTATGTTCATGAATACAGACGTGTCTATGTATGCGTGTGTGGGGGGGGGGGGGTAGTAATAGTTATGTGTGGGTGAGATATTTTGGAGTATTCGATAAAGGAACTGCTATGATATTAGAGTAACTATTTGTACTTGAAGCCCAAGTTGATTCTTTTTTCGAGTCTTTGTTGGCTGCAGCAGAACAAGTGATAAAATAACGAAATAAATAACATCAGAGCCAAACGATGCTACTTCCCTATTTTACCTTAAATATCTTTAAATGTTTTTTTCACTATGCATTAAGGATCAATTTCGCAAATGAGTACTATTAAAGGGCGCGATTAAAGCATCACATTGTTTCAAATTAGAGGTAATCTTAACACCAGACATAACAGTTGTAAAACAATCCCGTTAAACGAAAACAGATCCTAAAAGCAGACGACATTAAAATATATTTTATTTCTTTTAAATTCAACCGCATGAAAACTCTCTCAACTAAGTACGAAACAGGATTGTATCTCATAGACAATAAGGTCGAAATTCGCGTATTTTTTGTACCTCCGTTATCATTGCCATTAATTTCGTCTCGACTAGTCCTGTTAGTTCGTCTCGATAACGAATGTGCTAACATTGAGTACCAGAACAGACGATAGCTGTTTAGTATGCATCTGGGAACTTTTAAATTACTACCATTTTCTTTAGATAGTAAAGAAAGTGCTTGTTTTATAGTTTGCAGTTTTTTTGCTGTGTTAGGAATTTGCTTGGGTTACATTTTGAGGGTTCCTTGCTTAAACGGAATTTTATTCTGAGTGAGAATTAATATGTACGGAACCTTCAGTGTCTTAAGTGCGACTCATACTTCTCGGTTATTACATGTGATGGAGTTTTATGCAGATTTTTTTGCTTTATTAAGAGCAATACAGACTATGACCATGTGTATACTATCCTCATTAGTTTTTCTTGCCGCGGTGCCTAAGATTTATTATGAAAACTTTGTTAAGTAAAAGAGAGTGTGCTAGAGAGTTTGACGCGCGATCTTTTACACGGCATTTTGTCAACGATGAAAAACATTTTACGTTCAACTCATTTTAATCTAGGATATACTTTTCTGCTAGTATAAAATATACGTGGAACTCGATAATTTGTATGTTGAGACTCCGATTAAGTCCAAAACTAGATGGGCTATCCAGATAAATACGCAACCTCTATGAAATAATAATGAAATATCTAAGTAAAGAATTTTCCGTTACTAAAATTCGTAAAACACGTGAAAGCCTAGAAATGTTCCTACGCAGTCCAAAGGCCTCTTACCAAATACAAGAATATTGCTTATAAAAGCCGTACGAATCAACTGTACACTCCGCTGGAATGCGACCCCTCTCCCGCTGCCCCGCGCGGTGCCCCGCATTCGCCGCAAGCGCTCAGTATCAGTGAGCTCAGCTCGGCCCTCATGTTTTCGTCATCTTTTTATTGTAAGCGGAAATATTATAACAATCTAATTACTAAACGTCAAATATTTTTAACATTTTTTTTTTTTTGCAAGCGGTACCGTTCAAATGACGTCACAGCGCGAGGTGCACAGTTAATTCGTACGGGTTGTAAGTCTAAACAACAAAAATTATTATCACATTACTAGACCACATTATAACCTGAATCTACATCAGATATACTAAAGTACGAGCTATTCATGACACAGAAGCACTTTGTGTTATGAACGAACTGCTCGCACGACAGCTCGACAATACATGACAAATGTTTGAGAGCTGTGCATACGGAAATGTTATTTGAATGAATATTAAATAAGGTCGAAATAAATGTCTGACTTTCAAGCGAATTCGTAACTTTTTTTGAAAATTACATTTAAATTTTTAGGTTTTTTTTAAATATTTTTTGTTGCCGTAGATGTTGTACGTTTCAGAATTCATTGTGCTCCATAAGATTAATATAGTTGTACAAGATTATATCCTGTCAAAGAAGACTGTTGAAGTAAAGTGTTACATAAACTTGGCTGGAATTATCTGACTTATGAGAGCTGGCTTATTACTCAAGTAACAGGTGAACCTCCAACTTTCATCCACCACCATTTTCATCACCAAATTAAACTAATAACTCTTTTGATTAAGTAATCAATATTTTTTACTGCGCTTTCATTTAAGTATATCGATTTTTAACTCGAGAATATTTGCAGACATTCGGTTACTCTTCCCCACTTTGAACTTTCACAAAAATAAAACTAACTGAAATCGCTCAATGCTTTCGGGAGCCATGAGATCAGACAGACAGACACGTCAAAGTAATAACACCCTCCTTTTTGCGTGAAACTTAAAAAGATGTTGCTAGGCACCCAGCATAGCGTCTCATGGTAGTTGAACTTGAAAGTCCTCACATAATTAAGGCTAGTCATAACGTCTCTCAATATCTCTAAAAACATAAATTAACATTATTACAGTCACTGTCGCAGAATTACTATTTAAATCGTGGTGGCAACAGTAAATCATGGTGGTCTCTCGAATATTCGCCGAGTTTATTTCGTTGGAATACTTTAAGCAACCTTAAATCATGAAGACGGGCTTTATTTAATTTAAACGCGTTGTTTTATGATGAGAGTTGTTATTTGGAGGTTTGGTATAAGTTATGAAAGAAAGAGAGAGAGAATGGTATTTATTGGTCTTTACACTTAGATTTTCCTGAGTCGGTCTTACAGTTTTATTATAATTTTAGCCCGAGGATGAATAAACTATTTAATTTAGGGCCGATTTTTCAATCGCCTGATAACTTTTATCTCTCGAATATGTTTGACATTTTGACAGCTTTTGTATAGAAAATATGTCAAACGGCTATATTTATTTCTCAGATAGAAGTTAACTGATGATTGAAAAATCGGCCCTTAAACTAGTAAATTAACGTTGAAAATATATATTTTTTAAAGATGTTATTTAGAATTTTAGGAAAATTAGAATCACAATTTTAAACAGTAGCACAACAATCTGTGACGATTGAGAAAAATAATATTTTAAAATTCTTCGATAAGCGTTAGTTTACACTTTCACCAAAGGCAAAATACCCTATGCCTTTACCTATACTTATTCGACTTACAAAATTAAAAGAATTCGCTGTCTCCTCTAAATCACACCACCCAAGGTTAATTAAATTATTTTATCTTTTATTCCATCAAGCAGAAAATCCGTGACAGTATGAAGAATTAAAATGCGGTTGCATCCACTCTAGTGATTACTGTACAACCTTCAGGGAAATATTGTGAAAACAGAGAGCCTACTGAGATTTATATAGAGTAACGAGTGTTAATCTCTCAGAAAATTCAAATCGTGGAAGACGAAAAGTGTATAAGGAGAAAGAAAAAAACAATTGACGATTTCCGCACTAAGAAATTTGATCGTTTTCGCGCGGGAGTTTCACAAACATTCAAGTCACGTGCACAAAGACAACCAGACTCAGGACAAGCATTCGTGGATCGCACTAATGCTAGTCCAATGTCGGGATCGAAAATAGAAGAGTCTTAAATATATAAAATCCATTCCATTAATATTTTATTAATACAGTTTTTTTGATCAAAGAAAATGCAATAAGTACATTTCAAGTCTGAACTATTAAGTATTGACATGAGGGTCACTCCACGTCTGACAGTAGTATAACTATGGATGTTTCAGAATTATAAAGCCCTCTGTTGTACGCCTTGCATACAATGCAAAGCAAGCCATCAAAATATTGATCAGATATTTGCCTTGCTTAACAGAATTTTCAATTAATTGTTACATAAAAAATCTAATTATAAAACTGTAAACCTATACAGTTTACAAAACAAAATGAACATTATTTATTTTCGACTTAATTAATACTTCAAAGGAGTGTATATTGTATGGCTTCGAGCACTCAGAGAAACGCGTATTTTTGAACTAAGAATGGTGTAATTGGATTTTTTTCTCGTTGCCAAGGGAGAAACGAAAACTTTTTTGTGAATTCTCTTTTCAAGAAGTTAATTATCGGGACTTAGTTTGATGGCTAATGTTTTTACTTCTCTGTTTCAAGTTTTCTCTGAACGTGTTTTGTTGCAGATTTCTTGTTTTATTTTGGGTAAGTTATAGTTTGTAGCGGTGGCATTATAGTTCGTCAACATCAAGTAAGTAACAATATTACTTTATCAAAATTAAATGTGCCTTAAAAATTACAAACGGTGAAATAAAACATCAATTGGAAACCTGGAGTTGTGGAAGAGGGATGCCACTATATTTACTATGTCGCTTTCATAATTGTCGTGACATATTTTTTCTATAAAACAGAAACGAAAAAAAAACAAGAAATCGTAAGAAAATTCATTTTCTTTTTACAAAAACTTACGTTAAAGGTACGTTACCTGTGAATACAGGTCAATGGGTCGGATTGGAACCCAAAACCTTTCGATCGGGACCACGCTTTACACGTCTATTGTCATTTTGAATTTACTTGAGAGAACCTGACAAAGAGCTCTTTGTGGAGGCAACGGAATGTTAGCGAATAATGTATTGAGCATGTTGTAGCTGGTGGGGTGAGCAGGGTTCTTGGAATCAGGGATTATTTTAACACTAATTTTGGTAGCGTCGTTTGATTTAAACTTGTAATTTAGATTAGAATTTGGTAGCAATATTTGGGACGTTGGGTTACAATAATTTTGTAACACACAAAATGCGTGTACATATTTAGTTAATCTGTAGAATAAAACACAAAAGAAGGAAAATAAATTCAAACTTGGACTCGAACCTGGAACTGCTGGCTATATCAACTACTTTTAGCGAGATCATGGGAACTTATTCATTGCATCATATGTATGACACTAATTGTGAGCACACTGACACTGGACCGTTACTCGATCTTGATTTGGTTCTATAGTACCATTTCAAGATAGAGGCAAATAAAAAACACAGCAAAATGTCAGCAGTCTTTCGCTAGTAGCCAAATTAATCTGTAATAGACAATTTTATGGCTGGTGTCAAGCAAACCATCTGTAGGTGCCTTCACCCGAATTTACACTTGTTCGTAGTAAAAAAATCTTTCAAACTTACACCCTTACAAAACCACACCTGTCCTCGCAAATCTATTTTAAACCGTCTTCCTCAATTAACAAAATGACCTAAAACCTTCAATTCTAATTACGTCCCGTCACTCTTAATTTTCTGGCCAATCATAATAATTATCACACCACCCAATCTTCCAAGTTCTTTGGAATGACAAGCAATAATGGAGTTACAATATTTGGGTGTCCTTAATAATTTTAAGGAGGTCCCTGAGTTGAGCTGTCAAAGGGGAAGTGACGTAATCAAGATTGATAGTATAATCCTTCCCCGTTTTTAGACAGGATCACAAAGGAGCTGAGCTGTAAAGGTGAGGCTACAAGAATAGCGAGGAGATAAATACGGACTAAATTAATGCGTTATGGTGTACCTATAAAGCTTTATTTGGCGCTTAAAGGTATGGATGTTTGACTGCACGGATAGTCGAGTAGTATAGGTCAGCACGCAGAACATACTGAGCGTAAAATGTCGCAGGTTCGATCCCCGCGGATGCCTGGTTGACAAGTATTTGTATGTATTTGTTTTGAGTCTACTTGTGAAGCCACCCGCGATACAAGGATTAAGTTCCTTGACGCGGAAACATTTTTACTTAATCAATTGTTCTTGATTGGGTAGCCTTTATTCAGAAATGAAAATTTTAATCGTCGCGCCAAATTCTCGTCAGCGTGGGAGGACCAATATTGTGTTAAAGCAAGATGAAGTGCAATGTGCCGTTGCTTTAACAATGGCCAGTCCTTAGTTACACCTGATAGTTATTAAATCCTACTTCATACTAATATTACAAACGCGAAAGTTTGTATGTATGGATGTTTGTTTCGCTTTCACGCAAAAACAACCGAACAGATGCAGACGAAATTGTTCGACAGATAGTTTATAACCAGGATTAACACATAGGATTGCTTTTTAGTGGGCAACAGCTAGTTCATTACATAATAGTTTATTGTTTTCAAGTTAAATCACACCCTATCTTTCACACCTCCTTAAATACGCTATATGTACAGATACGTATAGTGTTGCCATAGAAAACATTCATCAACGGAATCCCATGGGGTAAAAACAAAATACGTTCGATATTTCCTGCCTACCCCATGGGAAGTAATCGAAAGACTTTTATACATTGCTTTTGCATGTTTATATCAATGTAATTCAATATATCATGTGCTTTTTGCATGTTCGACATGTGTTTGTGTTCCCGTCGCTTTGTATACGTGGCAATGCAAGACTATTATTTTTTTATAGTAAGTACTTTGCAGTTGTGAAAGCGACTCAACGTACTAAGAGGCGAAAAGAGGTGTCAAAAAGATAATAAAGGGCTTAATGAAGCTCCCCTATTTAAGGTATTTTTGAACCATGCTGTCGGTCGCAACTGTAGCCATCTTAACTGTCTTTTAATCATAAGCTAACGCAGCCGCAGATTCGGGACAGTAGTCCGAATATCCCGATAAATACGCGTGAGTATTAAATAATGATTGCGAATCCGCGTCATGAAAATACATTATTATAACAATGATCTTGAACAGTTACATTACTGGCAAAATCTTTATAACTCATCTGTCGGTCGTTCACAACTGGAACAGCCTTATTGCAAGAGGTGATGAAAGGTCTTCTGGTTCATCATTTAATAGTTCGCGCATAGGCTCTTATCGTTGGCAACTGGAATCGTTGGGTACCAAAAACTTCGGCACATATACAAAGGGCCTTACTTCAAACAAACACATGAAGTGGCTTTATTTATCTTATCGTAAACAAACAGGGCGGCAGTTCATACAAGACAAGATAAACAAAAGACTAAACACTGGGTTTTTAATTTAATTTCCTTTGTTTATTCTTTTTCTATTAACTTTTACCTTGTGTTGAGAAGTTACAAATAGATCAAAATTTTCCATTAAAATAACACGAATTGAATGGAAAAGCTCCATATTTATTGGGATAACTTTTTAAATTAATTTTGAAAATAGACAGTAAAATAACAGCAATTTGAGAATTAATCTTATAAGCATCATACTGACTACGTTTCTGTCTCATTTTATATCATCAAAGTAAAATAGTTAAAAAGGCTCTTTTGACCCTTCAAACTAAATTCTGTATTCGGTATCTTTGCTCAAAGAATTAGCATGGTCATATTATACAACGTTTCAATGCAGCCAACCTTCTGGGCACGTTTCCCGACTTTGGCAGGAATGAAGATGTCTTTTTTGACGCTTTGTAAATTATGTATATTTTTCATTTTGTATTGATATAGTTTTTAAAATGTAAATATTAAGTTTTTTTTGTTCAATTCGATGTCTTAGATCCATGACTCAAAAATGTCTATTAAAATACAAAATTTCTTAACGATAGGCAAGATAAATGTATCACCATTAATCTAGGCTGTTAATTTCTGCGGCGGTATAATAGACCAAGTTCTTTTGTTTAGAAACAATTCTCTACATATACCTATTCTTTTTGAAGCTCACAGGGTAGTTTCAGAGCGGTCGGGATCTACCGTACACAGGATAGTCGCAGTACCTCGAATAAAATCGAGGCACTAATCTGGATGTTATTTTTAGACGTGATAAATCCTGCTGGGGAAGGCAGGGTTTTCCGAAGGTGTACATATTTTTTTGCGTGAAACAAGACAGATAAGCAGAGATGCTTTCGCAGTTATAATATTAGTATGGCTTATAAATAGCAAAATCGCTTTCCGAACCACTAGATAGCATTAAAAGATTCAAGCTATTAAGTTTATTCAAATTACCATCGTACCCCATTGCCTTAGTGCTTGCATTACGAGCTCTTAACGTAAAACTGTTGTCATTGTCAAAGCGAGACGGCAATACCTAAAGTGTAGAGCACTATCTTGCTTCCACAATGAAGAAAGACGAATTGAAGACTTCACAGTAAAGTTGTGAACTAAGATTATAGCTATCTACCCTATTTATAAACCCCATCGTTATTACAAGTAGTTCAAAGGCAAGAACCAATTTGTAAACAAAATTGTTGAAACACGAAACTTGAAATTACATTTAATTGGACCACAAAGGATGGCCCCATCTTAATTTGAGGTCCGCGGTAAGTATCGTTTACGTTTGATTAGTGAGTTCGTTAGAAAAGGTATTGTTTGGTGTCAGAGTTAAATGTTCTCAAGTCAGTTTTGTGTGGTTGGTACTGAATGTCGTATTTAATTATTGGTCATGAGGTTTGCTTATTAAATGATATGGATTATATGAAAGTACACTGTTTTTATATGAGACTAGCTGTTGCCCACGACTTCGTCCCCGTGGGTAGAAGGTATGTTATGATTTAGGTATACCTGCCCGGTTTTTTTTCACACTTTCCATTATATCTTAGCTCCTATTAGTCGCAGCGTGATGGTTTATAGCCTAAAGCCTTCCTCGATGAATGGTCTATTAAACACAAAAAGAATTTTTCAATTTGGACCGGTAGTTCCATAGATTAGTGCGTTCAAACAAACAAACTCTTCAGCTTTATATATTAGTATAGAGTATATAGAGTATAGATTGAGGCACAAAATCTGAAAGCATAGCACGACAGAATTTGAATGAATGGTCCTGAGTCGCTAATGCACTTCTATGATATTACATGTCTAGTTACGAATTGTTTTACAGATAGACTAAAGTCCTGTTTAGTCATGAAGACAAAATGGTTAGGAAAAAACACCAGGCGTACAAAAGATCTATATAAAAAATCTTCAACGTAACCGCTTTACAAGAAAATCATTTAACTAGTACTTCGATAGTACCTACGCAAACGTCAAAACTTTCATAAAATACCACCTTTCAACTGCAAACGTATTCAAAGAAATTCAAAAAATTATGTCCGTGATTCAATACTTATTCACAATTCAGACGCGGCGGTCTCATAAATACTAAATGAGCCGTGAAATTACAGCCAATGGAATTAGCTTACAGTACCCGTACCACGAAATTTTAAAGTTAAACTGTCGCAATTGTACAAGCGAGATGGTGCTACGAGTGATCTGCGCCGTCCCGCTCACACGCTGCCAACAGTCTCGGTTGCAGTTTTCATAGTAAGGGCACTTCTACCTGTAAAGTTTTTATGTAACAAACTTTTTATTGCTTTTCCCATTGAATGATATTTTATGTTTTTACATCTTCCTCTCGCTCTTAAGCTGTGACCTTTATTTTTATAACTGTATATTTGTACTTCGTATAAATATTTTATTCGTCTTGTGTTATGTATGTAGTTCATAACATTTGGCATTAGATATTCTAGTCTATTCTTGCAAATGAAATTAATTTTCTTAGTATTCTTTTTGTTTTATGTTCTTGTTCACAAAGGACAATAGATGAATTCAGCTATGAAAAACCAGTAGCTTCTTACAATTTCTTATCTTGGCGATTGGCTAGTTTATGGCGATATGTTTACAGAGATAAAAGTATTATTGTTGCAAGCCCAAGGGGTAAAAACGAACACTTATTATTTGTGTATCGCTTTCTGGCCACCCGTTTATCACTAGGCTGTATGTTAGGAACCGTGATATCTGACAGTTTGAATTTTCACAGTTAATATTTCGTTTGCAATAAATAACGTAAACTAAAATAAAGATCTTGATTAATTAACTTTTACTGTTTTACATTTTTAAAGTGGCAAAAAAATGAAAGTAAGTTTCATTATTTAAATGGGTTTTTAATTTACCAACGGCTTGAACTACTTAAGTTTATCATATCTACATAAACAAATGAACTAGCAGGCAAAACGTATTGTAACACAGAACTAAAAGCCTGTGACTGAATTAATGTCCTCTAATGCCTCGGTAACAACCAGTTAAATTGGCTATGAATAGTAATATATCTATGTAATATACCTTAATGTCATACAACCGTAATGTCGCTAGCCACTGTCGCTACTCCAAATGTTATTATGCTAAAATGATTATCTTGTTCTACTGATTTGGGTCTACAATTAACTGCGAATATGACGGCTGGATGGATATGGGTTCCTTACAAGTTGCAATAGATTTGGCAGTGCAATGCGTGTGAGTTGTTTTGTTTTTTCACAGTAAGGAATTTAATCTTTGGGTCGCAGGGGTTCCACAAACGTTCAAATCACGTGCACAATGAGACGCAGATTCAAAGCAACCATTGGTAGATCACAACAATGCTAGTCCTACTACGTGGGTAACGCACTTTTGAATTTGGTAAATCTATGTTTTATCAGAATGATAAATTATATTTATAAATTCTACTCACTTGCACACATAGAAGTCGTTATCTAAATATTACTGTGGTCTATATAAAAACGTTGTGTGTATGCTCGTATTCCTAAAAAATTGAAAACTACATCTTGTTCTCCACATACCATATTTGTACCTACCTACCTACATACATACATACTAGACGTGCATAGACGTGCATAGCTTGCAGTATTCTCTCTATAGCTGGAGTTTGTCGCGCCGCCTCTGAGCGCGGAATACAAATCAAATGCATTTGTCATTTCTTCGTGTACCAGTAACTCCGGGAGCCTGCCTCTTGGGACTAGAATGTTGATATTCAGTGCTATGTAGGAAACTATCGACCTATTTTGTTGAGTACTAGAGGATTACTATTTTTGTTCTGTGCCAAGTTGATTATTGTTGCCGGTATTAAAAAAAATACAGTTTTAGTTGTGAATTATATACTCATTTCGAAATTGGTTAAGGTAATCAAAGGTGCAGAAGTGTAGGTCAAGGACATACAGGAACTTTTTCGTTTCTTCTTTTTAGTGGCAGGCGTGGAAAATGAATTATATTGATATTGATCCCTGAGTTCGATTCTACGTTTCTTCTCGAGATTTTCAGTAAGGCTACTAGCAGTAGGCTAGTGAAGCTAGCTGTCTCGGTTTTGTCTACTAGAAATACAGAGGTGATATTGTTTACCTAATATGCAGACTAAACAATTGAATTTAAATTCATTCCTTACTCTGCACCAGCACTACGCGCTACGCAGTGCTACGCCGCTCTACGCAGCTCTACACGACGCTACGCCGGTCTACGCCGCGTAGAGCGCTTTTTCACTTGCACAACTGCACTCATACTTTAAGAGGTAGTGTTAGATGCATGTATTTCGCTCACGTAGCTCACAATTACCGGTGTGGCTTCGACCTCACTCCACTACCTTATATCCTCTACAACCGATATTATGCTTCAAGTTTCAGCTATATTTTATTTTAACAATATTACGGAGTGCGGTTTTGTTTTAAGTTATAGCTTTGTAAGGAAACCTGGATAAGTTTTGTTAACGACTCGCACGTGTATGTGTTGCAATGAAGTGTTAATAAAATTAATAGTTGTTGTGCACTCTGGTGTTTTGATTTCGTAACCCTCTTGGGTGTTCTTTAAAGGCTTATTTAAGTTTTATAAATATCTAATCATTGACTTAGATACATTAAAATTAAAAAAATGCAAATTGGACAAATTATATTGCATTTACATGTTATTTTTTTATCCTAGCTTGTGTATAATGAACATAGAGACACTCATTTCTACTCAAAAGCAAGTACTTAAACTCAAAGATTTTTCCACTCTACCACAAAGCGAAATTTAAAACAACATATTTCCGCAATACCATTAAACGTTCATTTAAATCTTACCACCTACATCGTTCCACACTTTTCATCTGATAACCAATGACGTCACGAGCAGTGTGTCGTATAAATCTCGGAACTTGGAAGCATGCTATCGCGCGTAATGGCTCGATACCATCTCAGTCAACGGTAACACGAGCGTTGACTGTCTGCTGCGGATGTCAATAAACAACCGACTGTCGTACGAAGAAGTATTGTGAAGTATCACAACTTGCTTTAATATCAAGCATTTTTTATAATTCTGTTTTTGTACAGGGAATTATTAACTTTTTATTTTTTATAGAAAATTTTGTCAGTTCGCAAAACAAAGGAACTTGATTTTCTGTATTAAAAAACTGTATAGGAAGTCAAGGTCACTATGCTAAGCTAGTGACGTTTCTCATGTTCAATCCTCGAGTAGGACCATCATTTATTTTGAGACTGGGTCTTTGTGCATGTGACTTAAATGATAGTGAAACAACTCGCGATATGAAAACAAACAAAAATCTATCTGAGAAGTCTGTTCGTGGTCTTTAGTGTTTATTTATTTATTTATTGATTGACACACCAACGACATATTCACTAACTCATTACATTAAATATTAGAATTAAACAGCGATGCGGTGAATTTGTCACTTATAGGTGTGCACAGCACTTGCATAAACATTAATGTTAACATGTTAAACTAATTAATCTTATCTTCTTCTAAACACCTAGTATAGGACCACTTCAAAAAGAAATACTTGAAGAAGAGACTTTCCGCTCTACGTACTGTGCTACTGTCTTTGAAGTCGCTTCCACCATTTGATATTGTAATAGTTGTAGGCCCCTGTGTGACAAAAAGTATCCAAAATTTACAAAAAATCCTTTACTTTTTATGTTATGTTTGCATAAGTGAAACTTGAACTCATCTACTTTGCGAAATACTAAACGGGTATGTTGACTGTCTGCACCGGATGCGTCTAAACGACCCTTTAGAGCGTCACTCGTATGTATTAAGGTGGTTTCACATCGTTGTATCGTTACTGTTATGTTAGACTTTTTTACTTTGTTTCGTATGTCTTTCTTTATCAGAATATCATTAACGTTGATGTGTTTTAAAATATATGTGTGATCGAAAAGTGATTGAATATGTACATATCTTGTGTGAGATACAAGCCATTAGAGTTTATATTTCTTTTTGTATATTCAACTAGCTGTTGCCCGCGACTTCGTCCCCGTGGGTAGAAGATATAAGTTATGATTTATACCTGCCCTATTTTTTCACATTTTCCTTTATATCTTCGCTCCTATTAGTCGCAGCTTGATGGTTTATAGCCTAAAGCCTTCCTCGATGAATGGTCTATTCAACACAAAAAGAATTTTTCAATTTGGACCAGTAGTTCCTGAGATTAGCGCGTTCAAACAAACAAACAAACAAACTCTTCAGCTTTATATATTAGTATAGAGTATAGATATGAAATCAGATACATTCCTTTTTCATTTAAATGGTAAGTACTTAGACGAGAACCTAAGTCATAATTGAACTTTTACTTTTACAAAATATATAGGTTAAACTTTGAAACACTCCATATTTAGTATACCTTAACCCATATATACTATCTAATCCTTACATCCTTTGTTTTCAACCATAAAAAGAAAACGACTACATTCAAATACATATATATTCCTCCAAGTATAAAAAAAAAACTATTAAAAACAAATGACTATCTACTTAGTATCTACGTTGTATCATCCGTGACTCCAAAGTCTCGTTTAAGCGAAAGATAAAAATTAAACGAAGTGCATTATCATGACTAAACTCATTTATTTCATCCGCAAAGTCGGCTAAGCTGGCTCGCCCTTGATATATGACAGGCTTGTGACTGGGAACCGAGATCCCGCCGAAGAGTGACGATGCAGGATTTAAAAACTTGTTTTCTTTTAAAAGGGTTGTGTAAACTTTGATATGGGAGATTTGTTTTGTGGAAATACGTTTAGATAATGCTGTATTTAGAAGAAAGTTTTATCAATCCCCGTGCTGGAATGAAGGTAAAAAAACAGTTATGTAGATATTCAACACAAAATCAAAAAGGGCAAAAAAACACTTCTTTGTTTTACTGCTTACCGAAAGGCTCTATGGATCCAGTTTTCAGCATTGATCAACACAGTGGTAGCTATGATGGTGACCAAGGTCCACCAACAACCCTTTTAAGTAAGAGTTTGTAGTTGGGCGACAGTGTGAGAGAGAAAACACTACACAATGTAGAGCGGCATCTCTCTTCCACAGCTGTACTACTCGACTACACGTGCAAAGCATCTAAATATAAAACTGTTCATTCACCTTTTTCATCTTTGGTAGACACAAGTACATATAGTAATAGATTTAAAAAAATTAAAATCCCCGTCTTTGCAATGCCACTCTTTTTAAATTTTATCAAAATCTGTCCAGTCGTTTTTCTAGTTGTAAATTGCATTGTCATCGGGTTTGAAGCTATCCTGAAAATTTCAGGCTGCTAGCTTAGAGGGAAGTGCCTCAATATTTAGTTGCAAAAATCCAACCGGAACGACAAACATACAAGAATTGTGAGTGTATAAAAACGTGGTAAAAAGTCAGGAGATTAGTTTAGTCATATTTTTCCTCATCTTTGCGGTAATTTATCACGTGCAACTTAGAACAGAAGTAATTATCATATTCGCTTAGGGTACCCTTTTGTGAAACAAATGCGGGCTTGTCATCGTCGCCTCTCTTGTAGCGTCGCGTTATTAAAAACTGTCAGACGAAGATACATTTTATACTGGAATGGGGCTTGTAGAGTTTCTTGAGGATCGATTATGTTTTTCATATATGGTTTTTGATGACTCTGAACAGTGATATGAAAATAGGTGGTTATCATTTTTAAGTTGAAAAGATTTCAATTTTTTTCTAAATTTTTTTTTTATTCTTCATAGTAAGTTATTTTATCGCTGGGTCCCGTTGGATGCAGGTGGCAACGAACCGGTCGCGCTGGAGAAATTATGGAGAGGCCTATGTCCAACAGTGGACTGCTATAGGCTGAGATGATGATGACGATAGTAAGTTAGTAGCAATTTGCAGTAATTTTTTAGTTTTTAGATACTGGTACCTCAACAAGTCTAGTATTGGAATTTTACCAGCATTTCTTCACCATCAGACAACATTCATTAAAATACTAAAAGATGACGAAATTGTGGTGTATAAAAAAATAATCTAGGCGAGATAACAGTCAAAAGGCCATTGACATGCAAACAAAAAAGACAAAGCAGAAAAACAAAAGACCACTCACCAAAGACCGTGTATTACTCACATAGTTTCAAACTAGTTAACGCAGTAGAGTGTCAACTATTCCAGCAACAATTTAATTCTGCGGGCTCGGCGTTAAACCCATTTTTCAAGTCATTCACTAAAACATTCTTTGTTTCGCTTGGACTTTAAAACTTTACTATAAAGGTTTAATATTATGTTCGTTCATTTACATGTCGCCCCGTAGCTCTTGATTAAAAAATTCCACAATTTTGCGCTTAGAAATTATGTTATTTTGTCGTCTATATTTTTTATGTTTATAGAGCTATTTAAGTTTTATGACGTCACGGTACGGATTACGAAACGGGTATTCGAGTAAAATCAAAAAAATATAATTTAATGAAAAAGCTAAGATGTTTTTTATTTGTATAGTACGAGCAATCATTGTAGAAAAATATTAGTTTAAGTTACCGGAGTGACGTGTTTTCAATCATTATTGTGACGTTTAAGAATAAAAGTTAGCAATGCGCACGCGTGGCGCCCCCGGCGGGGGTAGTCGTAACCCGACTGTTGAGCGGAGCGGACGAGCGCGTGCGACTTGCAGAGTGTATAAGTATTTCCTAGTAGTGGTTTTATTTACCTGCCCAACCAAGGACGCTGAACACCACACGTGGCGACGAGATTTCATGTAAGTGGAAATCATATAAATTATGAAAATACAGTGTCAAAAGGAAAGGGGAGGGAGGTGAGAGAATGCGAACCCATGCGATGAATGCGATTCAACCTTTACATACGTAGAATGTGAGGCTAAATGAAGCAGATGAGTGCATTATAGTAAACTAATGAGTCATAAACCGAGCTATGTTTTTATTGTCCGCCAAAAAAGTAAACAATTTAACTTCTCAAATGCATTGTGCTGAGTAAACGGCTAGAGTTGTGTTGTGAGGAACGAAAATATTATCTATTTAAGTATCATGATAAGTTTCCTTTAGTCAAATACTGTTCGTTAGATGGCGGTAGATTAAAGAAGCATGCCAGTCGACAAATTACGTACCTACCCACCTATATTACATTACGATAAAAAATAACCCATTATCGAGTTAAACGAACTTTAACCCTCCCGAATACTTAGACCTTATATTTTGTGTTATTATTTATCCGAATGAAATTAACAATAAACTTAAATTTTAAAATAACCATGTAGGTAATGCAACAAAATTGCTAAAAAAATAATAATAATAATAATCGATGTATAATACCCAATCAGGGTAAAATTGTTTAACATTAAATTATTTGACAAGTAGGTTTAATGTTTCATGATATTTAATAGATAACGAGTTAATTTAGTAAATTCTAACAAGATCACACGTTACACAACTTTAGTATGTAATTTGATATTTATAAATTAAAATAGCATCGGGAAGAGTGTACCAAGGGTACAGAAAATAGAACAATTTTGCCAAGGAGCATAGATAGACAAGACAGTGCCAAGGAGCACAAAATAAATGTTAGCCTACATTCACAATGGTGTACAACCTTGCCAAGGAGCAAACAATTAAGTGGATTAGGATCAGTAAATGATTTCATAAACATTGTTTATGAATACTAAAATAACAGAATATTTAAATTATTTAAATTTACGTCTTAGATACAATTTCAGTTATGATAAAATAAAATTATTTACTAAAAACTCATTTATTACGATTCACTATGAATCAATTATTACTTTTTACATCAATTTGATTACTCAACCTTAAAACATTCACAAATTAAAGTTGCCCCCAAGTATTTTACCTTGGATATGAGATTTTTACAAATTTAAAATATAAATTACAATATATGTGTTAGTATTTCATAACTTAAGAATAACTAATCTGGACTTTTCCACTAAATAAAAATAGAAATACACCTACATTTAAATAGCGCCAAGGGTGCAAAGATAATGCAAACGTAAGCATGAACATTGTTTCAGGACGCCCCAAAAAATGTCCAGCCTTCCACCCGTTGAACCACTGCAATGTGACGGCGACCCCATGTCACTGGGACTCCGCTGGGAGAAGTGGAGACGGGCTCTAGAAATATATCTTCTTGCGTCAGAAATAAAAAACCCAGTTATAAAAAGAGCCACTCTTCTGCATATGGGTGGCACAGCCTTACAAGAAATATACTATAATACCCCTGGAGCACACATTGAGGGTTCAGACGTAACAGACTCAACAGATGTTTACAGGGTAGCAATAGATAAACTTAACGAGTACTTTTTGCCTAAACAAAGCAAAGTTTATGAAAGGCATATATTTAGATTACTTAAACAAGAAAATGATGAGAAATTTGAAAAATTTCTTGTAAGGCTGCGTCAGCAAAGCAAAAAGTGCAAATTTGCCAATGGGGAAGACGACAACATAATCGATCAAGTGGTCGAAAAATGCAATTCGATGGAACTCAAGAAAAAGATCCTTACCTTAGGTGATGACGTTACATTGGACAAAGTCATAGCGGAAGCTAATGCTATAGAGTCAGTACAAAGGCAGCTCTCTGATTACGGCAATGGTAGTGCACCGCGTCCCATTGCGAATATAAATAGAATTGATGCTAAGCGTCAATTTGACCAAAATAAAGATTGCTCACGTTGTGGAAGTGAGAAGCATAATGGTGACAGTCTATCATGCCCGGCCAAAGATAAAAAATGCTCAAAGTGCGGTTATATTGGACATTTCATGGCTAAGTGTCGAACGCGGGCTAGTAAACGTAGATCGACACACGCGAATGGAGGAAAAATGCCTATTAAAAAGATTAAACTTGACAATAGCGTCAAAAAATCCGAAAATTCTAACGACGATCAGAAAAAGGCATCATCCAACGTCAATTATATATTTTACTTTGATGGGGACGGAAAAATAAAATGCGACATCGGCGGTGTCGATAACATTGAACTTCTAATAGACTCTGGAAGTAATCATAACATATTGACCGATAAAACATGGACCTTTCTTAAAAGTTGCAATATACAGGCTACAGAACAAAATGCAAACCCAGAGAAAATATTTATGGCGTACGGTAGCTCGGTACCCTTGACAGTGCTAGGTTCTTTCCAAGCTGTAGTTAAAATCGGAGCAGAAGAAAGAAATAGTACCTTTTACGTTATCCAAGGCGGGACACGAGATTTACTCGGTAAAGAAACAGCTACAGATCTTAAAGTCTTCAAATTAGGTTTGGACATCAATGCGGTAAGTGAATCTCAAAATCAGGGACCTTTCCCCAAGTTTAAAAATATAACACTAGATATAGCAATAGATAAGACAGTAACACCTACTAGTCAACCATGTCGACGAATTCCAGTACCTCTGGAGGAGAAAGTTAACAAAAGAATTGACGAATTAATAGAGTTGGATATAATAGAACCCGTGAATAAACCATCCAGGTGGGTGTCTCCTATAGTACCGGTGTTGAAAAGTGACGGAAGCGTTCGTCTTTGCGTAGATATGCGGGTAGCTAACAAAGCAATTCTTCGAGAGCATTATCCCCTTCCCACGATGGACAAACTCTTGCCAAAATTTAGGAAAGCTCGTATTTTTTCTAAATTAGACATTAGAGACGCCTTTCATCAGATCGAGATTAGTGAAGAGAGTCGTCATATCACTACTTTTATCACTACACGAGGACTTTTCCGTTATAAAAGGCTGATGTTCGGCATCTCTTGTGCACCAGAACTATTCCAAAAAACACTTGAGAGAATTTTGTTACCTTGTGAAGGAACGCTTAACTTTATCGACGATATTATTGTTTACGGCAGGGATGAACGAGAACATCAAACCCGCTTGGATCGCGTTTTGGAAGTCCTAAAAAAATATAATGTAACTCTCAATAAAAAGAAATGCGTCTTTAATGCTAAGGTAGTTCAATTTTTAGGTCATCAGCTGTCGTCGGAGGGGGTAAAACCTTTAGACACGTATATAAAAAGTGTGGATACATTTAGAGAACCCAAAACTATTGAAGAAATTCAAAGTTTTCTCGGTTTATTGAATTACGTTAATAAATGGATCCCTAATTTTTCAACCACCACTGAGCCTATCAGGAAACTCTTAAAACTAAAAATTGGTCTCAAGTCTGACCTATCGAAGTACTGGGAACAAGAGCAAAAAACTGCTTTTGATCGACTTAAAACTCAACTCCAGAATATACAAAGTCTGGGTTATTACGACCCGGAAGATCAAACTCAGGTATTAGCAGATGCTAGTCCCGTTGGACTTGGGGCTGTACTAGTGCAAATTGATGATAAAGGACCCCGAGTTATTGCTTTTGGTAATAGGAGCCTATCGGAGGTTGAAAAACGGTACTGTCAAACGGAGAAGGAAGCTTTAGCCTTAGTTTGGGCCGTAGAGCACTTTCATATTTATCTGTATGGTAGGAAAACATTCGATCTTATAACGGACCACAAACCGTTAGAGGTAATTTTTGGACTCAGATCTAGGCCTTGTGCAAGGATTGAACGTTGGGTTTTGCGCCTGCAGTCATACAATTATCGTGTCGTATACCGCCCTGGGAAAAACAATATAGCCGACCCATTCTCTCGTTTATGCCAATCCACTCATAATACCTTCGATCGCGAAGGTGAATCCCATATAAACCAACTTGTTCAATATGCGAGACCCTGCGCAATCCCTATGCAGACGTTGATCGAATGCTCTGAAGCAGATGAGGAGATCCAATTAGTAAAGGAGGCTTTAAACACAAACATGTGGGAGCCTCGAATTATCCAGTATCGTATATTTCAAACCGAACTCTGGACTCACGACGGCATTCTCCTGAGGAATGATAAAATTGTTATTCCCACCAGTCTTAGGAAACAAGTTTTAGATGCAGCTCATGAAGGTCATCCGGGCATCGTAGCGATAAAAGGTCGATTGCGCACTAAAGTCTGGTGGCCTAAAGTGGATAAAGATGCAGAGGCTAAAGTTAAAAGCTGCCGGGGATGCACTCTTGTAACTGCTGGGAATCCCCCATTACCATTAAAAAGACGCCAGTTACCAGATCAACCTTGGCAAGACGTCGCGATAGATTTTCTTGGTCCACTGCCGTCGGGACATTACTTACTGGTAATTGTGGATTATTACAGCAGGTATAAGGAGATAAAAGTTATGAAAACAATTACCACAGCAGATACCACGATAATGTTGAAAGAGATATTTTCAAGATTGGGTATACCCATAACCCTGACGGCCGACAATGGAAGACAGTTCACGAGCCAAGACTTTAAAAATTTTTGTCAAGAAATGGGTATTAAATTACTGAGTACGACTCCTTACACTCCTCAGGAGAATGGCGAAGTCGAGAGACAAAATCGGGATATCCTTAAACGTCTACAAATAAGTCAAACTTTAAAATCTGATTGGCAGTCAGATCTTTTAGATTACTTAATGATGTGCAATAGTACACCCCATAGCTCGACAGGCAAAACACCCGGTGAACTTTTCTTTTCCAGGAAATTTAGAGACAAGTTACCATCGATAGTTCGAGAGAAGAGTGGAGTTGATGGGGAAGTAAGAGATAAAGACACTATAATGAAAGAGAAAGGAAAAGCATACGAAGACAGAAGAAGGAAAGCTACAGAATACGGAATAGAGGTTGGAGAAAAAGTGTATGTGAAAAATGTGTCAAAAGGAAATAAACTTACTGCCCCATTCAACCCCACCCCACACACAGTACTCAGCTCCAGTGGAAATGAATATAATGTAAGGAACGACGATACAGGCCATGAGTATAGGAGGAACATCGTGCACCTAAAAAAAGTTCAAGGCGAATGGCAAATATATGATCCGGAAAAGCACGCACAAGATGTACCACTCGACAGTAATGAGGCACTGGATAGTGACAAGGATGAATAATTGTGATTGAAGCATTTGCTTCGAAATGGTTGATTCCGAAGATTAGTTAATTTTAAGTTACATTAATTATATTGTATTTTCTTCATTTTGCAAACAAGGAAGAGGTGTGACGTTTAAGAATAAAAGTTAGCAATGCGCACGCGTGGCGCCCCCGGCGGGGGTAGTCGTAACCCGACTGTTGAGCGGAGCGGACGAGCGCGTGCGACTTGCAGAGTGTATAAGTATTTCCTAGTAGTGGTTTTATTTACCTGCCCAACCAAGGACGCTGAACACCACAATTATCATTGATCGAATGTACCTAAGTCAGGTAAATGAACCAGCTTAGCTTTGTCAACGAATAACATCCATCTCTATACAAATAATGCGTTTTCCACTGACCCTAACCCCTCTTCCTCCTATAATATAAATCTGACTTGTCTGGCGTCTAGATTGAAAATACAACCACAAGTAGTCACGTTTGTGTCTGCAAAACCGACACCGGCCCAGAATTATTTAAATTCCTGTCAAAGGCACACAAAGAGTGTTGCACAATGAAACAAGTTATTTAATATTCATAAAAGGCGACTCTGATTCGCAGAGACACGAATAATTAATGTGGGTAGTTATGAAATGTTTTAAATGTTTTTTTAATTGCTCGAGTATTAAGGTTTTTGTGAGCGGTTGGAGAGCACACGGATGGCGTTGTCAGTGTCCCACATAAATCTACACTTAAGATTTAAATTGGTGGTATTTTAAAGTGTTCTTTGTTAATATTTTAATACTTTTTATATTGTTTGTTCAAAAACCAAATAGCCAATCTAGGTGTTTAGAACCGGTGTATGGCGTATTTAACGAGATTTGCTGCTGTTAATAATTTCTTTTCTTTTTTTAAAACGACTCCCGCCCTACGGAATTTAATCCTTGCGTCGCGGTTGGTTTTACAAACATACAAATCACATGCACAATGACACCCAGACTCAGAACAAGCATTTGTGGATCACACAAATACTTGTCCTACGCGGGGATCGAACCCGCGACACGACACGCGTAGTGGTTTTGGCGTGGTGACCTCAACCACCCGGCTATCCGTGCAATCAGATTCCAATGTTTTTCGTCCTCATTGTCACCTTCCTTTGGATGAAACAAACTGGGTACTTTGGCCCAGGAGTTATAAGGCAAGTAAAAAAAAAACGAACTAGAGTAAAAGTAACCTTACTGCCTATATTTAGCATACATTTTTGCAAATATTTTTATTATTTACGAGTGCCAATTTCTTTTGGCAATTCGCTCAAATGTTTTGCGAGTACTAATTAAGTAGTGAAATATAGGAGAATGAAATGAGTGTTAACAGTGTTGGGTAGGTTCCAATTATTTGATTTGTTTTAGTGTTATTGAACAGGACGGTAAATTTTATTTCAATACTAGATATTTTATAGTTCTTATTAGTTTTCTTTTTTATTATGAAAGTCATTATATGTAAATTATCTTGGTTATTTCCCAAATTATACGTTTTCATAATGTTGAATTCTGAGAAATGAAATAGTATTCTGTTTAACACAAAATACTAAAATAATATGTTGCCTCAATTTTTAATTATTTTTCTTTTGGCTGGTCTGCTGGAACAAATTACTTTTAGGAAATATGCAGACCATTGTTATATTCTTGTATCCTTATGTAAATTATATTATGTGTACAAAACCTTTAACTAAATTATTTATAAGTTTTCTTTTCCACGTTCTTAAGAACGTCACGTTCGTAAATGTGTCCAAAACTTAAGCAAAAGTTAAACATTTACACTCACACAAAAATAGTTCTTTTTAAGTAGTAATTAAAGTTTATATTTTTTGCTTCATTTCTACAATTACAGCCAGTTTGAAAGTAAAACACGAAAAAGGGTCGTTATAGTTCATAGGCTTTTGTTAGCATTGACCTGATTCTGTGGTGCAGTAAAAGTTTCATCGGTTCAAGTTTTGGCGACCTAATTGGCGAAATAGTTGGGCTTGCAGCACTCGGTACAGAAGCTGAGGTTATTTATTCATAGCCAGATTTAAAGCAAAAAATATGATCAATAAAATCTGTATTTTCAAACGACTTCAACAAAGATTTGTCCTATATTCTATTGTACTTTCTTTTCTTTATTTATTACCTGATTGGGTGGATTTGATATTTAATAATTAATAACTTTTGTGAAACTTGTATTTCTATTCTAGGTGTTAGAATGTATATTTCCCGTATGTATGTATATTGGCCACAGAAAAGCCAACACAGAACTGGTAAAAACAATGCTCTCCTTTTCATTTAGAAGTCGCGTACAAGACACCCAGTCAAGTTGGAGTCGTCATGACGCCGCGTTCGGTTCCACAGCTATAGGCTAAAGACAAAAAATGTCAAGAAGAATCAGCTATCAAATTTATTACCTTTAAATTTCGTTTCTTTTTCTATTTCTTGTTATAAAAGAGCTGCTTTACGAATACATCAGCCATGATAATTTTAACAGTCCAGATATCACGGATCATAAGATATGAAGACAGAAGAGAGACAGACAGCCGAGATTTAGCAAAAGCGAAAACCTTTCTTTTTCCTTTTGGTTACGGTACGCTAAAAACCTCCTTTCTACACTTTAGTATCTACCGTATAATCCCCTCATCAACCCAGACCTACTTGTAATCCGATGTGTTTGTTGACAGAGATCGTATTTTGTTTTCATAGCTTGACCTTGACTTCCCATGATTGACCTTCAATTTTCTGGGGCACTGAACCGCGGAACTTTGTCCCTAGCTTTTGTTTTGAATGTCTTCCGAAGTTTATAAGGCATGTGGATATCCTTGGAGGTAGCAAGCGAAAAACAACCTTATATAGTGTGCTTATGATCGAAAATTGAGTAACACAGTACTTATAATATGATAATTAATGTTAAGTTCTTTATAATAGCTTGAGAGAAATAGTTTTTACGGGATTAATGATTTCTTGTAACTTTTTCATTTGTGTGATATGTTCTTTAATTTGGTGACTATATATTATGAATTATTATTCATACGAATCTAGAACAGAGGACCGACTGTAAATGTGCATGAAATTGGCATGTGGTTTTGATATGTGACTTAACTTTGAATTGACTTTTCCTTTTTTTCTATGACACTAGTATTTATCGGGATTGCCTAACTGAAAGAGTAAAAATAATAGAAAAAGAAGAGTCTTCAATCGTAGGCAGCGGTGGGGTCGCAAGTTGAACCTACAATCCCGATAAATACGCGTAAGAAATCATATACACACAGCATTATTACAATATAATTATTTTTTTAATTATAGTCATATTGCTGTAATTAAAACATCATTATTTCCATCAAATTTATCAGTAATGAAGATTCTTGATATTATAATTATCACAAATTTTAATAAACATATCAAAGTACAAAATTACAGATTCCTAACATAAAATATGAGTACGAAACATAATAGTCTTATATTTAGACAAGATTTTCATCGTCATAGCGTTTTTCCTAACTATGTTTTGGTCGGCTTCCAGTCTAACCGGATCCAGCTAACTAGCAGTGTTTTACAAAGAGCGACTGAATATCTGACCTCCTCAACCCAGTTACCTGGGCAACACGATACCCCTTAGTCTGCTTGCCAGACTTTCTAGCTTCTGACGACTGCCGCAAGTCACGACCCACAATTTAACGCGCCTTCCGTACACGGAGGAACTCGTGATGATAAACATGGCCACCTTTTTAGCGACTGTGTCAAGCGAAGCTTAACCTGTGATCAATCAAGTTGTGCAGTTATAGCTTAGCCACAAGCTCCCTTTTATTTAGACAAGACGTTACCACCAGATTTTCAGTAAAACCCTCGTAACAGTTGCAGCCATCGTAAAATTTTAACGGTTAACCCCGAATTGCGGACAATATTGAAACAGAAATCCAAATTTTACACCGAGTTGTAATGTGAAGCAATTTAAATAATATCTTCCCATGAACTTGAAGAACGACCGTTACAAGAGGGTATTTGACTTAATAAATATAATAACTTATGAAGTTGTATCTTTTATTATATCACTTTATTAGTGAGCAAGATAAATAAAAATATCACTTGCTAGTAATAAGCGTACCGGTAATTGAGATGACGTCACATGAGATTTAAATCACTTTTAAATCACACACTATCACCTACATTTTTGCTTTACGAGAAAAGAAATAAGAAAATACGTAGCCAATATTTTTTGGAAATCTTTTTGACGGATTAAACAGTTTTTTGGTCAAATACCCTATTTAAATAATATTCCCATGAACTTTTCAAGTATGAGTGTTACAATTGTAGAAAAGAGACACCGCTACAAGCTATGTAGAGCGCTATCTCGCTCCCACAACGGCAATTCTCCAAATTTAAGTACTCATAATTCAGGAAATGGAAGATAATTTCGACGTCTGCAGGGTTAGGGAAACCCTCTCGAGTTGTCGATGTAGATGATTGAGATGGATTAGAGACGATTTGCTCAATACTCCAGAGGCACCGAGATCAGATTTGTGGTATATTTGAGTGATCTTTGTTCGTTATTCCTTTATTCGTATTATAAGTATTTTTTGTGCTTCAATCGGGTGTTTGGCTATAAATAGATTGAGTCCCTCAGACTGATTTTCAAAAAATATTGTAAAAGTATCTTATTTTTTTATTGTGAAAAAAATTGGTTGATATATTAAGTTAAATATTGAATGACGTTACTGATTAGTACATTTTAACATATTAGTGAGCATTTTCGCCCCATTTTACTTTGACATACGCGTCACCAACTTTGATGAGTTTAATTGGAATTGACCAATCGTAAGAAACAGCCCTTGTATTAGTGATGATTTCTTACCATTCATTCGTTGGGATGTTGGGCTTGTGTCATCACAGAAGCCACTATAAAAGGGTTATATGACTTCAGTTCATGTTTTCCACTGGTTTTGTTTACTAGAATTGCAAAAGACTCCGAGGCGAACAGCCGCTTTTTAAGGATTATTGCATAGTTATTGATGTAATAAGTGTATTTAATTATATTTTATAGAAAATGCAGTTGCCTTAAAAACAGTCAAATTTAACGGTAGGTACTAGCTAACACACGTATTTAGGTAGGTATATGTTATGTGTTTGATTGTGTGGGAACCCTTAACAGCGTAGCGTATAAATGGTTTACAAAATTCAAAATTCTTCCACAAAAAAGCGAGATATTCAGCTCTATTCCCTTTATTTATTCTTGACAAATAAATTACTCAGTTATATATTCATCGGGGATATCTCAAAGGACGGTCCTTTAATCATCGCGAGTGTTACTTTTGATTTCGAGATCGATTTGAATGTGCAGTAGTACAACTCCACGCAAATGTGGAATAGGTTATGTAATGCTTATCAAAGCAGTGGGAGAGTGGTTATCATTGGTCGAATCACCGAAATTAAAGTGACAAGTCCAAGTCACGTGACATGTCGAAAAGAATTGTTATTGGTACATTTGCGCTCTCTTGTGTAATTGTGTATAATGTTACGTGTGTGCTGTATACTTACGAAATAAGTTTTTTTTTTTGCGCAAACATCGCAAAACTCTGAAGAAGTTCATTATTTGTCATCATTTAGATACACACTGTATTTAGTACATGATAGGTACCCAATGGCAGTTTATTTCGCGATTGTATTTCTGTTCATCCTACCAAGTAGCAATAAGTTCGAATCCCAAAAAGGCGAAAATATTTACCTAATTTTCTTCATAAATTATTTATCTGTGTCATTTCGTACTGCAAGTACTTATTTTTCCTTGTTACAATTCAATTGATGAGGCTGAAACGAAGGTTTGTTTTTCTCTTTGATTTCGTATCAATGCTGACTTGTCTGCCAAAGACGAAATTTGAGACAGATAATAAAAGCTTTTTGTAAATTTATGCCTTTGTAGATTTCGTTTTTATTTCTGCCTTCCAGCGAGATATGTACACGAGTTCTTTAAAATTGACACAGAATGGTAATTGCATGCTCTATCGTTTGATGTTTGAAATCGTCAAAACAAAAAACATCAACTAAGTCAAAGAAAAAAAAGAATGACTCAGTATAGTCCACCACACAGGTTTGATAACAGACAGTAACATAGACTTTAACCCAACAAGGTAAGGTTGAGTTTGACTTTTCTCTATTTATAAGTGACTCTAGGTTGATTTTACGGACAAACTAAAAAATATACGGCTGCGGAATGCTAGCAACAAATTCCGCTTAAAATACCGTATTCCCGGTGAAATATGATGGAATAAAGTTGTGGTTTGTATTGCTGGTAAACTTGAGGATATATGGCTCGCTGGCTCTGTGGTCAGGGGGAGGAGGGGTTGGAGAGGGGATATGTGGACGCAGGCCGTATGTCCGATTAGGAGATTTTTCCGTTGCGCTCATTTTTGTTTTCTTTTGTAGATATTGCGTTATTGAAAATGTTATTTTTTCTAAGTTCATTTAATGTTAATAAAATCCATAGAACTTTATATTAATATTAAGTAAAACAATTTTTCAAATAAATTACGAGATACCTTAAAAAAAGCAAGATTTATGGTAAAAGAACCAAATACGGTACTTAGACAATATATTATGTAGAAGGCAAACTAAATATAAAGAAAATGTACCAAATGTCTACAATTGAGAAAAAAATCCAAATTTGAACAATTTTTACTTCGTACGCAAAATTGTTTCGCTTCCCAAAATTGAAAAAGCAAAAAAAACTGAAAAGAATGAAAACAATTGAAGCCTTAATTATGATACGAGATCTGTTACACTCGCCATTGTACTCATAACGGCAACAATTGTCGGCCCACTAACTAATTAGAGACAGACTTTTATTTTCATTAATCACTCGAATAAAGTCTGAATGCATACAATAACATTTTTGACAGCAGAAATGTGAAAGAATAGAAATAGTTGATTTATATACAAGTACCTATTATCGTTAAAAGATATCGATCAAATGTTTGGAGTCGACCATTTCTTAGTTATATCAGCGATCCTATTTTTCCCGTACAAAAGAAAGAAAAAGAAAAAAAGTAACAAAAATCAAAATCAAAATCAAAAGTCATTTATTCAAATTAGGCTACTAAGTAGCACTTTTTGAAGGTCAAATTACATTGACAGCACCCAGTTTTGCCCACCCGTCACCGCTTCCTAAGTGCTTTTGCTGTGAGAGAAGAAACGGCGCAACAAACTCCCCAGCAGCACGCTGTCTTTCCATTTACAATATAATTATTAAAAAATATATCAAAATAAGTGTGTAGGTGCCGTGCCAAATAAACAAAAATTTGAGGTCATGGTACCTAAGCCACTATGAACTTAAACTGTCAACTACTCGGCCAAGGTCAGCAGACCGACCAGCCACCGCAAGCAGCACCCGTTCACGAGTATGACGCAAGGGTCAGCCATCACCTCCCTCGCCATATTTGAGGGAAGGAGGTGACCCGACCCAAGACGCCACCGCAGGCAGTGACGACTAAGGGAGCATGACGTATCTGCTGCCGGCTAATAAAATAAAACTCAAAGAAAGAAATACCCCAAACGTTGATTTACCTGGCACAGCCCCGAACACGGAGGCGGCATAAATTGCTACGTCATTCAATCTTATAATTAATAAAATTATACATGTCAAAATTTCTAATAAAGAACATATACGTTTATGCGTATAATCATACTAAAAATAAAACAAAATAGGTAACACAATGTTACATACATAAAGTATGCCTATCAAATAACATAATAATCGTAATAACACGTCATACATTAATCCACACTAAAACCGTCCTGTGTTAATCACGGCGACCAACTATTTTTATCATTCAAGTAATCATTTATTGTATAGTAAGCCTTCTTGCATAGTTTATCTTTAACCGTTGATTTAAACGAGTTGAATGGCAATTCCAATAAACTAGGAGGTAGTTTATTGTAGAGGCGAACACTAAGCCCTACAAATGAGTTGTGTACCCTATGTAAACGGTGCGATGTACCAATTAGCTTATGTTTGTTCCGTGTATTTATACTATGTATATCACTCTTTTTATGGTATAAGTGAAGATTTTGTCGTATCCATAGTATATTATCTAAAATAAATTGGGATGCTACAGTTAAAATGCCTATCTCTTTAAACCGCTCCCTAAGAGAAACTCTAGAGCCTAGCTGATAAATGGATCTGACAGCTCGCTTTTGTAAGACGAATATCGCTTCGATATCAGCCGCCTTACCCCACAGAAGTATGCTATAGGACATAACGCTGTGGAAGTAGCTGAAATAAACAAGACGAGCTGTGACCACGTCAGTAATCTGCCTAACTTTTCTAACTGCGTAAGCGGCAGAGCTGAGTTTATTCGCTAGGTATGCAATATGCGCCGACCACTTTAGTTTTGCATCAACCGTAACACCGAGAAAAACCGTTGATTCTACAGTCTCTAGCACTTCATTATTTATAACAATATTCGGCCCAAGATTCTAACATTAGGCGTCGCGAATTTAATACATTTGGTTTTCTTGGCATTTAATACTAAATTGTTAATTGAAAACCAATGTGTGACGCGAGTGAGTGTATTATTTATTTCATTAAAATCATTTCTATTTCTGTTGACTTTAAATATTAAAGAAGTGTCGTCTGCAAACAGCACAACGTCACACATGCCTTTTAAAAAGAATGGTAAGTCATTAATATAAACTAGAAACAAAAATGGGCCGAGTATTGAACCCTGGGGTACCCCTAGTTTCACAGGTAGTCCGGTGGACTTGCTACCATTGACATCTACACATTGGACCCTATCACTCAAATAGGAATTAATTAAATCCAGTGATTTATTTTTGACACCGTAATGTTTGAATTTGCATAACAGTGTGTCATGCCGGACGCAATCGAACGCCTTTGAGAGGTCACAGAAAACGCCAATAGCATTCTGAGAGCTTTCCCAAGCGTCGTAGATGTGTTTCAGTAAAGCTACACCCGCGTCGGTAGTTGAACGTCCCTTTGTAAAACCGTATTGCTCGCTATGTAAGAGGGTCTTGTGATTAAAATAATGCAGAAGTTGTTTTAAAATCAATTTTTCAAAAATCTTGCTAAACGCAGGTAAAATTGATATCGGTCTAAAATTACCAACGTCGCTTCTACTACCTGCCTTAAATAACGGTATGACTTTACTGTGCTTCATCAAGTCCGGAAAGACACCTACGTCTACGCATTTATTAAAGATGACAGCTAAAGAGGGTGCTACAATGTTTATTATATTACTTAGGAGTTTTACAGAAAAGCCCCAAAGATCTTCTGTTTTTTTTTGACTGAGTGATTTGAAAGCATTGTTTATATCTAATGGAGTCACATATTCGAAACTGAAAGTAGAATCACAACTGGGCACGCAATTACGTAATAAGTTTTCTGCATCAAGTGATGATGATTTTAAGGAACTCGTTGTAGTTAATGGTATATCTGCGAAAAAGTTATTAAAAATAGAGGCAATTTTATTAGCTTCAGTAAACTACCAACCAATATTTTAAAGTTAGAATTAATAAATAATTTTATTATTTGGTTATTATTTAAATTTGGCTGCATGGACAACCTAGTGGTTAAGGTCATCATGTCAAACCATGAGAGACTGTAGAACAGTTGTGATATTGCAAATACTTTTATCGAAAGACAATTTTCATGTCAGACGTCAGGTTTATTGCTTCCTTCCTTTCTTGGTACTCTATTAAGCACGTTTCACCAATTCGAATACTTAAACACGACCAAGATCATAAGGAAAAATCTCCACAATTTTCTTACAAATATTCACCAATTCATAGCAAGATTATCCATTATGCGGTATGCCTATTGTTTGCAGATTGACTCTACTTTTTTCCCTTTCTCACAAACATTTTTTTTTCGAATATTAGAAAGGGATGGATATAGCAAAAACGTCTGTTTTAAACCGTTTGTCACTGGAATTTTCCGTTACATCGACGTCATTTCGTTTGCGAGGTCGTTACCGGTGGAATTTGTAAGAGAAATGCTCCTTAGTTATCAGGCTAACAGTGTCTTGGTGCTGGAGCTAAACTTGGCAATGAATCACTCGTTGCGACCGATAAAGTGTACAGGCAGTTGCGTAGGGATGTGACTTGGAAATAGTTTCTCGATAAATATTCTAGGTCGATCTCGGCTGACGAAGCATTTATTAACGTATTAAATAACGAAGTGCGGGATAGACTTGTCTTAATGAGGCCACACTCAAAAAACCTTAAGAAAAAAATTGCGACACTGTATTATGGGCTCCTATCAAAGTTTTAGCGGCAACAGAAATAAAAAAAAAACATGGTGTATGAGATAATATCGTGTTTCATAAAATGGGAATGGACAGACGGAAAAATAGCAGATCCTTTGCCCTTGGGGCTACGCCCAAACGAAGGTTTTACTACTAACATAGATTAAGTACTATAAATTTCAAGAAGCACCAATGATACTTCAGCTTTAAAAAATCGACTTATAATTTATTCAATCCGTATAAGAAAATAATAGGAATAATCATTTGATCCTTAAAAAATATCTACACAAATTCATTCCTCTCTAAAAAACTTGACAATATTTACCAGTAGTCGACGCACACACCGCCCATCACTAGACCAAGAATAATGAAATTTGGGTATAAAAAACGAGAATTTGTGTCGCGACGTTTGGCGCCGCAAGCCATCCCCTCCGTCTGATAATATAAGAAGGAAAGTGAACAATACTTTGTATTTACCACAACTGGTAATTTGTAATCATAATTTCAACTTCTTCTGCAAAGAAAAATTGAGAATCGGTGAATAGTACGTAAAATAGTGGGACCTCAAACCATATAATAATATCCTCAACTGAGTTGAGTGCAGAAATCAATTTTTTTTCCTTCTTTCTTTCTAATAATAATAAGAAGAAAGCTTTGAGAGTGTAGAACAGAGTTTTATAATCATATTTTTATCTAAACACTTTTTTGTTTCATAAAATATCATCGACATATCTATTGTATTGTCAATTTCATTCAATTCGCTTTGCGATGATTCGAAGCTTCCATTTGTTGTGGATGTAAGTCCAATCAGCTCTACTACCTCCCTTTCAGGATATTAAAATTAATAAACATCAAAATAAACATCAATTCCATAACTTTACAACCCATATATCAAGACCTAGAATATGGAAACAACATTAATTTGAACGAAACAAACCAAAACATTCTCCTTCAACAGCAACAGCTATTAATAACAAAACCTATTTGAAATTTCTAAAATTTATTATCTAGAATATCATAACTCAATTCATAAATCCAAAAATTTGGAACACACCACCAGGCTTAGTAATTAAAACTGTTTTAACAGATATTTTGTAACGTAACAAAACGGTTTGGGCTTTGAAACTGGCTGGAATATTACATAGGGTTGCTTTTCCTATGCTACACTTTTTTGTACCACTCAATACTATGAACTTGTTGCGTAAACCTGTTGTCACTGCTAAAGAGAGATAGCGCTCTATACTGCACAAAGCGATATCTCGTTCCTGCAATTGAAATACTAATAACTCTACGTACCAGAGTTATAATGCTTTTATTCTGCGTAGAGAATAATGGCGGTTGTTACGTTACCAATTATTCTATTTACTGTTAAAAGTTTTGAGCATGTGACATTGTTTTTTTTTCATTATATGTGGTTTATTTTTATTGTATCTCGGTTTTAAGTCTAAGTCCAGCTCAAAACTAGCTCATGATATATTTAATAACGGTTTACTTTCGTGTATTAATCAGGACAACCTGATTAGTTTCGAACCCAACCTGTTTATAATTTAACCAAATCACCCAAAATTTGATACCCAACTAACCACCATACCTTGTAGAAACGCCATAAAACATCAGAACAGTACATTCCCTAATGCATGGGATGAATAATGAGACATGGTCAGTGAAGGACATCTCAAATTTCGGATATCGTTCCGAATTCGGATGATTTGTCACTTTGTCCCTGCATGGGTAACAAGGGCGTTTGAAATATCTGTCGGTACGATAATTTATTGACACCAGTCCCTTTGTTTTATAGGATCAATAGGACTTTTGAAAAATGGGATTGTCGATGTTCTGAAAATGTGGATTATAACGACTTGAGATACAAGAATTGTAATGGGTAGAGCCATGTTTTCTACTGCTGTTCGCAGCGAAGCAAAATTGCATTAAAAGTAGTATTTTACGAAGGTTTTGTATGCAACGCGTTTACAGTGATTGGTTATAGAATTTTGTACCCTAATAACAATTCAATATTGTGTTTTTTTTTAAGAAAGATGCTTCTTTTTTTAAGATGTATTTCCTTTCATACCATTGTTATAACTCTAATACAAAATAAATTTCATATCACAGATCGCCTTCAGTAGGTATACGAGACAAACAATCAATTAATAGCACTTTATATAGAAAACAGTATCCATATGAAGCTTAATACTCTATTTCATTATAATTTGTTGGAAGAACAATGTTAAATCAAAACAGTTTTAGCGATAAAACCGCCGCAGAACAACCGCGAATAATTTGCGGGAACTCCATTTATACGTGAATACGTTTTAGTTGTAAACGACCGTCATGTAAGTAAATACATCGTATTTTAACATTAACAGATATTAACAGTTTATTGTGGTATTCTTTAATGTACTGTAATCAAGTTTTTTTTAGTGTTCAGAACCCAAAGTATGAAAATAGTATCTACTGGAACCGGTGACTCTCCATCTGTTAGTCCATTTGTTACCAGGCTGTATCTCTGGAAATAGCTGCTCAGTTGAACTTTCAGAGAAATCAGAGTTGAGGTAGCAATATTTTTTGTGGTCAAATGATGGGTGATAACTATTTTGCAATATTTTTCGTCCTATTTGTCCCTTCAACACCTACCCTTAGTTTTCCGCGTACGACTCTCGCTTAGTCAGATTTATTTACCTTTCGAAAAATGAATACAAATTAAGATATTTTTTTTAATCACGGCTTAAAGTTGTCTCATTTAACCAAAACATAGTAGACCACAAAAAAAGCCACAAAATATAATTTCAGAAGAAAGACCTTGAAAATAAGTTAAAGTGTAAACTTTAAGGTTCAATGTATAACTTATTTTTTAATAGAAGTGTTTTATGGTCATGCGACTGCAGCTGCGATACACTCGTAACTTAGGACAGATGGTCTACCACTATCCCTCCAAGTAACTCTGGTAGTTGTTAAAGAGAGATGAAGCTGTATGTTATGTAGAGCTCTCTCTCGCTTTCACAACTGCACCGGACTGACTTTGCGAGATGGTTGGACGTATAATATTTCTCTAAGGTTTAATGAACTCAGTTTTGATCAAGCGAGGTATGATGTAATGTTATTTTGACAACAAAACGTGCAACCGATGTCAATTAAAAACTTCTAAGTTAAACTCGATTAAATTTGGACTAATGAAATTTTATTCAAGTTACAAAACAAAAACATAAAAAATAGGTTAACCTAGTTTTGAGGTAACAAACATAAACAAACGGACAACTTCAGAACACACGATTTTTGCTGTCAGTAAAAAAAAGTGTTTATCACCATCATCATTATAATTGAATAGAGCAAGAGACAGCAGCTCAACATATCCACTGCTGGGCTGCCTGTTGCCCTTAACACTCATCCTATTTTTCTCATGATCTTCATCTCGGCAGGCCGAGGTGCCGGGATTTCGACAGTCAAGTCTTGGCCGCCATTTGGTTATAAATTTTCTCCATCTATTAATGGTCATTGGGAAGCATTTTCAACCTTTTTTAAAAAGTAACGAAAAGTGCTCATTCATGATAAAACAGTTATTGGCAAATACTTAATATCAAACATTGGAAAGCACTAGTTCGTGAATCATTAGTGAGAAATTAAATGTTATTCAACAAAAAATAACATGTATATTTAATAATCAATCATTAACAAATTATACGCAAAGATACATAAATAATAATACATTATAACGAGGCGTTCACCAGAATATTTAATTAGTATAAACCAAAATAATAATAAATCAAATAGCATAGGACCGATACGAAACTAATTTATTAAAATCATACGTAGCTAATTACTGTAATTAGTCGAATAAATAATGTTATTCAATTTGAATATTTGGTGTTTGAAATGAACAAAATGGTTTTCGTAATTATTCGTTTTCAATATATTATTAACTAGCTAAGCTCTGCGGTTTTACTCTACTCCCATCGGCGCTATTAGCCTTTTATCAGCATATCATCATCTGCTTAAATACCCCACTGTTGGGCGTAGGCCTGTCTTTGTTAATGCAATTTTTCTCTGCCTCTTGCCCTGTCGCATTCATCCTACTCCTATTTTTATATCATCTGCTCAAGTCATCCTTAGTTAATCCATGATCTTACAGCCTTCTCTAAGAAATGGACATCTCGAGAAATAAATATCTTCTTGAAGTCATTCGAAAACTCTGGAAGAACAGAAATATTTTGTGTTGAATGTAATACGAGTACATCACGTAAAAGTTTTATGTTTCTTCTGGCTTCATTGAAACAGGAGTCCTAAGGAAGTTACTGTGATCCCTCTATTTATATTTTCTAAAGAACCGTGCTGATATATGACGTCTATTTCTCACAAACATACACAGGCCACTAGAAGTGAAATACAGAAGTTCAGTTAGCGACAAAAGTTGGGGAGGACAAACAGATTTTGATATCTCAATTCAAAGTGTGTACGAACACAATTTTTTTTATTAGCAAAAATGATCGAATATTCCTTAGATGGAATGAAGGTAATTTGTGTTTCTTGCACTGCTAGCCGAAATAATTCCACAAGTCCCGAGACCGCTTCCTAGGCCGCCGTCAATCTGCGAGCTTCCATAGTGTAATGATTTGCCAGCGGTGACTGTCCATGCTGCTGACGTCAAAACAAATTTCTTCACATAATTAGATATCGTGCAGAGTGGACATTCTGTAATTAAATTATAATATGGTGGTACATGGAAATTTTCTCTCGCATTGCATAAATATGAAGCTTTGTGCACGTATGAAGAAATATGGAACACATCATATACTTGCTAATTCTTAGTGGCGTTTAAGAGCTTTTATAGGATAAAAACTATAAATAGGTTTACTTAGATGTAGACAACACTTTTAGCTCCTAAACGATATCGGTAATGTCATTTTGTTACATTGTTATCTTTATTCAGATGCAAGTAACTATGACGGGCTTTTTTTTAAATCACTTGTAAAGGTATTTAGGTAAGGCTTGTAATTTTCGTGCATAATACATGCAAGACGCCCAAATTTACTACAAGCATTTGTGGATCACATATGCAATATTCAAATATGTAATACTAGCTGTTGCCCGCGACTACGTCCGCGACTACGTCCGCGTGGTTAGAAATTTTTCCACATTTTCCATTGTATCTTCGCTCCTCTTAGTCGCAGCGAGATGGTATATAGCCTTAAACCTTCCTCGATGAATGGTCTATTTTTTCAATTTGAACCAGTAGTTTCTGACATTAGCGCGTTCAAACAAACAAAAAAAAAACAAACAAACTCTTCAGCTTTATATATTAATATAGATTTGAATCTTACACGTAATAATCAGTGGGTTTGGCATAGTAGTTTACCACAATAACCATTATATGTATACACGGTGATTTTTTAGTCGTCTTACACAAAGCAGCCCAGTTCATGTATCCAACGTAAAATACCCCTATGCGCGATTGTTATTTTTTTATCATCAACTAAAATAATAAGTACGAAGAAAAATTAAACAAGAGAAACCTGAAATATACTCTTAAAAATGATAAAAACACCGCCGCCCGCACCCCTCATCATTATTACAAGGCTCGGACCGCGCTCGCAACAGAGATGTGTTTCTAAAAAACTACAAATTGCATCATAATATTGAATAAAAATAACATTTTAAATTTATAATTTCGTAACGATTGCCACATAATAAATGTACGTAAGAGATATTTAAAGTCCAGTCAAAATAAATTTATTTTCACAATAAAAACTTATCAAATACGATCTCTTTTTAAATTCTCTTTATTATTACTGATTACGGAGTATGTGGGCAATAACCACGACATTGTGGACCGATGGTACAGATTTTTGCCCACATATCATCGAATATGTGACAGATGTGTCCGGTAGAGTCCAGTTGTGGGTTGCGGTTCTTTTATTAAACATTTGTTATGTTTACCACAAAGCCTACCAACATCTCATTACTTTTGCAGTTTTTAAAGAGAGACACAACTCTACATGATGTGGTATGCTATCTCGCTCCCATCTTACTTTAACTGGCAGTTTGCATTTTTTAAATACAAATAGGTTTTATGCAATGCAGTTCCAAAATCACGCGAAAAATGTCAAGATCAGTTGATATTCATCCTCTTTTACGTCAGTACTGCTCAAAAGATTTTCATTTAATTTGGCATGCAGGCATTTTAAATCCTGGATGAACGCATAAAATACTTTTTCACTCTTTTTGAAAGGAACTAAGAGAATGAAACGTGTCAATGAGAATGTTAAAGGTAGATAATTATACCAAAAAAAACGAAATAAAATATTTTAGTAATAAAAACTACGAGTAGACTGCTTGCTAAAAACGTTCAGTCAAAAGAAATATATTGCAACGATACGTCATAAAGAAATAGCAAAGAAATGACATCTGTATTACAGTTTCTTGAAATTTTTCAGCGCTGTACGAGTCTCGCAAGTTTCAGGAATTATTGCTTTGAGTTTGAAATACCCATTGCGGTTGTATAGTGCATTGTAAAAGTTAACTACTTCTAAGAACTATCAAATGGTTTGAATGGCTTAGTGTTCTTGTATTTAGAGTTACAGATTGGATTCAGCCAAAGGCGTAACGTTTCATGTTACCTGTGTTTCAAATTATTGAGTTACTACGAATATCGAGATGATTTTGCTACAAAGGAGTAAAACTTGATTTCGCCTGATAACGTCAACTCAACTACGTACCAAATGTCTAGTCGATTTTTCGATGTTAAGCCTACTCAGCTACGCGCCTTAACTCGGGTTTGCTACGAACGTCAACTCGAGTGTGCTACAACTGTCAACTAGAAAGTTCTACGAAAATTATCTCGAGTTCGTCACGGATGCTAAGTTGTGTTTTCTAATGTCGAGTTTGCTACAAAAAATCGAGCCGAATTTGGTACGAATCTCAAATGCGCAGCAAATAAGTCAATTGCTACAAAACGCTACGATGGACAAGACAACATTGCTACGAATGTCAAATTATGCAAACCATCCTGCTCCCATTATTTCACAACTGCCAATCGTACGAAATGCAACCAACTAACCAGTAATAATAATAATTCATCCTATATACTTGATAACAGATGAACGCTAGACGCACTAAGTCATGAATTTCAGTCTAGACAATATCTCAGTTCGGATCTCATAGTTTATGAGCATTTTTATCGAGTGGTCGGTCAATAGACGCGTTATAGACCATAAATATATGGTTATTAATGTTATTATGGTTGTTTTATACGACGTGAGTGTGGTATGGGAAGTGTTGTGAGGAAGGGTTTTTGTACACGTTGTGACACAAGTTTAAAAGTAGAAACATTTCGACGACCTCCGTGGTCGAGTGGCGTGAGCACCGGTTTCAAGGTGTCGCTAGCTCTGAGGTCCCGGGTTCGATCCCCGGTCGGGTCAATGTAAAAATTCACAATTTTACATTGTCTTGGGTCTGGTTGTTTGTGGTACCTTCGTTGTATCTGAATTCCATAACACAAGTGCTTTAGCAACTTACTTTGGGTTCAGAACAATGTATGTGATGTTGTCCGCATATATTATATATGTTATTTTGTCGCTGCGCATTATGTGTGTAATATGTAAGTGTTTTTATGGCGGCTGTTGCAATAAACTTAAATCTATCGGGTATTTAGTAGGATTTGTCTAGTTACTTGTTATCCCTTAAGTACAAAAACTTTTGATTTTATTTATTTTAATTTTGATTTGCTCTGTTTGATGCTTTTAAGGAGTAAACTTTGTAGATCCATAAATCCAGGCATATCTATCCTGTTTTCTTTGCTGTAAAAAAATATTTTTCAGTACAAAATTTCATACAACTGACGAAAACAATAACCAAAAAATCTACAAAGACTTTCAATCGCTGTTTCAAATCCCACACTACCGTCGGTATAAATATTTCTAGAAGCTCAACATTAATATACATTTTCGTCACGCGTCCGGCCGCTTGCAATAACTTATCGATATATACTGCCGCTGTCAAATATGGGACACGAAATTCCTTTACCTTAGAGAGAGCCGGTCTGGCCGGTCCGGCTTACAAATTGAAAGAGTACATGAAGCTATGAAGTAGAGCGAAGTACTCTACACTGTAGTACTGAAGAACTACAAAATGTCATGGCTAAATGGCATTAAATTTTATTAAAAATTGCCATCTTGTTATTTCCAGGTCTTAGACAGGCTCATAAGAAACCTTAAATTTTCTAAAGTTTTGTAAATCTAGGTGCGCAGATCCGAAATGTTATTCCCATGAAGAGAAGCTCGCAGGAAACTAAATAGGTCACTTAACAGGACTTAAAATGTAACTATACCTGTGAGAATTATATATGAGAACGATTCTTGAAACATAACTTCTTTACAGATAGATCTTCTCATTCTTTCAGATTTTTGATCTCTCTTACTCGTCGCAATTCGTCTGTCAAATACATTAAATTAAAAAAAAATAACAAAATACGTCTGTTTGAGGGTTATAAAACTTGTTTAAAATCCGACCAATTTAAGTCGATCATTTTTTTAAAGTAACTCAAGCGCGTTGCCTTAGTATCTCTTCTCTTTTTCTACTCATCTATGTTTCAATGATCGAAACCAATCCTTATTTTACGACGGGCCTCAAATCCCTGGTGTATTTTAAAAGTAGACCGTGTTTGATGGGAATTGCTGTTCCAGTTTTATTGTTTTTTCTTTCGCTAATTGTTTTATACATTGCTGTAGTTTTGGTCGTGTTCGAGATACATTTTAATGGTCTCAATATAAATGTAAACTTCACGATTGTAGGTTTGGGACCTAAGGGTCTATCAAATCGTTCTAAAGTACTATAATGGTTGTGGAAGCTTCTTTCATACCCGCAATAATATGATTTTTAAGGACTACTGCTACTAGTTGTTACTGTAATGGACTATCACAGCATTGACTCCCAGCAATGTCGGTTATCGATAATTGTGTTATTAGAGTTTTAGTGCGTTATTGACTATTTGCTAGTAATAAGAAATGTTTTGCCAGAATGACTTTGTGATTTTTAAAATGGTATATTTATAACATTAAGATATTAATAACATTTTGGTATCAAAGTAATTATTTTTTAAAGCAATTCAGTTTCCTCGAAGGTTGTCTTATAAACTGTTGGTTGTATAATTATTTTGCTACTGAGTACTACAAAGATAAAATAAAAAATCTAGGACCGAAAATTCCCCGCGAATTTCGTTAGCTGTGGAAATTAAAACGTCAAAACCATTAATATACTTCATGAGCACTAAATTGTTTAACTTTTCCCATTTAATGGTATAGGGTTGTGCGTTATACTGCCTTTTAATGCTGGTTGCATACTAGAGACTGAAAATTGTTCTGCTTTTTTTGGGATTGGGAATTGCTGCTGTGGAAGAGATATTATTAATATCTATATACTAGCCTTTTAATGTACCACTGCTTGGCTTAGGCTTCCTCCCATATCGGGCAGGTTTGAGCATAGACCACCTCGCTGATGATGGCATTTTTATGAAATATTGACCAAGAAACGTAATTCATGTTGAACTTGAAGAATGAACGTATTGTGTTTCTAGTGCGTTGTTGCTGAGTGCTTTTCACCGTCTGTGTTTTATACCTAATTCAATGTAAATTGCAAACCCAGTACATTCCGTCGTAAAAAAAATGAAAAAAATTGTAAGATATTGCAAATGGTTACGGCTGCAAAAGCCATGAGACGTGATAATAGACCCCTTAGCAATTCCTTGCTTGAATCTATACGCATATTAGAAAAATTTCAGTCTAGATGTAATGAAAGTAAGTCTGAATGGTACAGTGAATGTGTTCTCAGCTTAATGTAACTACGTTGAAATCTCGTGAGTCGACGTCATGCCCGTCTACAGTGTTGTTGATAATTTGACCCAAATTTAACAGCTTTATTGTGCGTTAAGACAATGAACAGTTTTGGTAAGAAGGCCAACTTGGACGTTACTCAAAAAAATAAAATAAAGAAAATTAATTTTGGCTGCAATATGATATCGACTTATGTATTAACTGAAGCTAGGCAGAAGCATATTTACACTTGAAAAATAAATTAATAACTAATTAAAATATCCCTTAAATATGTATAACGAAATTTTCTTCCGTCAACGAAATCATACGAATTCTTTTACGGAACGGTCTCTTTTCTTGTGTTTACTAATTTAAATAAAAAGATAGGAAAATTATATAGCAAACTAGCTAGAAGTTAGAACTAGTGGTTAGAAGATTTAAGTTATGATTTATATCTGCCCTGTTTTTTCCACATTTTCCATTGTATCTTCGCTCCTATTAGTCGCAGCGTGATGGTTTATAGCTTAAAAGCTTCCTCGATGAATGGTCTATTCAACACAAAAATAGTGTTTTAATTTGAACCAGTAGTTCCTGAAATTAGCGCGTTCAAACAAACAAACTCTTCAGCTTTATAATATGTATTAGTATAGATATGTGATAGATACACAAAAATCATTAACATCAAAAATAAGAAATATCAACCATATTTCACGAGAAAAATTATTGCAAAGAATAAGGAAAGTAAAAATAGAATTTTATTTGGTTTTAACCCGTTACACCGAAAGTCAACATTCTAGTGGACCTTCGCTTCTTCTCCTGCTATGTACGTATAGTAAAGCAGGTTAAATGTATAACTGATTTACAGAGGAAAGGTAATGCTCACATGTTCCACAAATTAAAGTTTGATTGCTTAAAATTAAACTGTTCGGGATTGCTTTTTGATGTTTGGAATTAGGTTAAGTGGCAGTTTATAGATATTTTACTTTAACGCTAAATACATATTGAAGTAAATAAAACTGTGAACTTGTGACCTTTACTGTACTACATTTTCGTATAAAACGACTCCCGCTTTAGGGAGTTTAATACTTGTGTCGCGAAGGGTTTCATAAAATTCAAGTCGCTTGAACCAAGACACCTAGACTCAGAACAAGTATTCGTAGATGACACAAATGTACCTATGTCCTACGCAAAGAACAAACCCGCGACACGTTTATGTGTGTGTTTAATGAGCAAAATATAAAGTGCTGAAGTAACAATTAATAAGAAGTTAGTATTCATAAAAATTGTTTAAAAAAAAGATCTGTTCAATTCAAAAACTTAAATATTGATACAAACATCAAAATTCACAAAATTCCTGTGTTAACTATCACAATACGTTCCGTTGTAAAGCATATTTCTGCGGCGGAAGCACGCACGTTCAGAGTGAAGTAACCTTGGAAAGGGGTGAATTTCCCGAGAAGCAGCGAACGGAAATGAAGACGTCTGCACAAAGTTACATGCAGGTCGTGCCTTTCGATTTTTTTCAGATTAATGGTTGAACGATGACGGAACGTCAGTGTTGTTATGTGGAAACTGGGTCGAGTTTACCTGGATTTTGAGAGGTATATTTTGTATACTTGTAATTTCTCTGAAATATCCCTTAGTTATATTTTCGTTTTGGGGAAATTAGTATTGGAGGTTAGCCATAGGTAATGATGCTACTGATGATGTGTTATTTGCCACTGATGTGCGACATTTATTTTTATGCATCGTGTTATGCACTTTTATCAGAAGCTCTTCCAAAGAAGTTCAATACATAATAATATCTACTTCAGTCTTAATGCCAATGAAAATTAAGGAAATGAAAACTACTACACAGACAACGAAAAAATGCAGACCAGTCAAGCTAATAAAAACCTTCACCGAAAGTTCCCGAAAACCAATCCCACATCAGACACCCCGGCACCGATACCACTTAAGCAAATCCCAAGACATTTGGCAAGAAATCTCAACCTTCAATCAGACAATTCGTTTCGTTAACAATATTGCTAAATAAAATCGTAGGGACGCTTCCAAATCGTTCGGTTAGACCGCTCAAAACAAACTCGGGACACGTTTTATGGATTTTATAATCGGTCAGTGCTGGAACCACTCCAAACGGGGCATGGTTGTGCTGGCTCTGGTGGGAAGTATAGGAGACAGCGGGGAGCTTGGCGTATTCATTTGTAACCTTTTTGTTTCGGATAAAGTAGTGAAGTGACATCTATTATATAAAATTCTTGTGTCATGGTGTACGAAATTGAATTCCTTCGAAACGGGTCGACCGATTCTCAAGAAATTTTGTGTGCATATGTGGTTGGTCTCAGAATAGGACAATATCTATTTTTATAGCCCTATTTTTTTTTAGCTATAACTAGCTAGTTTTTTTATTATAGTGTTACTAAATTGTTACTTCTTTTTAAACTAAAAATATTATGGCGACATTTCGCATGGGGAGACGAAACCAAGCTGGTTTTATTGATTTTTTTTAATGGTGTAATATTATATAACTCCTCATGTCTCCCACTTTGGGTAAGCGGAAGAAGTTCCAGACTTTTACTGGCTGAAATCCACCCATGTTTCTTCTTTTGCCCTTTTGTGTACAAATAAGTTCTGATTAAATAATACTTTATTTTAAATCTGGCTGACGTATCCTATTTAGATTTTTTTCCCTTTATTAAAAAAGTCTAAAGATACTTAATACCCTATTCTGTAATCATTGCAGTATGTACTTATTATGCTACAAAATTATAATCGACACTACATTATAACTTAGATCACTATTAAAGCGAAAATCAGGGAAATTGTTTCGTAGCAATTTGAAAGTGAACAAAACTTATATATATTAGAAGATCAATCTGTCACATTCTCATAACTTAGGTCAGCCTCGTTCTCACCGCTTGCTGTTGCCAAGTGGCTGCAAACTTTGCCAGAGTTCAACGGAGACTGTTTTATTTCGTTTCCCGTATTTCGATGTGATTTGAATTTAATTTCAATGGTATTCAGATTGGTACTTGTCGCATCTCGTTATGTTGCGCTAAACGGTGTGTCGTTTGTAAGCGATGTTATTGCACATGAAGGAATAGAGGTGTTGTCATTTCATGGTTGTCATTTAATAAACTGTATATTAGTGTTTTATTTTTAAAATAGCTGTTGCCCGCGACTTCGTCCGCGTGGTTAGAAGATGTAAGTTATGATTGATACTTGCCCTGTTTTTTTTTTCACATTTTTCATTGTATCTTCGCTCCTATTAGACGCAGCGTGATGGTACATAGTATAGCCTAAAATCTTCCTCGATGAATAGTCTATTCAACATAAAAATATTTTTCAATTTGAACCAGTAGTTCCTGAGATTAGCGCGTTCAAACAAACAAACAAACTCAACTTTATATATTAGTATAGAAGTATAGATATCATTTTTTACAACAGGATGCTCTGAAGGCTTTGCATTGCAGCTACCGAAAGAAACGCAGATTTAGAAAGTAAGTCTTAACCTTAACAAGTGGCCGGAGCGTCTTCCACGGCGACTGGGCCGCAAGGCTCTCTGCCTCTCGTATTCAGTCGAAACGAAATACAATCTTACCTAACAATTTTGAAACTGCATGGGCAATCTATATAATTAAATTACTGAACATTTTAAATGAACAAGTTATTAAATGTCCTTCTTGAGAGTAACTTCATAAGACCTAGTTCTCTACAAGTCTTCATTGCATTGAAATTGATTAATTACTCTGTCGCTGTGCAGAGTGGACAACTTTATATTGGTTTTAATGGAGAATATCTTTCAAAGTTTTCTGTATTGATGAGCTAATTGCTGTAGTTTGTGCTCGGGGTCTCGATTAGTCTCAAACTTATAACAGGTGAAAGTAATTGCTAAGTAATGAACAAAATGCGCCGTTGATGCAAAGTTCTGTAAAACTTCTCTTGGAGAGTACACTTTTGCTTCAAAGATGAGGGCGGTGTGAAACTATTTCATTTAATTGTTGTAGAAAATCCTATTTATATTATAAAGGAGATTTTTTTTATGGATGTTTGTTACTCATTCACGTAAACATATAAAACGGATTTAGATGAAACTTATTAAACAGATGGTTTATAACCTAGATTACAAATAGGATAGTTTTTTTCCCGATTGTATGTTTCCGTGGGATTATTTTCGGTTTGAAGCGGGCAACGGCGGTGTGATATAGAATTTCAAAGGCATAATTATTACAATCTATGACGGACGTTGTTAAAAGAAATGATTCGTAATCTTATTTTTACGACCCGTTTAAATCTTTGTGTTGTGGGGGTTTCACAACCATTCAATTTACATGCACAAATACGCCTAGAAGCAGAAAAGATCACTCAAATTATCGACCTACGAGGGGGTCGAACCCGGGACACGTTGCATACAGTTGGATAAGCCTGGTGACTTTTACCAGTCGGATGGCCTTACAATCAATGAAAATTCAGAAATGATTGAAAATATCTCGCTTAGATAAACGGACATTAAAAGAAAGGAATTTCTAATTTACTTAGTACCAAGAGTTTCTTGTAAATTGAGTTATTAAGATATATTATTACAAAATGAGACGAAAGCGAATATTTTAATGATATCAAACGACATCGGATACGTTGTTTTATTTGAGAAATTGCTGTTCATAATTAATTCACGTTATTATTGTATTATGTTTGGTTAATTACGCGGTACCTAATAAACGTTTTGTGGTCGGGTCAAATACATTTTGTAGGTAATATTAAATTTTAAGGCTTTGGTTAATTTTACATTGAAATTCTACAATGAATCGGTTTTAGTGTTCCGTACAAAATGGTCAAAACAGAACCCTTTTACTGAGGCTATACTGTTCTTCCTTCTATCTTTCACCAGGTTCATGAACTGTGGCACCTATAGACTTTAAAATATTCTCAGATGATGTTGCCTTAACATTTGATACGGTCATAAATTGGATGGCGGACAATTTTTTAGCTTTTTTGTTTTTCTTTAGTACAAAACGCTCAGAATTGAGAAACCGGCTCGCTTTTGACCATTTTTTTTCTTATTCATTCACTTGGTTTTGTGGTAATTTAGTTAGAAAGAAAGATAAATTTATTTGTTAGAAAACGGTACATTAAAGTGTTACATGTTATAAACTAGTATCTTGTATTCTACCACTAGCTGTTGCCCGCGACTTTGTCTGCGTGATTTTCAAGATGTGAAAAACTAAGAAGTTTAATAATAACGATCATCGCAAAAATGTAATGCAATATTGAAAATGAAACATTTTTTTTACATTTTAAACTTCTTTTTTTATTTCTAAATTATAAGTAATCTTGAGCGGCCCAAAGACTATCAAATGTTTAAATCAAACACATTTCATCGTTTACGATACTATCCTGGTGTCAAATATTTCACAGCTGTTTTAATGACTTTTTCTTATTTAATCCCAAAAAGAGGTCTATAACTTTGACATATCTGCCTGCCTGTCTGTCTGTGACATCATAGCTTTCGAACAAATTGAACTATTTTAATTTAAACGTGAATTATGTGCAAGTGTTCGTTTAGACATGTTTGACAAATCGAGCCGTTTAAAAATGGGGGGGTTGCAAGTAAAAAATAATAATACTTCTGCCAAAAAATGTTTTACTTTCGAGGGTTTTCCATTTTTTAATTGGAAAACCCTTGGTGGGTTATGATTTTCGAGCACGTCTGTTCTTGGAACGGCCTACACCTGAAATTGCTAGACGGATTATGACAGTGATTATGAGGTACCTATCATAAAATTGGAACAGTGATAGCCAGACAGTTATTATTTTCACACACGATGTTTTCTGACGATATAAAGAAGATGTCAAATTATTTTTGTGGACGGAGCTGGTGAAGTGAGAGTCAGGCTCGGTAACTGTGGATTTTACATAGTGTCATAAGATATAAGATTTTGCAAAACTGCGAACAGATAAACGGTTTCCTGAAACACGTTTGATTGCCCTCTTAATATTAAAACTGATCTTCCTCACAAACATTTGGACTATTTCTAAAATAAAAAAGGTGGGAAACGTGTTATCTTGACCCCCTGGTGTTTTGATCATGATTTGCCTTTAAATTGCTGATAAATAAATAGCGTGATAATAAAAAAACTATCAGACAACCCTTTTTTTAAAATTGACAATGACAAAAATCTAAAGTATAGGATATGTGTAATTTGTGATGTTACGACAAAGCAAAATCTATATCTATACTAATATATAAAGCTGAAGAGTTTGTTTGTTTGAACGCGCTAATCTCAGGAACTACTGGTCCAAATTGAAAAAATATTTTTGTTGAATAAACCATTTATCGAGGAAGGCTTTAGGCTATAAACCATCACGCTGCGACTTAAAGGAGCGAAGATACAATGGAAAATGTAAAAAAAACAGGGCAGGTATAAATCATAACTTATATCTTCTACCCACGGGGATGAAGTCGCGGGCAACAGCTAGTATGAACATAAAAGTGACTTCATGTGCATGAGTTCTATTTACTGTACCAATTTACAAAGAAAAATTACGTATTTTATTCGTTAACCTACCTGACGATCATTGAAGTAAAATACCTACCGTCATCCCTACTGCATAAATGAAACTTAAATAAAGACTACATGAGGTTAGTTATGAGGTTACGCTGTCTATACCGACAGCCAAAATGAATTTTCCAGACATTGTATGACGGATGTAAGTGCTGATAGCTACACGCTATTATCAGCCTTATTTGGGGAAATTTCCAAAAATATGTTCCTAATCCTCGTCGGCTTAGCTTTGGGATCTCAGAAACTCATTCAGTCTCGTTCCTTCCCCTGTTTTTACCAGGCTACGAAAGAAGAAAATTTTAAATAAGTAGAGATTACAACAAATTGTTAAAGGATTTCTTGGAAGGACCACGTGTGGTGTTACGAGAGCGGATAGAGTAATAAATGAGAATATAAGGGGAAGTTTGAAAGTGGCACCGGTTACAGAGAAACTACGTGGTAACCGGCCGGTATGGGCATGTTATGCGGAGGAATGAAAATCATGTGGTAAGGAAGGCGTTAAGCATGGATGTGGATGGATATAGGGGAAGAGGACGACCAAAGAAACGATGGATGGAATGTGTGAAAGACGATATGGCTGTAAAGAGTGTTTCTTGTGAGATGACGGCCGATAGGAAGGTGTGGAAGAAGATGACATGTTGCGCCGACCCCAAAAAAAATAATTGGGATAAGGGCAGAGGAATGATGATGACCACGTGTGCGGTCTCTGTAATGGCGGATGTAGACTGATCAAATCGTTAAAATGTTGAAAAATCCCAGGTATCAGTAAACATTGTTCTGTCAATAGATTCATAATGTCAAAAACCGTCTAGCGTACGCTCTTATTCATTGATAGGTTTGGTCGTACAGATCTTTCACATTGCATACCTATTATGCAGTTTTATGCAAGTTTTCTGGGCTTTTTTATCCGAAATACTTTTGGCCTATGTAATGTTGCAAATTTAAGAAAACATTATTTCATTGTTTGAAAGGCTTTTTTTGTTTGAATGTTTATATTTTTGTTGCTAGTTGTTACAGATAAACCAAGGTAATAATTAACTTCAGTAATTTATTGTTGCATATTTATAGATGAGATCAATGTGAACTACATGCAACTTTGGGTTGAGTGTCACTACGAATGTTTTGATCTTGAAGACATAGGTATATACTCCTATCGTAAATAAATACAAAATCTATCACGGCATTCCACATTTGAACTTGAGTCATTTTAGTACATCAATGAAAATAAAAATAATTTAAGTTCCTTTCTTTCAAGAAGGTACCGATTACGGTAACAATTGCATAAAAAAACGTAATAGTTTATGTTTCTTTTATTTTACTTGTGAAATAGTCGCAGTAGGCCTATATCAGACTTGAAAGAGAATGAAATCACTAATTTTGTGAAAATTATTTATTTTCGAAAAATCCTATTATTGCTCTGCCAAAAGTCTTAAGATAAATAGCGTGATGTTTTTTGTGTAAATTGATGACCGTGCTGCCTACTACTGAATGGGGTGAAAATACACCTCATAATTGTATTAAACGATGTTACGGGTGAGTCCAAATATTTAAAACTTTACTGCTCATGCCCCCTGCATAGTAGCGTTATGGTTTTTGTATATTTGTTGTATCATGTCTACGATAAGGTTCATGCAAAATTTGAACAAAATATATTCAGTAGTTTATGAGATAATTTGATATTTGTTTATAGATATAAAAGGCTCTTGCTCACTCCCGATAACGAAAAGCGAGATAATAAGTAAAAAGTATGTTGACCGGACCTCTTGTTGATATTCTCTGAAAATATGAATCAAATCTATCCAGTACTTTCCGAGATCTTTCCGGACATACATACAGACAAACAGACAAACAGACAAACAGACAAAAATTCTAAAAATTATATTTTCGGCATCGGAATCGTTCGTAGACCACCCTGCAATTATTCTTTTTTAAAAATATTCAATGTACAGTTTTTACTTTTCTACAATTTTATTATATGTATAGATAGATTACTGGTGTACAAATATTAAACTTATAAACTATATAAGCTTATAAATTATATAATGCGAAAGGATATATATAAATTAAATTTATATATAAATGTTTTATAGATAAATTTCAGGAGAAAAAATATCATTACATTTTACAATCATATTCTAACAAATATTACAATACATTATAAACATTATTTTTTTAGTAACTCGACAGCAAGTGTGATATCGTGTATAATTTTGAGAATCTGATTCTTCTCATCTACTTGTCCTTGACGTAATACTATTTACATGATGTAGTACAAAATAAATTTAACCCTGTTAACTCAATTCCATAAGGTTTGTTTTAGTAAAGCTGTTTAACAGTATTCAATCTTGATCAGTTTCGAACGAAGAATATTTTGAAGAAATTCCAAAGAATGAGTCTTTCAAACTATGATTAGGCCTATCATTGTTGCAATCCAATCTCGAAAGCTCATTGTGGTATTTTAAAGAAGATTTTTCGTAAAACGGAACGTCGTAGTACCCCTTCAGAAGTCTACTAACTATCTCTTAACGTCAAATGTGGGAAAGAGATGTCGCTCTCCGCCCTGTGTTGTCGTCTCTTTTCCGCATATGCAATAGTCTTACTGTGAGAAGTAGGAGTAGATATCAAGAAAGTCTTCGTTGACAAATTGGAAAATACGCCTGAGGGCATTTTAATTCTGTGGAAACTAATCAGGGATTGCATTTAAGAAATATGGGATATATTTTTAGAAGAAAATTTTTGTTGATTTTGAAAATGAGTTGACGTTTTTTAACGTTTGTATTTTTAAATTTTGATTGTTGTTTTTATTGTAGATTTGATTTTGTCTGAGTATATAAGAAATACGACGAAGAATTGAATGGATAAATCGAAAATTTAAAGATATGATAATATTTTTATTGAAAAAAAAACGAACCATTAATTTTATCAATAGGAACGAATGATTAATATAAAAATATTCCGAAAAATAAAAACGCAGAATATACATATAATTTTTTTAATACCCAAATATTACATGTTCAACACAGATGTCCGAGAGTTCCGATGTGCGAATTGTCACGGCATTCGATTTCAAATTTGTCAGGAAAATTGGAATTACAATCTCTACCTAAAAATCTGTTTAGTCTCTTACATAAAAATAATGGACAGATTTTTAAATAAATAACTATAATAAATACAATAAGAGAGCATATTAATGCATTTACATTTAGATAATTATAAGACAAGATACAACGATTTCGAAATAGAGACAAACAAAAATCTCTGTAATATTTGTTGATCACACACAAAGTATTTCTTATGGTAACTTTGGCAAAGATTCTTCATCATTTAATGACTAACCAGACAATTCCGATAAATACGTATCAATAAAACGTAACAACATTAAATTACTCAAAAAGTATTCTCATAAAACAATATCACTTTACTAGTAATTTAATATTAATTCATGTATTCACGTATTGAATATCGTAAGAGATCAATAAAGAAATAAATACGTACAGTTAGAGCCCATTCTCTACTTACAATAAGTTTATTAGGCTATAAACCTTCGAGATCTCCTAGATTTCATGTCCAGGCTTAACTGCAAACGCTAAGGTAGTAAATCAATCGTCGAACGTGATCTAGGTACACGATATTAGCTAAGTATGTCAAGCTTCAAGCTTAGGTAAGGCAATTAAATTATGTTAGGAACGTAATACAGTATGAAAAGGGAATTATTGTATTAATACTGTGAGGTTTTGTTGGGATTACAATTACTACTTAAATCCATTTGTTTGGTATTTATTTTTTATTTGTTGGTATATTATTAGTTGATATTAGGTAGGTTTATAATTGGGACACGACAGAGGGCCACATTCGGTGCTATGGATGTGGTGCCAATATGAGGCGAGTAATCCGACGCTTTTTACACGTCGGCCTCCACACAACATGAGAGAGTGACCCACGGGCCCACACTACTGGTCGGCGGAAGCCAGCGTTCGGTGTATGAAGAATTGCAACGCATTGCCACACCCCGACACAAAAACGCGGATGACGTAGCACGGCGGTTCAGGTTTAGTCAGCAAGAGTCTGACACTACCCATTTCCTCGCCCGATTAAATGAGTGACCATGAGGATTCTCCCGCCTTACTAAAAAAAGGTTTACAATTGGGAATCTAAATCTTGGTGCGTCTTTGTGTACATGTAAATTGATCAAACGACTAAAGGTAATCTTTATTATTGTTTAACATTCATTTTATAAGATTTTCGACAAAGACATACCAAGATTGTTTACGTTTTTTGAATCTTAATAAATTGAGTATAGAAATAAATAGTATATTTCATAACGAGGTCAAAATTTTCCATAGTAATTGTTCTGTCCCTCAATGTCTTAATTAGAAACGACATTCAATAAAAATGACCTACAACTGTCATGTACATCTGTCAGTATTTTAATGTCAAATCGATATTTGAGAATGTCGTTTTGACGACCTCCGTGGTCGAGTGGCGTACGCACCGGTTTCAAGGTGTCGCTAGCTTTGAGGTCCCGGGTTCGATACCCGGTTGAGTCAATGTAAAAATTCACATTTCTACATTGTCTCGGGTCTGGGTGTTTGTGGTACCTTCGTTGTATCTGAATTCCATAACACAAGTGCTTTAGCAACTTACTTTGGGTTCAGAACAATGTATGTGATGTTGTCCGCATGTATTAAGGTCGTTAAATAAAGTGTCGTCCGCGAAGACGGCTGTTAAATATGTGACATTCTAAAAGGGTCGACTGCTAAAGAGAGTGAAATGTAAAGAAATGGCATTCTTTGAAATTCCCATTTGACTTGGACTTTTCACTTCTTTAGTAGTGTTTATCTTTGCATCAGTTGATATGACTTACGAATGTAACATATTGTTCAACGAATATATTCAGATCTATGCTAGTACATTTCTACTAATAGTCAATAAAAACCGGTCAAAGAGGCGTTAGATTGGCGACTCTGAGGTTCCGTGTAAAAACATTTTATGATAAACATTTTTATGCCAAGGCAATTTATAAAATGTTTTTTAGCAATTACAGATCTACATATGAAAATTTCCATTGTCTAACTATCAGGGCTTACGAGATACAACTTGGTGACTGACAGTCAGACAGACACACAGCAGAAGTTTAATTATAAAGTCCTGCTTTTAAAGTTGAACAGACCTGTACAGACCCCCAAAACCCACTCAAAATACAGAAACAATTATTCAGCTCCACAAAATTCGGTTCCAATTAACCGAAATAAATCGAACGGACTTTAACAATCGGGTTTCAAGTGCACAATAAATATATTTCAATGACAGCGACAAGTCTGTCACCGGATTGCCAATAACTATTAAATTCAATGCGAAGTGGGCCATTGTTCACTGTCAAGATCGGGCCGAGATTCGCCCCGAATTTCTCGTGTTGCTTTATTAGTGGTATAGTGATGTGATAGCTCTTTTTTCAAGTTGGAGATTTGGGGGAAAAAATGTTACGCTTCAGTTTTATTTTTGATAAGTTTATCTCGCGTTTAGTATAAAATGTAGTGGTTTGTGGATTATCAGTATGTATCAAGGCAAATCAGTCGTAGGTTGATAGATTAAAGATCTTAAAGTGCCAGTTTCCGGTAATTATATTTAGCTGGTGGTAATTAATGGTGAACTGGTTCGATTTTATGCCTTCGACTTGACTGTCCAACGTTCATTCTGCTTTAATTTGTTAATTTTCAAAATCAAATTAGGTCAAGATTATATTAACAACTTCCAGATCAAAGTTTTTCTTAAATTTACAAAACAAGGAAATAAATTAGCTTTTCCTTGAGTTTAGTCAATGTTTTTCTTTGAGTGGGAAGTATTGAAGTGTAATTACCAACTCGCAAACACATGGAAATGAATATTTACTGTTAATTAACTCGAAATTCGATTAAGTTAATACGGATCAAACATTCAGTTTAGCATTAAAATCTAGTGATGTGATAACTGTTCAAAAGAGGAGTGTCTCTCTGTCTCTGTCTGTGGTATCATAGCTCCAGAACGGATAGAGCTATTTGAATTAACTTTGTTTTGTATTATTTATATATTTATTTATTCGGGAAACAAACAGATTAATGAAATTCATATACAGTCTGCACGTTGTAGCAAAACATTTGAGCCAAATGTTTGTTTGAATATGTTTCTGTTTTATATGTGTATGTTAGTATTTTTTTAATATGTTTGATAAAAATGGGTCGAGCCATGTTAAAGTTGACAGTGAAGGTTTTTATCTTAGAGGTAATTTAAAGAGAGCATAAAATTTTCATTAATATCCTGTAGCCCGTCGTTTCGATACAACTACAATTCTTCCGCATTGTAACGTAGGCCCGCAACGCACAAAACATGAATACATTAAGCTAATTACCTGACATAAGAATATTACCTTGTTATCTTCAGAACAGAGCTTTGGCATATCCTGTATAATTAGCTCTCGCCCGAGGCAGTCCTGCGTACTGTAACAAGCCAACTAGAATATATAAGACATTGAAGAATAAGCTATAGTTAACGTAGGGAATTTCAGGGTTCCGTACATGATTTGTAAAACCGGCCTCTAATTCCGAGGCTCCGCTGTGTGTGAGTCTGTTACTAGGATGTAAATCTTTTTAAGATATTTTCTTTTGATATATTGTATCATGGTTGTCATAACGAGTTCCTCCGTGTTTCGGAAGGCATGTTAAATTGTGAGTCCCGGCTGTTATTCCTACATCTTTGACAGTTCGTTGCAGGTAGTCAGAAGCTTGAAAAGTCTGACAACCAGTCAACCAAATCGTATCGTGCTTCCCAGGTTACTGGGTTGAGGAGGTCGGATAGGCAGTCGCTCCTTGTAAAACACTAGTACTTAGCTGAAACCGGTTGGACTGGTAGCCGACCCCAACATAGTTGGGAAAAGGCTAGGCCGATGATGATGATGATGTATAATGGTACAATGTACAAACATAGGTCTTAGAATGAGTATTATCAACCCAACTCTAATATCAACTTCGTTTTGAATTATGATGGCATACGAAATTTTAAAAGCTGAACAATAATCACAATTTGAGTATTTTGGTTGCCGCTATAATGATAAATACTACAATTGAAAATCGACTTTACACAACGGTGATCATATGGTCTAAAATTTGACAGATGACCAAATTTTTTTGCATCATATTTGTACAAAACCCTAAGTGTCGGAGGTCCGACTTGCATTTGACCAGTTTTATTATCTTGCTGACTAAAACGTTTTTTTTTGTACTCAGGTGACATTCCTATAATTATCAAGAATAAGTATATTAATATATATTTGACCGCATTATAGTTGAATATCCCACTCTTCCCTTTCAAAATACTTAAAACATTTGATACGAAACGAACTAATATTTGTTTTCTGAATAGAGCGGCAACGGCCGGCATTACAATAGCTAATTGTGAATCAATTCATTAAATACTGTTTGTATTAGTATAGCGAGCACTCAGCAACAATTGGCAAATAATTGTTAGTGAAAATGAAAAGATTTTTTGATATTTTTTCAATTCATTTTAAGTCTAAATCTTACTACCAATGAATGAGTAATGACAGAAAATGTTGTATTTGCTTTAAACGAATCCTACTGTAACATTTATCCTTGTGTCAGGGCTTTTACAATTATTTAAATTCACAAAGATATAGTACAGGTAGATCACTACTACGGTGTCACTACGCGGTGATCTAAGCCGCGACGCATCTCGCAAATTAGGTTTGCTATGGTGACTTCAACCACTCATTTTTATACTAAGATTTTCGGTTTAGCACCACTACCGCTATTAAGGACCAAGCTGTCTCGAGTTCAAATTCAGGGTGAGAACGAATATGTTCTGCGTTTTTTCGTTTCCTATTGTGAATTTTTCTTTAAAAATTCGGGCGATATTTAACACTCTGTATCTCGCTATGCTTCATGAGGCGTTTTTCTCGATCGTCATTTTGTTAAACCTTGATTATCATTGATCACGAACACAAGGCGTGATTCATAGCTGACGCACCAGGCTCGCACGGAGGCCGCTGCGTCACCGAGGCGGGTGGGATCGCTGCGAGCAGCAGGGCCCGAACCGCACTTCACTCCATCACCAGACACAGCTGCAGACGCGCGCGCATACTTGTTTTAGTTTCCCAACATTGTACTGTTCATTGAGCCAATATATGTCTTAAGTGTTTACAGTCCACTTCATTTAAATACCTTTACTTAGGTCCCACAGAGTCATTAAATCACCAGTATTCGAATGATCAGTCAATTCCAAAAAAAATACTTCTGCAAAGAAAAAAAATATATTTACTTTACTTACTTAAAAAAAACAGATCCGATAGAATATAAACGAGTCGTTGTGGTACTGAAAGCGTAATGGGTTAAAAACTTTTTAGATACCATAAAAAGTTTCTTTCATTGGTTTTAAAAAGTTTGTTGAAATGGGTTTATGCGGTGTAGTATTTGTTCTGAGGTTAACGAACTTAGGAAGAACTTTGAAAGGATTTTCAACTAAAAAGTCTGGCTGGAATTTGTGTTGTTATTGTTATATTATTTGTTCTATATTCTTTCTAATGGGGATATTGATTAATGTTAATTTTAAAGCCCTTTTGAGATTTATTTTTTATTTACTGTTATTTACTGACCAATAAAGATGTTTTTTGTTCGGTTGGTCATCGCGACCTCTTCACTTCGTAATTTATGTCGCTTTATCTAAAGGTATGTTTTTCGAAAAAAGATAAAAATTATATAACCCATATCTTACGGACCACTACAAACTGCTTGGATTTACTCATTGTTTACCCAGTCATAATCCCTGTTATAAGTAATTGAAATATCAAAATATACCAGAACCAAGACTTCAATATACTTCTCGAAAAAGACGGACCTTAGTGGTGATCCTCAGTAGCGAGGTCCCAGCCCTTCTTATCATTCACTATCGGTCATCCCATACAGTTCACATTTACCCAAGACCTTTCCCCTCAAACAAGCATCCCTGTATCCTAATCCCCTCATTTCTCAGAACATAAGATAACTCTAGTACGTTTTCAGTACTTCTACACATTTATTATGATAACATAAAACAGGATTGTATTTTTTGAGGAAGCGAGACGTGGCTATGTGTTATGTAGAGCGCTGTCTCGTTCCCACACAACCAACAGCTTTATTCTAACATCTCGTAGTAAAGGTATGGAGTGTTTACCTAGCATCTGTTGTACAAAGACTGGAGGACGTATCCTGAATGTAAAGAGGTCCAATCAAAGCAGTTCACTAACATTTTGTTATGTACTCTCCAAGTTTGTTGCTACCTCACAAGTTTGAGAGCATGTGTGCGTGATTAAGATTGTGAAGACGTTTTTTTTTGTGGTCAAGTATTGTGTTGATTGTTGTCTTCTTAATTTTGTTTGTGTTTTAATTTCTATTGAAATGTTTTTGGAAAATAAATAGTTTTTAATTTGATATGAATATGGTTTTTCCAATGATTGCAGTAAATAAAAAAAATACAGCATTTTTAGAATTTTAATCTTTAGGAACTTTGCGTATATTAACGCATCAGTAAATAATTGTTTATGTGTGTTAATTGTTTTTGTTTTCTACCAAACATAGCTCCCTAACAACTATACTAAGAAACCTTTGTCGATTATAAAAGCAAGCAACCTCCTTTGTTTCTACAGATCACAAACTCGGACAAACTTCATATTATTGGATGCTAAAGTTGTGTTTGTGATTTCACTGCAAATATTACCTGTATAAGATTTAAATCAAAATTCATATCTTCAAAAGATTATTAAATAATGCAACGGTTTTCACACGCGTATTTGTCGGGACTCCGTATTGCTCACCCTATTAATAATACTGGCTATGGAAAGGTAGAAAAACTATAACAATTAGCAAAATGAAATAATTTTAAATTCGTGAAATATTATGTTTCTCTTGTTGTACTTCTTTGGTGTTCCAAATAATTGTATTTTCTTCACTCTGAATGAAAAAAATAATAAAAGAAAATATCAGTAATGTATATATAATATATAGATAGATTAAGCGATAAATGCTGTTAAGACTATAAAACAAAGTGACATCAGTTGAATACTTACAAGCTGACATTATAATGTCTCGCGTTAAACTTTTACGTCCAATAACAATAAAACTTATTGCAGTAGTCCTACCAATACATCTTCAAGTGCAACTTTGTATTTGTGGGAGCGAGATGGAGCTCTACGTAGAGTATGTTCTCTCTCCCTCCCACAACTGACACAGTCTTATTAAAGGTGGTGTGAGTAGGTCCCTAGGTCAAGAGCCTTTTTATGCTTATGTAGTTAGAATAGAACGGCTTCGCCTGAAGGCTACAATGGTCTGGGCAAATGGCTTTTGGCCATAAGAAAAATTAGTGTTATCGTAATTTAGATAGCACTTAAGTTAGTAATACTATTACCTATACAAATTGAGGTTTAATTGAATTATCTGTTTAGTACTCAAGTGGATTTATCGGAAATGTTTGATATATGTGACTCAGCGGAGTCAGCTCATGTTTAAGGACTCGCGTTGGGTCTGAATCGAGTCGGGTGATACCTAAAAAGGTAGAGACCTGATAAACATTGAATACTTAATTATGAATCCGCCTCACTTAAGATTTTTTTAAAGCTACTATTAATCTATACTAATATATAAAGCTGAAGAGTTTGTTTGTTTGTTTGAACGCGCTAATCTCGAAAAATTATTTTTGTGTTGAACCATTCATCGAGGAAGGCTTTAGGCTATAAACCATCACGCTGCGACTAATAGGAGCGAAGATACAATGAAAATGTGAAAAAAACAGGGCAGATATAAATCATAACTTATATCTTCTACCCACGGGGACGAAGTCGCGGGCAACAGCTAGTTTTTAGATAAGCGTATTACCACTGTAAATGCCAATTAAAAATTTAGGACAGACACACAGACAGCGGTACCTCAATAATATACACTCAATAGGATACATGTTTGTCCTTTGGATTAATAACCAAAAAAAAGAAAGAGAGTTATTTTATAGTTTTGTACTATAGTAAAAAGCTATAATTAACTATTGTACATAGTTTCTATATCTAATTAAACATAGTTAGGTATTTAATCTGTCTGTAGCGACGTTGATTAATTTATCACGCAGTATTGTAGGGGAATAGGCTAGAGCTAATTAATATCGTGCGTCAGCTGACTCGAGACGCCTCGAGTTTGCCGCTAAAATGCTGCTGTAGCTGCTGGGGAAAGGAAGTTTTGTCTTCTTTTTCTTTGTGTATAAGTTCAGCAGTAAATAGTGCAGAAAGAAAGGTTCTTTGATTTGATGTCCAGTATGATTGATTTCCTTTGAACATGAGTTTCTGAAAACTTGCTATTCCCTATGCTTTTATTTAGTGAGTACCAGTCTAAGAGTGGAAAACAAAGAATATTGCGTATTAATGTTGAGGTTATTTGTTCATATAAACAATAAATTTTTCATGAAAATCAAATTCAAACCAATTTTTTAATTTCTATTAAAACAGCGGCTATGAAAAGTTAAATTACAGAGCAAGTGACCCTAGGTGGTCGTTTCCTAAATTTCCCATGAAGAAGCAATAGTGGTAAACTCCAAAATGCGCCTTATTATTTTATTTATTCAGAAAAACACTGCACAGAATGGAAACATTAAAAAAATAAGATTACCTAATAAATCTTATCAACCAGGTACTTCGCCTGCTCACTCGCAGCATTTTAGCGCTCTCACCGAACGTCAAAACTATAACGTTTAACGGATTAGTAAAGACATCAAACTTTGTTCGACGGTTCAAGTTGAGCTGATCGTTGAGTACTCTGAATATCTTACCGACTGTCTGACTTCGTCAAACTTAACGATGATATCACAAGGTCTATGATTGTTGATCATAATCATGGATTAACGCAGCAACAAAAGTTAAGATAATAAATATTTATTTTGACTGCACGGATAGCCCAATAGTTGAGGTCATCACGACAAACCCACTAAGCACGACATGTCACGGGTTCTATCCCGGTGATAGACAGACGGACAAATAGCATCAGAGAGCCTCAATAATAAGGATCGACTTTTACCCTTCGTGTACAGAAACCCTGAAAATTTTAACAAATATTTGTAACTTTCGCAGCAATCGTTATCAGTTGACAGCCCCGATGTAAAGAGGTTTTAAGCGAGGTTGCATCGCCCGCATACTGTGTTGCAATTTACTTCCACATCGCAAGTTTAGGCTGTTTACACAGCATGCTCTTCAGACAAGTTTCATGAACCACTGGCAAATGATATTATAATTACAGTTTTCAAACACAAAACTGAGAAATAACTGTGTTTATATTGTCACTAAAAGAATGTACCTAGCTACTCAGGGACATACTCGGGGATTTACAATACATTTTAAACAAAAGACGATATATTTGGAAAAAAGTGGATGAAGCAACAAGCAATTCCAGGAGAAGCAATGCTGGGCATGTGGAATTTAGACCTGCAACTATGTATGTGCATAATAATTCAATCTTTGAAACCCTAGTTCACATAATACTTAGACCTTTGTTTAGTGCTAGGTACCGCATTAGGTTAAGTAACCTGTAGTGGTAGATTAGTGTGATAATTAAATAAATAAATAAATATTGGTGTGGTATCAAAGTCAAATTCAGAAGCCTTGGAAAGGACTTATCACGTATTAAACCGACGGAGGGAGACAGCGCGAGGAAACCGGTTCAGCTAAGAATTTGACCAGCGTTTTAAACCACGTCAGTGGCCTACAACTTCTTTATTTAATAGATTTCGTCCATTAAAACGTTTTTTACGCATGCTTATTCTTCAGTAAGCTAAAAACTAAGTTAGTGGTATAACCACCTGAGTAGAAACACTACCGTCTTGAAAAATGGGTGAAACAGGATTTTCGCACTAATATCTATCAATGTCCCAAAGAACCAAGTAGCAGTGGATATTAGCAAGTTGTGGCAAAAACGTAAACTGAATTTAAAGTTTTCAGAACCATATGATCTCTAGCCTACACATATATTAAAAAAATACAGAGCCGGATTTTTTTTTCAGAAGACTAATATAAACTGAATACTTTTACAAAATAAAAACGATGTTAAAAATAAAAATCGAGCTCCACTGAAACACGTTACGTAACAAAATTCCGATATTATACAAAAGTGTATTATTTTAAAGCGAATATTCTCTCATTTTTCATTAAAATTCGTAACTTCATTATTAAATAAAATCCATGATACAAAACTACGGCAAATTAATGGAGCGATCCAGTCATTTTTCATTCACTGACTGCACAGTCACTTGTTGACATTCGGTCATTTCACAAAGGGTGTAAACATCGCTCGTTGGGTTGGAAACCAAATGATTAATTAGTTAATTGACGGGGCAATGTACGAGGGCTAATTGTTTACTATTGATGCTTTGAGCGGTGTATAACCCAGCAAGGGTAGCAATTGTTTTGGTGTGGCTTCAACAATAGTGAGCCTTAAGTGATATTCGGGTAAATTAGGTTCATTTTCATAGCACTATGGATAACAATGCATCATTTAATCTCAGCGAAATCCCTTAGCTCAATGTGTCGAAGGTAATGAAAACAATGATTTCATTCTTTCAAATCTCCTGTACTGAAATTCTCTCGCTCAAAACTATTAAACCAGAATATTGAAGAAGCAACTCCTTCATTAAGTAATTTAATCCGTACGTCGCATTTAAGAAATATTCAAGTTAAGTGCAAATGCTGCAAAACGATTTAGAACAAGCAGTGGTAGGTGACTCGGATACATGTCCTACGCAGAGATGGAACCAGTGACAGCTCAATGCGTCTTTCGGCGATTTGACCCATAACACTCGGTTATCCGTGCTTCAACAAAATTATATCCATATACACCCCAAACATAATATAACCCTACTACTATCGCAATAAAATCAACAATAACAAAAAAAAACATTAAAAACTTCCGCAAATTCCTACCTTATTAAAATAGCTCCGTTCCAGCATTCTCAGAATCGTGTAACAATATCCTGTACTAAAATCTTCGTAAAACATTAATCTTGAACCATAAAAGATTTTCTTAGAATAAAACCTCATAATTAAGAGCAAAGATTAAAGGGAGTAACAAAAATAATTAAAAAGCTGTACAAGAGAACATACTTTTCAGACATGTTTTTATACACGAATGGCACTTTAATTAAAGTAGACCAAAGGTTGTAAATTAATTATTAATTTTATTCCTTGCATATAAATCTGTAAGAGCAAGCTTGGAGGCCTTTTTTTTTCTTTTTTGGTAAGGCGGGGGAATCCTCGTGGACACCCACTCCCTCGGGGGAGGAAATGGGTAGTGTCAGACTTTTACTGACTAAACCTGAACCGGCGTGCTACGTCATCCGCGTTTTTGTGTCGGTGTATGGCAATGCGTTGCAATCCTTCATACACAAGCTTGGAGGCCTACCACCATTTCTTGAAGTTATATTATTGTATTGTAGTTGTGGAAAAAAGACGCCGTTATACATTATGTAGCGCTGTCTCACTTCTACAAAAATATGGTGTTGCATACGATGAAGGCTGTAATTAATTCGTCACTCTCTGTCTGCGACGGTATTCGTGTAAATAATTACAGGTTTTCTCGAATAAAATGATTTATTTTCGCAAAATTCATGCATTGATACTGGGAATGCTGTTGATTGTGTTAATTAGAAATGAAAATATTCTTTCCTTTTTTCGTTATTAACCATTCAAATGCCATCGATCCTATTCATAATTAGTGATTTAGTTTCTAGGTTTTTAATACGAGCTCTTACTTGCTCTAAGTTTTCAATTAAACAACAAACTTTAATATATTATAGGTACTGTAGTTGGAAAATAAAAGAGCAATTAGTAATTTTGTAATTCGGTTTATTTTGAATTCATAAATTTGTTGGAGTATTCCGATCAGATTTTCAAGGTTGTATAAAACGTTCACATATTCACATGTGCGAGTTTATCCAAGAGAGGTATGCAGTTACTCTGGTAAAGACAGACGGAGATCCGGCTTGACATCCTCCGTCAGGACCGAAGGAAACCACACCAGCCTGTAAAGGAAAATAGTAGTAGCAACTAACTTCACTTTTTGTTTAGATTGTAATAAGTAAAATGATGAAGAGATCATGAATAATAATTATAATCGTCAAATTTTATTGATTTGACATAATAATAAAGATAGTTCGTTTGAGTTAAGAAAAAAACTAAGTGTAAATTTAAGGAATTTCGTCCTTGTTCCACATACAGAAAGACATTCGTGGATCACCAAATGCTTTTCCTATGAGGGAATCGAACCCGTGACACGTCACGTTCAGTGTGTTTGACGTGGTGACCTCAACCACTCGGCTATTTGTGTGTATTAGTTTAACTCGAACAACATAAATGTTTAAATATAACCAAAATTTATCAGCTAAGAGGTTGAACGGTTCTTCTTCTGGCAAGGGCGCAAAAGATTTTATTAAAAATATATTTTAGTCAACTTACGAGAATCCGTTGTTTGTTTCTCACAATGGTCAAAGGGCCGCCGGAGTCACCTTCGCAGGTGCCTTTTCCTCCTCTGCCGCTGGTACAAATATGGCTACCGTGGATGTTCACACTGAAACTCTTTTGACAGTCCTTGTTGCTGATGATTGGAACTGTGGTCTGATGAAGGCTGGTGGTCGTCGGGAAATGGTTTTGAGCTGAAAGAAAAGGTAATGGTTACAATTAGGCTACAGTATATTAAGAACATGTGTAGTCGGCTTTTCTACTTTTGATATACTTCCTTCTTTATTTTACGTTTATCGTATAAATAAGAATAGAAATTCAGGGATGAAAAGACCTATTTTGTATGACGCTGTAGACACATTTTAGAAAAAAAAATTCGTACCAGACTTTTCAAGTTAGTCATGGCGCAGGTTTTTTTAATATGCTACTGAACTTCTTTAAGCATTAGCTTTAAGCAAATATAATATAGGGTTATCCTTATTGAACTGTTTTATCATTGTTTTATACGATTCCTTTTTAATTAATTTGATTTTGGTTGCCATAAATAAAGGCGAACGATCATACTGTAATTTTGTAACTCGAATGTGCTAAGTTATTGGCAAAAAAATATATTTAAATGCGATGTTCCATATCTTCATCCGCCTTTCTTTCTTTGTTATAAATTCTAATATTTTGATAATAAAGCTTTGTAATCATTATTCCGCGAATTAATTTAATACAAAATACCTTGCCATGTTTAAATGATCCCGCATTTTTACTATACGAAATATTAAATTAATTGGATTGAAAATTGTGAATTTCGCTCGGAGGCGTTAATTTTCCTTTGTTTCGTCTTGTTTGGGTATATGTTCGAATCACAAAGGGTCTTGTTCGGGACCTAGCCCGTCCATTAACAAGGACGCCATTTGTTTCTAGCATGAATATGGAAATCGTGGAGGTATTAAGCGAATCGTCGGTTACCGGGGTTCTACGGTAATGACGGACATTATTTCATTTATATTTAGATTTTACTATGAGAGTAAATGAAAAAGGTTTGCTGTTATAACATGCAATGCATGTTTACAAGTGATAAGTGTTAATGTACTCGCTAAAATTTTTATTGACTACCACTTAATTCAAGGTTGGACAGCTTTTCATAAAATATGTGTCACGTAAAAATCGTTCTCTCTTGTATGAGAAATATTAATTTAGCAGCCAAAAAAATACGCAAATGTTACATACCATCAGTAATTTTCCCGTAGCCGGTGACGAGGCCACTGAGACCTTCGAAGCTTAGATTAACGTCAGCTGTTGTGGGAAGTGGAATCGCTTGGATGTTGTCTAAAAATAGAATTGTGAGGTCAAATTAAATACCAAAACTGAATTTATAAAAAAAATGTGGTAGTTGGAATATGTTTGTAACACAAGTCTCGTGTCTTGACGTGGGACTTGGAATTTACAGTTACCGCTACACAAAACAAGAGTCTTCGTTGTAGTTATGTTCTTGCGTCTTTTAAAAAGTGTTATTCTGTCCGATTGTTAGATACATATTGATTCTTATGAAAGGGTCAACTACCCCAAAGACTCTTGTTTACAATATTTTATCTCTCAGTCACAGATTTCAACCTCCGTTTCCAATTTTGAGTAGTTTCTTTTGTGGCTTTTCATCTAAATATTCTTCTAAATCTTATATCTCTATAACACTCACTATTAAAACCAACAGCCTTGATCTTAACCACAGCAATGTCATGCAATGCATTGACACTCCATGATGGATGAACGACGACACTGGAAGTGTCTTGTCTAGATCCTCCAGAAAAGATGGTCAGGGATCCAAGGACGATGGTGAAAGATGCCGCCTGACTGTGCCCATCATACCAGCAATGGGCTGCGGTAAGAACCCTGGTAGACGAAATGAGACTGCCCCCACAGATCGATGTCCAGCCAGTTGTGAGCTTGGCTATGATACCCGTCTAGATAAAGGAAATTAAATATATGTTATTAATGTTAAGTCATTATAGGGAGTATTATAAATTGACGATCAGCTATTAATTCATTGATGACACATTTGAATGACGCTGTTACTACTTATAGTTGTTCAAGAATTACATTACATTGTTGATTTCGATATATTTGATACCGTTTTTAAAATAAAGTGGTTTTGTGTATTTTATATTCAAAGCTGATTTATATAAAGTCACTATGTTATGGCTTTAGAAGCATGAAGTCTACTTTAAGGTCTTCTTCAGCTAGTGTGCACTTAAAATAGTCTTAGCCATAGTCCATATAAAAATGAACAGCAACAACGGATTTAACAATTTCTAAATACATATCGACCTTGAATTTAAACAAGATTCTAAGAAAGCGTCTTACCTGGTAAGGCACAGCATCAGCCTTGCCAACTTGAGATCCACCAACAATCCTGAAAGACTCTTCAAACCTTATCTTTGAGGCGAGGGGAACACCAACCCTCAAATGATAGCCATTAGCTGGCGAACTGAGAATGACCGCACCAAGACTATCATGGAAAATGATAAATAAACAAATGAATAATCTAAATGCCCGCATTATGTTATTGTGTCTACGTTAAACTGTAATTGGCCTGCTATCACAAAGATAGCTGTATTTGAACCGAATTGATTGATACTTATAAGAATGAGTCGAGCTATACAAGTTGGTTCGCCTTGGTTTGTTTGTGATTAAGTGTACCTCAAGAAATTATTCTGGGGCCTAAAAATTAAATTATTTTAAAGTTGATTTTTGAAAAAGAGTACTTTACTTTTGTACATTCCAAAATACTAGATAGTGTAAATTTTCTTTTCCTCTATGTTCAGTTTTAACTTCACACTTTCATGTAATTTTCATTGTTCTAACAAGGCACGTTCGTATTTTAATCTATGTTTTCAGAAGCCATGGAAATACACATAAAGCCAAAAATTTTGGCGTCACAAACCCGTGGGGTGCGCTTATATCAACGGGATTTTTAATGCAACTGACATAAATTTGACGCACAATGGTGTCATAATGTCGCTTTGTTTTAATTGTGTTTTGTTTATTCAAGATCAAATCAGCTGTATATCTTCATTCATTATCAAAAAAATCATTCAATATTTTGAATTGAGTAATATCTAATATTGCTTTCTTCAATCACTATTTTAGATTCGCTGACTGATAAACATTAATAAAAAAGATCGCCCAGCTTTCATTTTAAATAAGTAAATAAATTGACATTGTTTTAAATAAAAATAATTTTCTCATTTTTGTGTGAAATCAGACCGTATTTTGACATACAAACAAACAAAATATTTACGTTTATTATAGTTTAAAATACAGCAGTATGGATATACTATCAGATGCGATTACTTTATCGTTAACTGATCTCAAGTATCGAATAATTGATAACGACTTACCTATCAATAAAATAATTGAAAAACAAGTTTACTATGTATTTTTTATGTATAATGATAAGGCCATTTACGAACATGAAATTCAATGATAGATGTTTAATGACATAATAATATGTTGAAATTGTAACGAGTTAGGTATCCAGGCAACTAAATAATTGCGTTCTATAATGCAAAATCATTGTGGTTCTTATCGTTTTTCTATCATATGGTCGATGTATAATCTAGTGTCCGAGTTTTAGCCGTAGTATTTTTTCCAGACAGCTCGAAAATTATTTAGTCTTCCATTTTTTTTTATCAAAAGCGAAAGCTACACAAAAATTCCCTATATCAAAAGTCTGTCTCTCATATTAATTATGATAGACCAATGAATTTTTTTTATGTGTGAACCCTGGTTTTCAATACTCAATTAGTTCATTGTATGTAAATACAACCATCATTCATTGGCATTACATGCGTAAGCGTGTATCATGAATGTTTTTAATAAAATAACACAGTAATTATTTGCAAATGAATGCTTCGATATCAACTTGCTGTTTAATCGATATGACTTTGGAAAAACCTAGACGTAAAATAATAGGGAAATCCCAGGCTCCATAATATATGCAGAAGACCGTGGGTAAACGTAGATGCACGCACTGTTCCTGTCCGGAGAGAGAACAAGGACAAGACCAATACGTTTTTTGCGTGACGTCCAATCGTAATTACATCCTTGTGTAACTCAGGAGCAGCCTGGGCTGTCTTTTTCCATATTGGGCGTACTAACGACGGGGTGTTATTTAAACTGGTTACAAGGTCGAGTAGATAACAAAAAACTCTTTAATTTAAATCCAGTTATCATTTCGGGTTATTAAGGAATCAGTTCTAAGTAACTCACGAACAAGGAGGCCTGGTAAAGCATTTAATTAGCTTCGTCAAACCTTTGACACGGACCAGTTTTTGTAGCCCAGGGCTCTGTAAAAGTGATTAATTATGAACAAGATATAGTTTTGGATCTATCAGAGCGGTAAGACATATTTTATACCAAGATTTAGTTAATAGACACTTTATTATACAAGGAGAATGGAAGGAGTGTACAAAAACTATTTTAATTTATCATATTTCTAGGTTTAATGTAAAAGGTCGTTTCCCACTAGGACCTAGTTGCCCGAAACGTGTGGGTAGCTGATAAAAGTCGGACACTAAGTTACAAATTGATGGAATCTGATATCTAAAATACGAAAGAATTATCTAAAAGGCGCCCACGTGAGTCAAGGCAATCATGATCAAATGATCTCGCTAATCCTGGCAATTAGAATGAAAATAAGTTCAGACGATGGGAGCTCAACATTTCCTCACGCCTTGCCCACATTATGGATCCTAGCTGTCAAGCTTTTCACCCCGAAAATCAGGAAGATAAAACAAAAGAGCTCATCGAATGACACATCGAGAATTACAACCGTGATTTACAAATCTGGGACATATTACGACGGTATAAGGCTACCCTATTTCAACCCCCTTTTATCTAACAGCCCCCTAGGGCGGCTTACAGCGGCTCATATAGATGTAGTTTTGCAGAAATATAAAAAAGGCGGATAGAAGCCGTTGTAGGGAACCATAAGTCGACAAATATAGGATGTTTGTAGTACTGGATTTAGCTTAGTGCCGTATTATTTCTTCATCTGATTCCTCAATTACTTCCTCAGCTTATGCATGTCAAAACTTAAATATTTTTATATAATAACTAGCTTTTCACCCGCGGCTTCGAACGCGTCGAGGTCGGTTAAATCGCGTTTCCAAGAGAACTCTTCAAAAGTCAATAAAAACTATCCTATGTTCTCTACTCAACTCTATCTCTGTACCAAATTTCATAAAAATCAGTTCAGTGGTTTATACGTGAAAGCGTAACAGATAGACAGACAGACAGAGTTAGTTTCGTATTTATAATATTAGTAGGAGTTTTTCTTATGCGTTTTTTCCTCATTTGTTGCATTTGAATTGTGTAAATCTGAAGTAAATCATACATAATCATAAATCATGCATTTTGTTATGTTTTTTTTTTCTCTAGCCCACTGTGTCCCACTGCTGGGCAAAGGCCTCCCCCAAATCCTTCCACGACTCTCTATTCTGGGCCACATGGAACTACTTTTGTTATGTAATGAAAAAAAATCTCAAATAAAATATAACCAGTAAATAATTACACGTTAATTTACGAGCTCATTTTATTTTAATAATATTTCATACAAGTTTCTCCGTTTCTACAAAGTTCCCATTCAAAACAAAAAGAAACAACATCAATGCGATAAATGAGCAACGTTTCAGCACGTTTCCAAAGTTACCGCAATTAGCGGCCAGTGTCTAGACCACTGCGAAAACTTGCACGATGCACAGCCAGTTGTGACGTCACTCCTGAATGACGTCATTAGTTCCATTTGCCTGCGGAACGCTGATTATTTCAGTTTTAATGGATGTCGCTATTTTCTTTCGCTGTTTATTTATTTTGGCATTTCGTTTCTCGAAAACAAATTTATTTTGATGTTCTTTTCTTTTTGTTTTCTTTTTCCCGTGTTGATGAACTTTTGTTTTCTTACAAACGAAAGTATTTTATATTGAAATTTCGTATATTTTTATTTACGGCTCATTAAGATTTTTCCTGGACGAAAATAGCCTGAAACGATTATAAAAATGAAAAATATCGATACTTCCCCAATCCAAAAAGGTCGTACCCCATTTTTAATCCATTTTATATGCCATTAAATGGATAACGGCTGAAAATTGGCCCTTTTACTTTGCAACAATGGTGCACCATTTTTCAGACCCAACCCTGCGCCCACCTGCGAACGGTCTCTTTGACCCAACTTCAATAGCAACCCTCCGGATGGCCCGTCATCGAGATACTAACCCTTGTTATTTGAATATAACTATGTTGGTCGTTTCTACCCCGACCCATTATATTTTATGGCTTTGTAAAAAGTTTTAAATAGCAATTTAGATAGTAACGACGGGGTTTTCTAAAATATTATGGGATTTTCTATCTTGCCCGGGGCTTATGTATGTCTAAATTTGATAAAGAAGTGCTGAAATATATTGCCCTTAATTTCTTTACCCTGAATATCGTAGTTAGGCTGTAACCTGGTAAGATTGAGTGCCAGACAACTTTCTAGGCTAAGCTGTCTTACTTTGCATATTATAGAAAGTGTGATCCCTTGAAGTGTTTGAAGTAGCGTACAATGAAAAGAAGTGATTTATGTTGTGTAGCCTATTTTTGGATATACCGCAGAAAATAAAACTTCGATAAAAAAACTATGTGAGCCTTTAACTTAAAATTTTCTTAAAAAAATGGAACAGAAAGTTTCGTCAATAACGTTTTTCCTGTTTTTTGTACCTACATCAAAGAAACTACACAAAATTTATTATTATGTTTGCTCTTCAAACCTAGCTCCTCATAAGATAAACCGCTTACCATACATCCATGTATTTAGTGCTTCGCCGGTCTAATACAATGAAATATTCATACGTGCGATTTGCAGGCTCCTGTAATTACTAACGACTTACTATCAATCTCTGTCGCGAACGATATTCTGTTTATTGGTCTTAGAGATTTTGATTACAGAAGGTTTTCGTTTTGTGCTGAAGTTCTATCATCTCAAAAGTAGGTTTAAGGTCTCTTTTCCTATGATGCTTTCAGAGCCCGGAACTGAAAGTTTGATAGGCCTGAATTTTAAACGCCCTGATTGACAAAAAGAATACCAGGTTAGGAGAAGAAAGATTTCTTGGTTGGGAAACCAAGGTCATTTATACAAAAAAAAAATACTAAGTTGCTAGATAGTTGCCAACCTTTTTAACGGCATTATAAGACAGTAAATAACTAAAAACATATCAAAACACAACCTACTACTCTGAAGTAATAGGTTTATTTTGCCTAGTTGCAGACCTGCTCTGGTGTGACCACTCGGCTCTCCGCGCAGACAATGCTTATATTGCTTAAACAAAGATCTATTAACAAAATACTGCTATTCATGTACAAACGCAGAGTTAGTCCGTAAACGGCCTAGAATATCTAACTACGCCTTGTTTAACTAATAATACCAGTACAAACCGCCTTATCCCAGCTTAATACTGCCAAGCTCTCATGAATACCCGTTGGAGATATAACCGCGACGATTCGTCACGCCCTGATCAATCTATTGACTCATTAGCTCATCTCTAATGAAACTAAAATACTTCAGTAATTAACTTGTAAGATCATCGTAAAATAAATCTTGGGACATTAATAGCTGTATTGGCATTGAGCCAAGCTCTTAATGTAATTGTTTGTATATGGCTGGGAGGCTTGTCAAGTACTTGCTTTTTTGGCAGGAAGGCCGCTTCGGATTTTGCTAATATGGATAAGCATAAAAACAAAAAAAAAACAAAATAGTAAGTTCTTGGTTTGACTAAACCTATGTCGAAAATTCAATACCACGTTTAGCAAACACTTGTGTGCATGGCGAAGGCTTTTATTCTTGGTTTAAATAAAGAAATACTAGAAAGATTGCGTTTTCGCATACACACAGACATTTTCGAATGTTGTTTGATTTAAGGAATAAACTTCACAACTTCTGTGTTTCGGAAGGCACGTATAAAAGTTGGTCTTGCGCCTGATCTCTCTCCAGTCGGGTCTGGTTGCTTCCCTATCGAGCAATGAGACTACTCTTTGCACTATCTATAATATATCCTACGCAGCTGTCTGGTCTCTTTTGACACTACTCGACGTGGCTGATATTGGTCATCATTACAATATGATAATTAAAGGTACCTGCCTACTTCTGTCTTGATAATCTAGGACTATTATTTTAATAATAACATAAGGAAAACGTGTAAGTATTCATTGATGTAACTGATAGTAGTATTGAATTATCTGTTTAATCGATTCAATTAGGGAAAACAAAAAACATCCATAATCTTCACTGTTTTAATTAGTATTGTTGATACCATCTGTTTGACTATAACTAAATAGATAATTTTTTAAATTAAATTATGAATGAGGAAAACTGACTTCTTTTCCCGATCAGAGTTTGTTCATGTCCATAATCAGATCGATATACCTATTTTTTCTGATAGTATGAAGCCTTGTCCAGTTTATTTTAATCTTAAGAAGTAGCCCTTTTCTCTGTTATACAAACTACGTACCTGTATCATAAGAAATATATTCAGGGTCACCATAAATCTGTTGACCAAGATTTCTATAGGTTTTGATAACAAAGAGTCTTTTAGACGCCATTTTAAGTAGAATTTTCGTGTGATTTATTGACGTACTGATTAAATTTCCGATCTGGTTATCTATTTCGATGGCTTCTTGGAAGGCTATAAGTAATCTAGGAGTAGGCTTCGTTGCACGTTTGGTCCTATTTTCTACTTTATATGTTACGGTATTTTAAGTTGAAAATGAATTGATAGGTTCAGCAAGTAATTTTCAATGTTAAAATTTCAGATATCTTTCAGTGCTTAATAATAACTTCAGAACTTTAGACACCAAAATTAAAATACACTATTGAATAATCAAAAGAGGTTTAAGTCCAAAAGCATAAAAAAAAATAATCTGGAGAAGAAAAAATAAAATAGGTTTTCTACATCATGTGTACAATCATGAAATTAAAACTGAACCATACTTCTAAGCAAGCAGGTAATGTCGGGAGATAAGAAAAACTTTTAAAGGCGATCTCGATGATGTTATATCAGCTGTTCTGTCAAAAGCACCAAGGGATCCTCAAAAGCCATACAGAACCCACAAAAGCAGGAAAACACAAACCACGTTCGTATCCTTCCATCCTTTATTATTCTACTTTGTTATTTGTCCAGCTATATCGTTAGTTTTCTTTTTGGTTCCATTAGTGCTAAAAGTGTAATATATCATCTATATTAATGCAGCCGCCATTTTGTCTATATGTTTTCTCCTTTCGGTGACATTATGGGAAATTTTATTGTGATATATTTTTCTGTATTTTACGCATTATGGCAAACGGTTGCAAAGATAATTGACTTAAGTGGTTGGTGCAAAAATTGCCTCTGGGGATCACAAATAAAAATAAAAGAATTTCTTAACTTATATCCCAAGAAATAAAGCAGTTCATTGTTATGCCGCTGATCAAAACTTACACGGAGTGTTCATTTTTTATCTTTAAATCAAGATCAAACGTAAAACCTTAATGTAATTTCAAAAACTTAAACGTAAAATAAGGTTGCCTCACAAATTGATTGAAGTCCAAAAATATCCACAAGCCAACAAAAAAATCGATCGAAACCCCAAATTCATACCTCTATCAGTCCCCAATAGTTGGACCATAAAATCAAATGCTGTCATGGGAGAAAGTGTCCTTACATCCCAGTGTATCATAAGAAATGGGTAAATAATACCAAAAAGGACCACGCTCGGTAACCGATGAGCGCTCGTAAGCATACAGCGAAAGGATTCTCATGTCGATTTCTTGACGTAGGGTGGTTATATTCGGGAGTATATTGTGTGTTGCCGGCAGCGGCTGATAAACTCGATCGATCCGTGATTAAACGGTCTCCGTGCTGCAGAATTTATCAAAGGCTTCAAGGCTATGTTTGACGTGAAATTGTGTGTAAGTTAGTTGACTTGTTATCAGATTTCAGAGTTTTTGATGTATTCCGACTCCATCGGACGAATAACGAAAAGACGCAACTATGTATTAGAACAAAAATCATTTATGTTTGGAACAAAAATGTTTATCTAAACAGGATAATTTATTGCTGTAATGCACACGGCAGGTGCTACATTTCCATACCAATTGTAACGTTTACATTATAAATGCTATCCACATGTCAACAGTGTTCGTGCTAAGAGATCTGGTCATCCAAAAAATCATTTGTTGTATAAGATTGTATAACACTCAAAAGAGTATTTGATAAAAAAATCAAATTAGACCGTCAGACAGGTTTTAAAACATCACAAAAAAGTTAGGCAGATTAAAATAGGTTAAGATGATTAAATGTATAGTACTGGGGGTTAGTAATATCATTTAATAGTAAAAAGCGTATTTTAAGTCTACAGATAAAAGAAAAAGTATGTATCCAATACATTTAAAAATCAGTCTATTTTTTTTTGTTAAATACTCCATTCTGCTATCGCTTCCTTGTCCCTCATGACATCATCCTCATATTCTGTGTAACATCTATTGAATAATTCAAGGGCAACTCTCGGTTATTCAGTGTCTTTAGTGCGAGCCCTTTAAATCTGGTCTCCTTTCGAAACTGCTTATTTACATATGGCGACTAAATTGTTCAGATCCTCTATCGTATGATTATTTTTTTGGAGGAGTTTCTTCAAAAGTAAACAGGTCCGTAAGTTCTTGGTAAAATTTGTTGGTATGTGAATTTTAATATGTGTTGATTTCATTTCTGTTTTACGGTAGGTTTCATTTAATTGTGTTTAAGAAATGCACCCTTGGTATATGCTTGTAAAAATTGAAATTTTAGAATAGTGAAGAAGTAGACCTTGACATGCTTGAAATTGAATTTAACTGAATTGAAGACATTATCGAAATCCAAAGGTTTGTTATCAAATGGGCCGTTTGCCTGGCGCAAGATTATTATACAGAGCTAATCTTTTTAATTTTCTTCTTTAGCCTAACCTGAAATAACGTAATAATGCTCATTTCAATAACTTAACATATTAATTCAACGATAAATATTGAAACATTTAACACCTCATCCATTCACGTAAGATATTACGACATATTTATTTTATTACTCAAAGACGCTTATACTGAATTTCTAAAACAACTTAACAACTTTTACCCGACTTCTCTCAGTGCAGTACTTTCTAAGAGACCTGCAGGAAAACAAAACTGTTTCATATTATTTCAGCTCCTAGAACAGAGGCCATACATATGTATCCTGTGTTACCACAGCAACTGGTATTTTCTTTCAGTTTGCTTCCATTTTCTCGAATTGAAGGATTTTCTTTAATACGCTTTGAGCGAAACAGAAGGAATTGTGTTGTGTCTAAGAGATAGCTTTTAGTGCTTTCGTTCTAGATATAAAAAGGCCTGCAGCTATAAAGAATACTCAATACAATTACTAGAATACGTAGCCTTGAAAGAGATTTTATTGCTATGTCTGAAAGATTGCATGTAAATGACACAGGCTAGGAAAAACAAAATCTGTCATGAGCGAGTCGGACTAGAAAAAAGCAAAATTGCGAAACAAATGGAGGCGCTTCATGTTCATACCAACAGTATTAGTAACAATAACTAAGTGATACCACGATTCAGTGACGACGAATGATTGTCAGTATACAGGGTGTCCCAAAACTCAACGATTATCTGAAACTGGATGGAAAGCCAAGTTGATAACAAATCAGGGAAAAAAAATAAAAAAAATCCATATCACTCAGTTCAGCGATACGAGTCGTTTTTTTGCATTGCATTAGTTTATAATTGCGATTAATAGCATCGTTAATGAAGATCCCGAAATTAAAAAAAATCACAGCGAATTTGTTACATCATATATCACAGGACTTGAAAATGTGACAAAGGATGTCGAATATCAACTTTTTAAATGTCTCTTATCGCTGAACTGAGTGATGATAATGCTTATTAAATCGCTGTAATGTACTGTTGTAACGTGACTGTAGACTAGACTGTTTACGAGATAACGTTTTCTCCAAGCCTTCATATTCTGTTTGCTGTCATATGAAACACTTTACTTTGTTCTGAGGCAAAAATTAGTACTTCACTGTAATTTAACCATATGATTAGGTGCCATGCAATGAAGTAAGGTATATTATTTATACCAGTTTTTTTCTATATCCAAATCTCTTTTCTTATAAATAGTAATTTCGCTGATTCAATTCACTTTCCTTGTTTGCAGAAAATTAAATAAAAATAAATGTTAAATTTTCCTTACATCACAAATATTAGGGGAAAGATTTAAGCAAGATTTTCCTCCGAATGGGATAATTATATGTGAACGTAGTAATATATTCTCAGAGGATTTCAAACTTTATGTGTACGCTATAGAGTTTAAGTTCGAGTGAAATTGGTTAACAGATTTATGCTTTGGATATTATCATCACAGAATTCCTTTCAAAACAAAGTATAAACTTATAACAAGGCTGATAGTGATGTTGCAACTTTTTTGAGTTGTATACCCAGTAACGTTTTCAATTTACAACAATACAGCTTGCGACATTCAATTTTGAACTTAATGCCACTGGCTTAAGGATTATTGTTCTATAGCAGTTTTGAATTGCCATTTTAATATATTTTGGGCTATCTGCGCGGTTGTTTAGCTTTATTTCTTTATGGCATAAATTCATGTAGTTCGTTGAAGGTTGTTAAGTAACTTCAAATTTTAGTAGTGTTTAATAATTTACTGCCAAACGTAGTCATCTCTTGTAGGTCACTACGCCATACCTACTATACCCGACGAGTTGTGGACGTGTTATAAACCCTTGTAGGACAAGCATTTTGTATTTCACGGAACACAATGTTGCGGAAACTTTCGAACCAGTTGTTTTTTTTTTAATAAATACGTTGTCTTCTCACAATCTTTAATAATCTTGTATTTGAATACGCTTATCTTTGATAAGATCATAGATATTCCTTTGCTAAACATTCCTATCTTGTCATTTAGATACTGGGTTATCATTCGATTATTTTTTTCTACTTCCTGCCTTAATCATCCTTAAAAGGTGTCTGTTACTTAGCCAAAATTAGGATGCTTCTTTCTAAATTATATTTATCGAGTTTAACTAAAAATGCTGTGGTATAGTAAAAACAAAATAGACCATTTAAATCTCCAATTACGATATTAATTTACTCTTTACTACAAATTAGCATTATCTTGAAATATTATCGGCCTAATTAAAAGATCGCCTTACATAAGAAATAATGAGACCTTAACACTTATTTTTTATCTCTTTTGAAGTAGGCATTCATAAACTTTCGTGTCTTAGTCTTGAAAAATATTGCCCTGAGTAGGTCTCAAGTGACCTTAATTAAATCTCCTGATTTTTGACCATAGAGTGTATTAAACAGAAAGGCAATACAGTAAAAAAATAACATGATAATGATAAAAAATGTAGACATAAATAAAAAAAATATAAATAAACTAAACAGCAAGCTTACAATTAATAAGAAATATTGCAAGACATCTAATTGACATTCTATTTTTATTATTACTTTTCTGAGGCGGTTTTATGATAAGATCTTAATCTAATATAATACTTCTTCTTCTATGGTGGCAAGCTTATGTAGCCGTCGTCAGACCTCTCGTACCGAAGTTTTTCTTGTACATTCCTGAAGTAGACAATTCAGAGACAGATACTCTGTACAAATAGCGATATTTCTATTACCATTAAACCGCTTACTAAAAAGTGTCTACTCTGTGACCCTACTTGCATTAAAAATAACTTGTCGCCCGGTTCTTTCCTCATTGGGCGAGCTATAATGAAAACTTTTGAGGGATCTCCTCCAGCCTTCATTATGAAGTTACAATGAATAATGTTTGTTATTTTATGATTTCGTGAGCACTGAATAAGCCTATTCTTTGTTTTGACAATCTTGTTCAAGTTATTCAATTTAAACGGCCTTTTGTGTTGGTTTTGGTGTTGATTGAGATTAGTTTCACAATTTGTTGAGAAGTGGTGGCAAGGTGTCAGTTTTGTTTGGAGTATTTAGGGTTCTGTACCTGAAGGGTAAAAACGGAACCCTTTTCGTCATCGTAGCATTAATGTTAAAGTAAAGCAATTGTAATAGACTTTTGTTCATGGTGGCCTTGCGGATTTGTATCCACGAAGTACAGGTTCTACCTCAACGCAAGTATAGATGTGACTTTTAAAACAGGGTGTCGTAACTTTATTTTTAAATTCCAAGTGTTGGAATCTGAATCCAAAATTCACATTGAGCTAGCGTAGTAATCAAAACTCAAAACGACGAGTGAGACGAAGATTCCGAAGCAGTGGGACGTATAAAGGCTGGTATTACTGATAAATGTTACGTAGCTCTTTTCGTGAAAAATCCCAATACAGCCATATACGAAAAAGGAAATTAATCTAACCAGCTAATACGTCCACATGTTGGCAAAGCCGAAAAGGGATTAAAAATCTAACGAAAAGTAGATTTAATACTCTAACCCCAAAATAACGTTGTGAGGGAAAATGTCTGTCTCTTGAAAATGTCGCGTCATATCGTTAATGAAAGTTGGTACAGTCGCGTGCAAACACCTATTATATTTAGCGAAACTAAAGTTTAACGTGTTATATGCTTTGATCACTGGTCATCATGAGTACAGATGTGTTTAGCGGTTGTTGGACGTTTATTTTTGATGAGTGTAATGTCACTAATAGCCTAAAATGTTAAACACTCGGTGCACCCGACTATGCGTCAAAAACTATTTAACAACTTTGTAGCTTTAGCGTAGAGGCTGAGTTGCAAGAGCACGCTGTTTCGACATCTATAGCTTTGACACTCCGTCAGAACATATGGATGTCAAACTATAGCAAAGGGCTCATGTGTCTGACTTATAGTACGGGTTGAACTGGTTAAGGTAAGGTTTAAAATTTACACAATGGATATATTCTTATACTTCTGGTTACTAAGTAGTATTATAAATAAGGACTAACGCCGAACTTTCCAGTTGCTACCTGACCCTGACGCCCATAGTTTAATATATCAGCAATAAATGAAGTATTTTGAGACCACTCAGTGAAGATGCCGTATACGAATTGGGGTAGGCACTGAAAGTCAGCGTGCGGTGAACGTGAATCTAAACCTGCCTTAATATTTTTTAGCATAATAACGTTCACAACTGTTCAATATCACGACTACTCAAAACAATTTGTTTTATATTCAATCAAGTTACATCAAGATCGGGCAGGTCACGTCAGTTGCGTGCAACGTGACTGCTAGGCCAAGATGGAACGCAATGCAAATCAGCAAATAAATAGCGGACCATATGGTACGACTTGAATCTCATAGAATGACCATGAAGTGACGTCATACATAGATTCGTGATAGGACTTGGAGACTTTCTTTATACAAATGAGTGTGTAGCAAAAAAGTGCGACTTAAGGTACAACGTCACATTTTGACGCACATATGTGCGAACGATTTTCTCAACAAGTGTACATTTGGATATCTTTTTAATTAAGGCTTTGGTACAATTTAATCAGGCCGTTCTGGACTGGAGCTTACATTAGCTTAATTAATATCTGCCGCTGGTCAAGAATAAAGAAGGCTTGAAGCTAATGATTGGTATGAACGTGCCTCTTCACAGTTGGATTTACGGGGATTTTCGTATGAGGTTTATATTTTTTCAGAATAAGGAACATAATCTTACTATAGTTTTAAATCAACGTGATAATCAATGACCGACTGGACTTGTCCTCTGAAGAGTTTATGGTATCATTTAGGGATGCATGGATAGCGGAGCAGTTCACCACGTGAAACGTACTGTGCGTGACGTGTCACGGGTTCGATCCCCTCATAGGACAAGCATCTGTTTAATACGATGGTTCAGTTGTTCTAATCTTTATGCAGGTAACTTGAATTAAATTGTAAAGCCCCATCGATTATAGGATTAAATTTAACAAGATTAAAAATATGTTTGTAAATTCAATGATTCAATTATGAAATAAATCAATCATGCTAAAACTATTACTACAATCTCCTAACGGCGCCACCTTTTTTGATCTCAGTAGAATTAACGAAATCGGCCATCATTTTACAACTCAAATTACGAAATAGCCTCATTGGAGCAGAAAATTGATATCACGTTCACGAATACCATTGTTTCAAATATAACAAGACCACAATTTTCTGCCAAGAAATATCGTAATACACCCAAAGTTGTGAGCTTGGCGGTATAACACCACGCTCAATGGTCACGTAGACCATAAGTCCTGCGGAAACAAAAGCACATCAGTCGATCAATACGTAAAACTTGGCTTGACTCCAAACACCAGAAAAAGAACGACCTACATTCCTACATTTTGACGCCTTTCGCAAAACCCAATGCGTACAAAACTGACAAAGATAACTGAACAATAAAACAGTAAATTTGAATAAACTTTTTTTACTGTACAGCTGACGTTTACGGCAGCCATAAAACATTGGCTGGATGGACACCCAATATGGGTGACGTTACGAGTTTCGCGTTTTAACATACCTGGGCCATTCAAAATTTTAATTCGTTTTTTGTTTGTACTGGCAGGTTGTATTTATGTGTTTGAACCTATTTGGAACAAGAGTTAAATTAAAAAATAGTTTATAAATAATCTACTACATTACAATGCTCTGTGGTTATTCTGGACAGTAAGGAAACTTTAAAAAATAATTTAAACCTTTTTAAAATCATGCTTTGTAATTTCGCATTTAGGTAAAATAGAGGTACCTCCATACTGCTAAACTTATTCTAGTAGCTTGAAAGTAGTTTAAAATCGATATTCAATTTAATTATTTACCTCACATTATTTGCTCACAATAACTACAACTTACGAGTACATTATACTAATTTCCGTCCCAATATTACTCTGCAATATAACACCAACACCGCGCCCACTCAATAAGCGAGAACAACAAGATGGCTTCCTCAAATCCAGGCATAATTAACAATTTGTGGGCTTCCAACATCAAACCGAAGGTTAACCAAAGCACTTGAGTTTTACAGCGTAACCCAGCAATAACTGTAAATGTGGCCACCAGCCCATATTACATCCATTTTACGAGAATACCTAGATGTGGTATGCAAATTGTGGGATTAAGCCGTAACGTTCGAGTTTTGTGGCGATGTTTCAAATTAATAGTGTAGTTGTAAAATTTAAGGTTAGGTTTTCATGTTTGGACGGGGTTTGTTTGAGGTTTTATTGATTTGACACAAAGATATTTGTAGATAGACGAGAGCAGACTGGACCTATGCAGCCTTCCTTTTAAAACCAGTAGACCATTGATGACTAAGAATTAGCTAGAGCCCTTTTTTCACAGAGTTCCGTAAACTCCAAAACGTTATCAGGCTGGTCTCGCAATTTTACGTTCTACATTTATACATGCTGTATGGAGTTATAAAATGTTGATAGGAATGACGTGAATGAATTATAGTTTTCGCCAAGTCATGAGACTTTTACTTCTACGTTACATTTGTGTCGTTCAATCTGCTCTGCCGAGGGTTTCGTGGTAGGCAGGCATAAGAGTCTACCAGTCAAACTCATAAAAAATGTCACCGATATCCCATTTCTTGTACGCAAACCCTAAAATGCGAACGACATTCTGCCAATAAATACTTACTCAATGGGGCTCAAAACTTTTTGTCATAAAAGATACATTTAACTTATTCTTTTTTGGAAGCCTTCTTACTCATAACGTAGGGATGAAAACTATCAACTGTTGTTGGAACCCTAGAAAGATTTATTCTTAAAACGATTTTGTACTGCGAAACTGGATTGTCGAGATGTGAGGTTTAAATTTGATTTCGTGCTTGCGATTCAGGAATTGGAATTATGTGAGTTGTGTAGGTTTTGCGAAAGATTCAGGATGAAATAGGATAGATGGGTTAGTCTTATTTTGAGGTAGATGTAACTTTTACTTTAAACATAAAAATTTACTGTATGTGAATGTCACCGAAATCCTCCTAAAGACATTTGGACTGATTTGAAAGATGTTTTTTGTGAATATTTTATGACATTACATTTTGATTAGTCACGTGACTTCAACTTGTAATCTCGCTTTTTTATGAACGCTGAAAATTGTCGAATTGTCACTTGCGGCATGGATAAGGACAACAAAGCAAGCTATACCAAAGTATCGAGTATCGAGTGAAAAATATCTAAAAATCAAAGAAATAAAGAATATTGATCACTTTGATTTGATTAAAACGTGTTTTATCGATAATTGAATAATGTTCCTTGTGAGAGGAAAACTAATTACAACTTATTGAGTACTTTTATTGACGCTTGGTTGCTGCTTTAAATATGCTATCGGGGAAAACAGAATTCTTGCGATGATTTACGAAAATATATTTTTACTCTAACACTATTTTCAAGGTATTTAATCCTTGTGTCGCAATGGGTTTCACAAATATTCAAGTCATAAGTATACACGTTTGCTTTAAGTGCGTGGCTCTAAGTGCAGTTCAGGTATTTTTTATTCCATTAAAAAATAATTCTTTTACGCTTTTCATAATAAATAAATTGCTACATACAAACTGATTCTTTTTACACATTTCCCACCCCTTTTAACCTTCCATTAACTTAATTAACACCTCGGGATTGCGATCGACACACTTTTTAAATTAATTCGATTCGGTAGGTTAAAACGTTTTAACGTTCTTTCAATGGGATCCGGGTTTTTATTTTTACTAGCTGTTGGCCGCGACTTCGTCCCCGTGGTAAGAGGATATAAGTTATGATTTATACCTGCAATGTTTTTTTCACATTTTCCATTGTATCTTCGCTCCTATTAGTCGCAGCGTGATGCCTGATGTGATGATTTATAGCTTAAAGCCTTCCTCAATGAATGGTCTATTCAACACAAAAATATTTTTTCCTGAGATTAGCGCGTTCAAACAAACAAACTCTTCAGCTTTTTATATTAGTATAGATTGAACTGTGCTCTATACATACTTTTTATTTGATATGGTTTTTGGGATACCGTCGTGTTATGTACAGTCAGCAACAAAACCACAATCTGGTATTCAAAAGTTAAGTTTAATGAGCGTCTGTTATGTTCTTGAAAAACAAAATGGGTTTGGTAATTAAAGTATTTAAAGTTTTAAGTGTTTAAGAAAACTAAAACCCGAATTCTACACACAACTGAATATCAATGAGATTTTTTTAAATCTGATTTTATTGATCGAATAATCTGATCTGATTGATAAAAATTTGATTGTATTAATACAATTTGTACGACCAACAGCGGAGTATCTTAGGCACCATTTTATATATAATTAGCCCATGTTGTCCCACTGTTGGACAAAGACCTTAATCTTCTTCTTTTATTTATCCCTTTTTAGGCAAAATAAGATGTTGGCTAGTGTGATGTGAAATACAATTTATTTAAAGTCTAAGCAGTTAATTTTGCTTAGCTCGTATAAAATTATGTGATTATTAGGTAGGCAATGTGAAAATATTTGTTTATTAAAATATATTTGAAACTAATTGATAAATCGTGTTTGTCGCAAGAATAATTTTAATTAAAATAGTTTACTAAATAAATGATTTAACACACTGTGGTTTCCCGTATAAGAAATTGAAACTTTCAGGAAGCAAAATATGAAGCTTTATTTTATTTCATTTAAATACTTCTAAATAAATAAACATTCAATCCGAAACACCAATCAACCATTTATTACCCCTAAATCATATAAAAACAAATCAGAAATTCAAATATTCCCGTACAAAACATCGCAAAATCCCTCAGATCACTTTTCTTTGCAAAAGCCCTTTACATAAACCTTAGGCTTACTCAGAGCAAATTACAAGGCATTGAGTGACATACGTAAAGACATAACTTATGAAAATTCCTTGCGATCATCACAAACATGGAACAGAGAAATAGAGGGAATTGGCAGTGAGGCTACACGCGCAAGTCATAATTAGACAAGTTTAAAAACAGTGACCACAATCAAAATGTTGCACGAATAGTTGAGTGGTTGAATTCACCACCCACTATGCACATCGTGTCAAGGGTTCGATCCCCGCGTAGGACAAGTATTTGTGTGATCCACGAATGCATCTGGGTGTTATTGTGCGTGTGACTCGAATGTATTTGAAACCCTCCCCGACACAAGGATTAAAATCCTTAATGGTTTACGCCGTTTTAAAAAAAATCACCGTAATCACAATATTCTTTCGGAGATACAGACACGTCAAACTTATAAGACCTTATAATCTTTTTGCATTAGTGGTTAAAAACAACGTTCAGGTTCACAAAAATCTGATAGATAAAAATATAGGTAACAGAAATATTCATTTTTCTAACCATTGTCATATTCGCGTTTCAGAACTATATAACCGACGATAAAGTTTGAATAAGAAGGTGAATAGTGTGGTGACATTGATTCCTGAGTGCCTTTAAAGTAAGATTAGTGTTTTTTGATAGCACCCTACACAAAAACTAGCGGCGTCTCTTTTTTAAATTGAAAATTACATTATTTTAAAACAGCGATTGCTACACTGCTGACACTTCCTTCTGCTATTCTGTTCTGTGCTCACACCCATAGCTTTTAAGGAAATTATTCGCGGCGCCAAAAGGCAGCGTTTTAGTTCATTCGTGTGGAAAATATCTCTTGAGGAGTGTTCATTCATAGCTGTCAATGTGTACGGGGAAGTCTTTTTTTTCAAGATGATATTTGGAGTGGTTACATGAAAAGGTTTATTGAAAGCTACTAAGTAGCTATTGTTGGGGCTAATAAGAAATTGTTAGTAATCTGATTTACGATTTAATATTTTAATTGGTTATGTAGATGGGATGTAGAGCCACTGAAATTAATTTAGCACATAAAAATAGTGGCAGGAAGTGAAAAAGGTGTTCATTATTTCTTCAGCTTTGAATAAATGAATTAAGTTAAGATTTCGCATTTACTTAGTACGTTTCAATTAGAAATATCACGTTGTCTATTTAAAAAAAATACTAAAAAATCATGTCCTACTCCAATCATATTTTCGTATTACACTTTTGGTTTGAGGCAAACCAAAAGTGTTTGTATCAACTGGTTTGATTTCAAATCCTTTTACATACACCAGTTGCCTGATACTAACCAAAGATACAAAAAATAATGCCACTACCATCCTAACAATATAAAAACAATTGCCAATCAAACGCATCAGACATCCAAAACAGAACAGTACAGATAAGTACAAAATCAATATCACTCGCTATAGTAATACTGTTTACCAATTATCGGATGTACGTGAATCAATCAGTCGTCTCATCAGCTAACGGGATGATCAACAAACAATGGATTGTGTACTCGACTGTACTCGCCGAACAATCCGACAAGTTAATGCGATGGTACTAATTTGTGGATATGAGGTTGATAATTAAGTGTTACATGTTAATTTCTAGTATTTGTGAATATTGTTGCTTTGTTTGTAGGGTAATGTATTAAGTACAGTCGAGCATAGATGTAACGGTTTTTTTGTCAACTACAGAAATTATGACATTTAATTTACCAAGCAGGTAGCTTTTGAGTTTAGTTATATGAGTATGTTAAATTAATATTCGCATACATAAAAAAATAACAGCATATTAAACGAAATGCTCTGCGCTCAAAAGTCTATGCATGAGTGAAGATTTCGTAAATCTTGACCATTTTTTTAATATTTCTATAATATTTTAAATAGTCGTTATTATAACCCGTAATAAAAAACTAATATTGTGGAGCATCATTAACTTAAAATGGTTTAAATGTTCCTTCCTCACAGACTTACCAAAAAGAAAGATTCTCGTTTTTCTATTTTGGGTATCAACCCTAAAACTAGAAGGCATATATGTATAAGATAAAAAACATTTTCCATAATGTATATTGTTTGGAGTATATTAGTGTTTCTGTAGCAGACACGCCCCGACCCACTAAGCTATGTGAATGAAGTGCTCTGATTAAATTTTCTGGTAATACTGTGTGAAGCAAAAAATATTCGGTGCTTATGAACCGAGATATTAGAAGAGCGAAATTTAATGAATTGCCTAAAACGGTGCGTGGAATAAAGATTGTTTTTTTAGGATTCTGAAACGGAACCTAATACTGAAGGTCCTCTGTCTATCTGTTGATTGTCATTAGGATGAAGCTCATGAAGAGCTATCGCTGACAGTTGAAATTTTCACAGATGAAATATTTTTATTTAAAAAAAACAATAAAAAATAAAGATAGAGTTTAAGAAATGGTTGTTACGGTCATAAATTTGATAGAGACTGTAGAAGTGCGAGTAGCTCATAATACCCCAATGATAAGGTCGATAAATAAAAAATACAAAATACTTACGCTTAAATCATAAAATAATTAAAGAATTAATGTGACATTTCAATGTTGATAAACTGTTTTACTAATTAATTGTGAACTGGTTCAGTCATATCACTGCCAATAATTACAACACATTTAATAAGAGGGTAAATCGTAAATATCGGTTTCAATGATTAAGGTAACAATAATGCTTCACACTGTTCCATTTACAATGAGTCTAAATAAAATCTCAATCCACCCTTAAATCCGACTCCACAAAAATAATAAAACATTCCCTCTTCAATGGTAACCCTTTTGTCTGACAGCCGAACAGTAAAGGGCAACATTCACTTATTAAAGCTATCCAATTCCAAAACAACTAATAAACAAATCTCGGAATCGCAGCAAACACTTTGCGAAGCTCCTAATAATCTTTTTGATCTCAAAATTCTTCAATGAGAATTTCTGCCAAGGAATTCCATTGTACTGCAAAGTCGGAGTTGATGTAAGGTTGGGACTATTCAAAGCGTCGTTCCTAACAATGCTGCGAAAGTATCCGAGACTGGAGATCAGGTACAAATGTAGACTGCTTATTGAAGTATTGAGGTTTCTGAGTGTAGGTTTTGTTCACACTGTGTTGCTGTTCGCACTGTTTCAATTGGGTCGTGTTTTGAATAATTTTGACATTGTATTGATGTTAAATAGAGGTTGTTTTTTTTTGGTGAAGTGTCTTTAACATTTTATCAAACCTAATTTTATTTTGATACATTTACTCTCATCTTTGTTCTTTTTTGCAAATAAGAAGTTTGCGACACATTTCATCGCATATTAACTAACTGTAGAATAGTGTAGCCATTCTTAATTAATAATTAAAACACAAAAAGTGTATAGTGCAGTGGAGTTCGATCGTCGGTTGCAACGTGCGTTTAAGTTTGACCAATGCGTTATCCGCTACGCCAAAAAGACGCTTATTCTCATAAAAACTAACCACCTTTTCTTTTGTTCGCCTAATGCTGAACAAGATTTTGAAACAAATGAGTTCTTTACCTAACACAAAACTCTTCTTAATCAATTTATACCAAGCTCTTCCTTCTTTCTTAATGAACTATTTCTGCTCACCTCATTTAAGACTATAACCGCGATATTACACGTAGTGAAACGACAACTAACACCGCGTTATAACGAACATGTCTGGGCTCATTGCGTTTTATGATGTTTACCTGTACTATGAAACTTTAAAATACGGCTGTTGTTATTGTGCAAGCAAGAGAGCGCTCTACAATGTACGTCGTGGCGTCTTGCTTACACACTACAGATGTTGCTTCTTTAAGTGCTCTTGGTAAGTACACATCTCTGCAAGATTACTGCTATCTCATTCCGCTGTGGATTAAAACACCTAGCTTTTATAGATACATTTTTAATTGTCATTTGTGGATAAAATTACGCCTTTTTATTGTATATTTGATTCGCAAGTCGTTCAACTACTTCGGAGGGTTGTGTTCAGTAATTACCTGATATAAGCGTTATTTTGTATATTCAGACCTTTATCCGAATGAATAATTATCTTCTTTGCCAGTCAGATAATAAGTAATGAAATAGGATAACAGAGTTGCTTAAATAAATATTTAAAGTTTCTTACTAACTTACATAATTCCCAATTTTTACAGATTTTCTTTTTGAAAACAATAAAAACAGTCTTCAAAAAAAGTTTCATTTATCACCATTTTTGCTGAAGTTTCATACAAAGTTACCTTAAACCTGAACTGTTTCTGACACTAACACAGTTGTGTAATATTTTCATTTAAATACAAAGTTGCTTAACCGTGGGACAGTGTTTAAACAAAACACGAGAATTTAATAACTGCAAACCTTGTTTTTTTTTCAGAATTTTATAAGAATGCTAATATAAGTAGTTGCAGGGAGTCTACTACTAAATCTTAATGTAAGACGGTTGTATGTGTGCGAAAGAGATGCCGCTCTATACTAGGTATTACGCTATCTCTTTTGCATGACTCTTTATTTTTAGAAGAGCTTGGAAAAGCTCAGTTGCAGACCCGGATCTTCATATTATCTTGTGCAGGGATGAACATGTTTCATTTAAAGACCACATAATTCTTTTATTCAAATAAACAGATTCGTTTTGTGTCACAGACAGAAAAGTAGTTTGTATTATCATAGCATTTCTGAATGCTTTAGGGAAATGCAGCTGCGTCTTGTGAGGTTTGCATTTTGACAGGGAGTTTTAAAAAGATTTTGCGGGTAAGTTATTTATTGCTATTCACATGTTAAGCAGAAATCTGTATTTTTCTTTCTGAATAAGCACCAATGTTTGTATTGTAGTAATCGTGAGAATAGTTAATTATTAAATGACGCAACGGTTCACTTACGCGTAATTAATGGAATTGCTGGGCTAGTTTTGGATCGAAATGCAGTCCTTAATCATGAGCTGATGCGGCGGTTGAACTGGTTCATCATTAAATAATAGTTATCAATGTCATAGCGTTTTTTCGGGAATAAATTACTTTCGCGTACCTTGCTGAGTTAGAATTTATTACTAGCCTTCACATGCTTACAAAAAAGAAAATGAACCCGTAAAACGTTATAAACTACGAAAATCGATCAATACAATCCAGTCATTCCTTTTATAATTTCAAATATCAATTTATCGCATTTCTTGTAGAAACCACACTTGGGTTCATAACGCGTTAGAATATTTGTGTTGTGTCAGCAATCGCTTGGGAAATTGTCGAGTTGAAGCGAAAATATTGTCCAGTCAACATTTTGTAACGAGACTAGCCGTGGCTAGAGCTGTGGTACCAGTTAATGTATTGTTTATTATTGTACTTAACTATATTTGTAAGAAGGTAGAGTTATTGAAAGAGACTTTGATTTGGTTCACAGCACTGTGTTATTACTAGCAATATACTCCTTGGTATAGCTAGGATTTTGTTTTGAAGATTGAATGGCCGCTAACAGTCTTGCATTTCAACTTTAAAAAACGATCTAATAAATATTTTAAAGGTGGTGGTGCTACAGTGGTGCGAAGAAAAACCTCGTGAGGAAATCTGGCTTCTAAATATTGGGGTTTAAAATCGCTAACTTACAGTGAGCTGGTGTAGTGATCATGGCTCAAACCTTCCCTGTAAAGCAAGAGGCCTATACCTAGCAGTAGGAAATTTGATTGAAATTAATAAAAATAATGTGTTATATACATAATATATATCATAGAAAAGTTTATAGAATTGTAAGTTCCAGGTATAAAGTTGAAACTCATCCTGCATGCTACACAGCCTAGAACCCATTTAACCCTAACGATAAGCAACATAGAAGTTTTCTGCGATACCATTTTCTCTAATTGCATGGAAATTCTGCTCGCATAGCGGTTAATGGGTTATCTCATAGAATGGGGCTTTAGAATTAACTGGAGCGACAATAGCCAATGCACCCGTTATTTTGGCAAGCTTGCTACACTCAGTTTAAATCCTGGGTTACGTTAATTACCATTATGGTTAAATCATTGTTAGTAATTAGTTTAATTTTTATGACTGGTAAGTTTTTTTTCACCAAAGTAAAACTACACAAATAGGTATTGTTTACAAACGATTATTGTAACAAAAAAAAACATTCTACCTTAGGATAAACTTCGACAACCATTACTGCTTTTACACGTCCCACTAAATCGATCTTTCCTACTAAAACATCAATGGATATCAAAACACAACCAACACCCAACATCAGCCAACACTAATAGTCATTAGAAGTAATTGAATAAACCTCGATGTCATAACACTTTGACGTCGAAATGTTTGAAATGTTTTATCAGAGAATGATTAGATGTTGACTTAGCCTCGTTGAGTCAATCATTCGATTAAGTAAATTATCCTTGATATTATAGTATCGATTATGTTTTCGTAAGTTTTGGTGAATATTATGATTTGCGTTGTCATGGTTACTGAATATCAGAATATTTGTGAACAACTATTCTATTAGGTAGCCTTTACCAGCGGCTTTTCGTGTTTGTATGATAGTTATCTGTGCAAAGTATAGAGTAAATACTGTCTGGTGTTGTGTTTGCGTAATAACGTCTTTTTTAAAAAACTTTCTTCTCCAATGTTGTGTTTTACATCAAGCACACTCACGATATTACCTCTGTTTCTCTGTAAACTTTCGGCTAGACCTATCTTGATAAAAATTCGTAAGGAGACAGTTGAATTCCTAGATTAATAGAACAGCATTTGAAGCTTTAGCACACGATCAAGCGGACGAAGTCGGGGCAAAGGCTAGTACAACATAAGGCGAGACATTTCTTTTGAGTCCTTAATTTCCTTTCCAACGTGCTGTAATACAGTCAGTGTCAGAGCCCGTAAAAACGGGTATTTCGTTAACATTTTAAGGTCTCACATAAACGTCTTGACGTTGCATATAAAAGATTTTAGACATACTGAGAGAGTTTCTTTGTGTTATGTTTATTATCACGCCTCAGTCCTCAAAACGAGGATGGCAGAGAATAAAATCCTTAGAACTTTGAAAACCAGTGTTATTGCACACTGAGGGCCAACCATCGCTTCTAGCGAATAATCTTATATTCAAACAGCTGCGGTAGAGTGACAGTGCTCTGCACAGTTTGAAGTGCTGATGTGCATTCTTGAAGTGGTTAAAGGCCGTCAGACATCGGTTGTCTGTCAGATGGACAGCTGTTCCAGGTGAAATGTGGTAATTAGCTGAATCTAGATCAGGAAGCATACAATCCCAGAATTAGAAAAAATGCTAAAGAAGATATCAATAATAAAATTAAAAGCCCTATACTCCTTGCAAACTAAATTAACTTACAAAAATAAATCTTATAGAAGGGGGTAGTACTTTTATTAGTATGTTTTTTAACCCTTTGAGGTCCACTGATGTACAATGGCTTCCCCAAATCCTTCCATGATTCTCTGTTCCGGGCCCGGCAAAGAACCAGAAGATGCGGTAAGCGATTAGTATGTTGGTTAATTGTAAATTTATTCCTAAAAATTTTATGCCGAATTTATATGCGCCTGACCTTAATGCCTAAGAACCCCTCTACAGGTGAAGCCTAACTTTAAAGATGACCAAAGGAGATAGTTTAACTAAACAATAATATCCAAATATTAATGTATATAATTCAGAAATGAACATTCACAGATAATTATGATGTTATTATCTTTCCAGTTGGGAAACTACATGTGTTTATGTCGTTACACATAATTTCTGCACGAAACTTGAAGGTAGAATACAAAACCCCAATTTTAAGATAAAAACATTTAGTCAAGTCAGCATTACCGTTAAATCCACAAACGATATCAAGACTCGGGCTTACATTCTAATGTTTTTGCAATATCACCCAAAAAGTATGCCAAATGTTATAAGAAGCTAAGATGGCGATTTTCCACGCACTTACCCACAAGGTCACGAATTTACTAGTCTATTTTATACCAGGATAAATTTACTGTCAATGTTAACCATAATACCAGAAAATAAGGTTGAAATTCGAATAGCTAACGTATTGTAAGTTTGTGTTCCGTTACGTTGGTTTGAAACATGGAGTGGATGTGGTACAACGGATGTATTGAAAATAATATATGGGTGGGTTCAGACGGACTGATTTTAGCTTTCAAAACCGGTACTATAAATACTATGAACTTTTGATATTAGGACTGTTGGCATTGTTGGAGCGAGATGACAATACTTGAGGTGTAGCGATGTCTCGCTTCTTCAATAGACATTCTGTTTTAGCAGCCTATGGTTGAAGGGTTGTAATCGTATCGCCCGCGGCTTGCCCTTACTTTCCATTTTATGACTGCATGAACGTAGTTCGGTGTGATTCACTCGTTTTATTCTGATGGATTATTTCGTGAACGAGAATATGTTCGCTTTTTATTTCTCTATGAAAAGGCTTTGAAATGGATAGCGGAATTTAACTACTTAATATAGGATCTAAAATGCTGCCTTGACGAATGAACAGGTCATAAAATTTAAAACAATCATGTTTAACACTCTCAATGGTCTTTGGAACTTTAGAAAGAGTCATCGTCATCCTAGCCTTTTCAGTCTAACTTATCCAGCTAAGTTATGACATACATAGGTAGCGACCCATCCATGGACCTACCGTATTCAGCGTTGCTCAATGATCGATCTACTTATGCAGTTGTAGATTATCAAGAAGTGGAAGTAAATTTAGAATCGTTTACCCCTTTGTCAAACTGTAACTTCTCTAAGGAGGTTTGCAAGTCTGTACCCGCCTTATCCAATTATTCTTCCGTTACGAGATAAAGTGATGAAATATAGAAATATTGCTAGTAAAGAGAATAAGCTGGTATCGGTTATTAATAGGCTACTTTATATACATTGTGCTCTAGTTTTATGAGTTTGTTTTGAGGAACAATATTTCAGGATTCTAATTTGATAGCTTGAGATACAAGTAGTCGGTTCATATTTAGTTTAAAGAGGAAAATTGGTTTTATATGATGGGCTTACTTCAAGATATATTGTAATCTTTTTCTTACATACAGCCGATGTCTGATCCCACTGCTGGGCGGAGGCCTCCCTCTTTTTTCCAGATCATTTTATCTTTCAATTCTATTATTACTTAACATGATTTCTGTCCGTCCGTCTATCACTAAGGTGTTTTTCATGAAACGTTATATCTGTAATGTTTAAATTTATCATTAATCGCTTATTTCTATTGCCGCTATAAACGCAAATAATAATAAATAAATATCATGCGAGTTACAGTTGCAAATTTCTTGGCTGCCCATTTGTTTGCCACAGTAAGTTAAACTCGCATTTAATCGGTTTCTGCAAAATTTTTATACAAGAGAGAAAGAATATTTCTTCAGAGTTATACTCAATACTTTATTGCATTCCAACTGTATTCTTAGTTGGTAAAACTTTAAAAAACGGTAAAAGTTGTGGTCAATATGAGACTCAAATATCTTTCCAACATAATCTATAAGTACATACTTCACCACTAGTTAAACTGTATGGTAACTATTCAAACAGTAGTTTATCAGGCAGTGACCTATTTGAAGTTGAGACAAGGAGTACCTATTGCGTAATGATTTATACTGGGAACGTGTGTAACCCCTGAGGGCCTAATGTCACGAGCTCACGAATTAAAGAAATAGTATGCTTGTGGTGGAAGAGAGATGAAGCTCTACGCCGTATAGTGCTGTCACACTCCCACAACAGTTATTAGGTAACGTTTTGACGTTGCGCTAGGCAGTCTGGAATGTCTGGAATTAGAGAAAAATATTAATGTTGATACGTAAGTAACAAGAAAAGAAGTATTAGTTTCCAAGAACAGAGCTTAATTACATTATATCGTCATTTATAAAAGTAGAACAATGAGTTTTACTTAAAAACGATTTAATAATTTTATAAGCCGTAATCTATACTAATATATAAAGCTGAAGAGTTTGTTTGTTTGTTTGAACGCGCTAATCTCAGGAACTACTGGTCCAAATTGAAAAAATCTTTTTGTGTTGCTATAAAACATCACGCTGCGACTAATAGGAGCGAAGATACAATGGAAAATGTGATAAAAACAGGGCAGGTATAAATCATAACTTATATCTTCTACCCACGGGGACGAAGTCGCGGGCAACAGCTAGTAATAAATATTTATTCTTAATTCAGGGTACAATAAAAATAGTATTTCTCAATGAGTACATGGAAATAATTATCTGGCATACATACATATATAGTTCTCTCTGAGTATATAGTGATGCTTCGTTACGACATTTTGACCCCGTTTCTAAAATAAAAAAAATATATTACCTATTTTTTCTTTAGCCAACTAATCAATCGACAATATATTTTCTCCCCTTTCATTCACCACTTCCTTATTGCCCCGTTAGATGTTACCCATAGATCTCCCTCTATAGCCCCAAACGACTCTCTTTTAACTGATGGTCTTAAGACAGAGTCTTACTCAAAAGATTCATAATGTCACATATCTATTGTATAATAAGGCAAGTATAGGGATTGTTTAGTACAGTAGGCAACGATTTCAAGCTCTGGCAGATTCTGACAAGGAACAACAATTCTGAATATATATAAGTAAATATACCTTATTACTAAAATCACAAGAGTTCGGCAAAGATAGCCTGTTGGTGTGACCTTTGGAATGCTAAGTCTAATGGCGGTTTGAATACCTGCGCATACCGGATGTTTGGCATATTGGTGCATTGTCATTGTCTTGTCAGATAATTTTCGTATTGCAAAGTAATTAATACTTAATATAAACGGTACGGAAATTGGCACACCTGAGAATTTTTCTTGGATCCGTTTAGCCAAATGGGAAGTCTAAGGATAGTTTAAACTTTGATACCAGGTTGAATATCTATACAAGAAAAAAGAAGAAGAATAACAATTTTTAAACCATATTGACAATCCATCTCGCTAAATTGCTGAAACATTTTCAGTCCATTTCCATATTTCTTTTTACCCTTCAGTTTTTTGACAAAAAAAATGGTATTAATTCATCCGGATTGTTTTTAAATTTTTGTCTCTGACCGTACTTGTTACGTGAATGTCACGTGTAATACGAGATAGTCATAGAATACCGTTGTCAGATGAAAAGAAAGATGAATAAGTCAAAGGATTTCAGATTAGGAATCGTTTATTCTTTTGATTTTGAAGATCTTTTGAGATTATTCTGAGAATTTTGAAATTTGTTTTGTGTTTTCACTTTTGTTTGTTTTTAGGCCAGGCAAAATTTTACTTCAAAAGTGAGCATGACGAATTCTGTAGTGTATATTAACGAAGTTTTGCGTGTAGTTATGAAATATTCGTTAAGATTTTCTAAATCGGAACATTAATTTAATTTTGGAAGCCCGCATTTTTTTGCCATTTTCATTACTGTTTTCATATTCTTGCCCCTATGTAATATAGCAAAATAAAAACATTATTAGAAGTAAATAGTATTTTTAATAAAAACTTCGGCTTGCTAAATTGTACACAGTAGGATTCAGCTTTTCAATAGCCGGAATCATATACCTGTAGGTTTAGGTAGTTTTTAACAGATTACTACTGCCATATCAGACTGAAACAAAACAGTCAGATAGTAGAACTACCTCAATAAATAAATATAACCTAAAAACTCTAAATAAAATAGCTTCAACATGTATAATCCTTTTTAATTCTGTCTAACTGTACAACGCGTGCATGTCTAATGCGTATAATTTGATGCGAACCAAAACGACCCATTTACATTCGTTTTACAAAGCAAAACGATTCAGGTTAGGTTTATTTGTAAAATGGGCTGTTCCTGTTTGGTCTGTGTATTGTATTAAGGCGGACTGTTAATGTAATATGAAGTCTTAAACAAGGGTACTGCTAATGTGGAAGATTGTCAGAGCATAGCAATGCCTAGTAGCAATGACATTCCTAAAATAGTGACTGTTATTTATTTTATAACTAAAATGCTCTGACATTACAATCGATGAATTCTTTATTTCAACCGTGATTAAAAAATAAAAATTGAATTAATACTGAGACTATTACAATGATCTATTGTACCATGGTAGTTCATCTGAATTAGGTTTGAAATGACACAGTCAATATTAATTTAGATAAGCTGTTGTTGTTGTTATATCACAAACACTAAATTCAGCGACATTCCGTAATATCAGAAGCCAAAAAAACGCTACGAAAAGAAGCTAGCTAAAAAAAAATGCACGAAACTCCATTTCAGTTTCATGCAGCAATAAACTTTTAAAAGAGGAATGAACGAGTCACCTCATTCCTCGTATAGCTAACTTTATAACCTCGCAGTTATAGTGAGTTTTACTCAGTGATTCTGAAACGTACTGAAATGGAAAATGGATTTTTTTACGCATCACTGCAATGTGCGTATCTAATATTTTAGTGCTTCTGCGGAAAAATGTAGAGCAATTAAAATACTAGTGTTTTTGTTATTCAATGTTTTTTTTTTATAAATGACAACGAAAGTAAAATGTATATATTTTTATCAAGCCCACTTTGTCCTACTGCTAGGCACAATTTTCTAGCCTGGGCGGCCTAGGAAGAAGGGTTGGGCTGAGCGCTTTCCGCGTGGGCTGGAAAATTGGTTTTCTTCTTATCGTATGGTTGATGTATAACCCTTTATCAAAGTTTAAGTCGCCCGTAGATCTCTGACGTCTTAACCCGTCTTTGAAAATTTCTCGGTTAGCCGATTTCCTCACGATGTGTTAACGGCTAATTCATTTATTCTTCCTAAAATCACTATTTCACTCGGGAAAAGTCGCGGTTACAGATAGTAGATATTGGAAATTGTCAGAAACCATATTTTCGCCTTACCTATTAAGGAATCTGGTTTAGTAATATTCTTACATAGAAAGTAAAGATAATGGAATTCTAGGGAGATCAGAATATTTTGTTTTATTTATTTGTGAGTTTTGATTGAGCTGAGCAGACGAGCGAATATTTCTTTACGGGATTTTGAGAAAACCTATTTATGAAGTACTTCGGTTTCGGGATTTTTTTGTCAGTGCGACTCGCGATCCCGCCGCGTCTGCTCATGATTAAGGACTCCGGTTGGGTCCGAAACTAGTCGGGCTACCCCGATAAATACGCGTGAGTAAACCGTTACATCATTTAATAACGAATCATTCTCACGACAGTTACTATCCAAATATTATATTATATTTCGCATTCACAAAAATCACGTCGTCGATAGCTTGGTTAACTTCCATTGACAAATATAATTCAAAAATATTTTTAATTATACTGCTTATTGGACTAAAGTCTCTCGTCTGCAACTTTAGAGTTAGCCAGCGCCAGAGAGTAAAGGATAATATTATTTCACTGTCGGGCTTCAAATAAACTTATTTCGGATGTAAAATTACAAAAACAAAGACTTTCATAATGAGAACTCTGGACAGTGTTCGATTTCAGATAGTACCATCTTTTATAGCACTCTTTGTAATTGTGCCAATGTCAATTACGTATTTCGAAAAACATCTAGTTTCACTGTTCTTCACTCTTCTTTAATTTTGATTAGTGTATTCAACCATCACACTCTTTAGTGAGGAGGTTTTCCTAGACGGATTCATAATTATTAAAAAAAAAATAGTTTTTCATCATATTCATTGGGATGGCCAGACTAATTTCGGACCCAAACGAAGTCCAAGATTGTGAGCTATCGCGGCGGCTGGGGAAATGTCGATAGACGCACGTAAGTAAACCATGATTGAATAAATAATAAACTCCTCAACTTTATAATATCAAAACATATATTAGTCTAGACTTTATACGTAATGGTGTGGCAGAAATAGGATAAAAAAACATTCCGTCAAAAGTAAAGTAGTAGAGCAGGTATTCGATTGTATTCGTAAATATTTTATTAACCCTTTTAGAGGTGACACGACGGGAGAGATAAGGACAATAAATGTGTAATTTATTTGAGTCTGAGACTAGGTAATGCTTTTGAACTAAGAGCATCTTAAGTAATCTGGAAATACTCTTATACATGTTTAAATAATGCTATTTAAACATGTATTTTTCGAGTAAGATGAAATTCAATATTGAGGAATACTTTGACTCGTTTACATTAGCGATAAGTATTATCGTTAATGTAATTTTTTTTAAGACTGGTTTTGAAGCGGACTTTTCACAAATATTCAGTAACATGCACGCCCAGACTCAGGACAAACATTTGTGGATAATACAATTAATATTTGTCCTACAGAGGGATCGAACTCGCGAAACGTCACGCGCAGTGACCGCGACCACAACCACTCAGTTAAAGGTATCTATATGTTTAGTCATTTATCCTTTCAGTTAAAAATTACAAAAAGCTATGGCAATGTAAATATATTTTCTGTCTATAGAAACAAACAACTTTCTCCTACAAAGAAAACGTCAAATCGAATCAAATTATATTATAGCTGTATTTAAAAAGCTCGTTTTGAATCGCTAATTTTGAAAGACACTTTTGGTGATACTTTCTACTTACAAATCAAGGGTCTGACTAAATTGGTCGTGTTAATTCTGAATACAATTTACTCCATACAATTGTCACAAAGCAACCGTCAATATTAATTTAATTCTTTTTCGTTGCCAATAAATAATAACAGTAGGTATACCTAAATAAAAAGGCATTCCAGATATAATTCTGAAGCCTAACAATTGGTCCACGTCTCAAGCGTCGTTGGACGTGACTTGGCACCATCGCAAATTCACGTAAAATGTCCATTCCGAACTCTCAATATACAAAAAGCCGATTGCTCTTACATAATTGTCTTTAGTATGAAAAATATAGATCTTTATAAAACTTTATGATAACTCCATGACTTACTCAGAGTATTCTTTAATTATTAAATTTTTTGTACTATTTTCAGTACATAAACATTATCAGAACAGAAGTATATATTTTGGTCAGAACGAATAAACCGTTTTAAGTAGGGTACCTATAATTCTTATAGTGCGACACAAATACTCATGGATGACTATTACAGAAAATAAAAAAATATTGCAATAAAAAAGCAATATTGTTTTTTTGTTTAGGTATGAGTCAATGTCTTGTTTATTTCAAGTTAAGTAGTAGGTGTAAGAGTGCTTTTAGATAACTTTATTTCTTATATCTAAAAAAAAGTTTTTTAAACGTATTAATTTATAACTACTCGTATCTCTTTAGATTTGTCTGTTTACATTACTACATAATACATTTTGGAAAAACTTGACAGTTAAAAAAAAATGTAGGCAAAGCCAGATGAATTAATAAAAAAATATTGGTACCGACAAAAAAAAACACGAAAGCAACATTTAAATGCTATCAGAACATTATTCCATTATCTAGTATTCTAGTCATTTATCAATTGTACGCCGGCACTTGGCAAAAACAATAGCATTAGAAACGGGAACGTCTGAATTTAGAATAAAAATGGCGGAGTCGACACGGCAATAAATCATATTTTCATCTTCTCTTCGTCCACCGAGATTAAATTTCGAGACAATATCTTGTACCACAAAAATATCACTAAACCGAGAGAGTTAGTGATCTGTAATAAGAAATCGCACGCTGCTTTCTATTGTTCCTCATTAACTAAGCTTTTAAAATAATTTCTGGACGGAGCAAAATGGGAACGAGTAGTTCGAAGTCTTTATAATTAATCTATACATTTGAAAAAATCACAACTCATTATTTAGGAAAAATATGAATACTTTACTAAAAGTCGACACAATAATAGTGTATAGTGCGAGCCAGACTTGAGTCGTGCTCTTCAAGTAATTTGTAAAGAAAAATGCCCATCCATCAACTTATAATCATATTAATCATTGCTGCATCTCGATTTCTATTTACAATGTTTCATATGCTGGTTTTATACGGCGGTAAAAAAAAATCTGTGTAAATTTCAACTTTCTACGCATCTTAGTTCAAAAAATATACATTGTCTGGTGACAAATGGACAAACAAACAGTAGAGCCTTTGATTATTGAACTCTGAAATTATGCTTTACGGTATTAAGTCTTAAAGAAAAGGCCGTAAAATACCCTTTGCGAAACCGTATCGTTAGTGCCACAGAGTATTTACCTCTAAGTTATGTAGGACGAATATTGACAAATTCTTTTGTGATCCATTCCACTGTCAAACATCATTATCTAAATTCTTGACAAGTGAGGCTGCATTTATGTTAACAGTTTACTTAAATACCGTAACGTGATGAGTAAGATTTATACTAAGTAACTCCTATTTCGAATTTTGGAAATTATTATTTATTAGGCTGAATGTGCTGATAGGATGTAATAGGCGGGACTCGACCCTGCAACTCCTGGATATACACGAAAGATACTTTGCCAACTAAGCTGTGTGTAAGTGTGTGAGTGACACTTTGGAACCGCGCAACTAGAGTCATCGTTGTAACATTTTGAAAGAGCCTAGAAAACGGCGTACTTGAAATAAAAACTTTTGATTTTGATTCACGATTTTCTTTTGAAGGACTGGCGCGTTTAGCTTGGAGGTTTTTTCAATTATTTGATTTTATTGTAAATTATCTATCGGTTGATTTCATGTTTAGCATTCAATTTTATAAGGGTTAGGGTTGCGACATATCTGAACCTGAATAAACTTGATTAAAACACAATTTTCATATCCGAACCAATTAGTCATAAGCTTGTTGCCAAAAATTTCACATTTATGAATACAAGGATTATTTGGGATTCATTAATATACCAGAAATGGTGCCCTAACGATCTGTCTGACTGCCCTGCCTATCAATATCGAAACTATCCCCCAAATTCAACTTGAACTTTGTTACAAAAAATGATAAAATTCGATGCTCATATTCGGAATTTTTGGTCCGGCACTGACCAAAGCTTTGTTCTACTTTTGCAGAAAATACCTTTTTCTATTTTCATTTCATCTACACAGGGATCATTGTTCTGAATTTTTGCTCCGTAAGGCTGTTTTCGACCCAAAATGTTTTGAAGAACCCAAACGATGTTCGCGTGTGTAAAAAATGTGTGGAATGTCTCTCTAATTTGTGAAGCTCCCTTGTATGAGAGTCACGTTTCAATTTTGAGTAAGAAATTTTACACAATATTGTGTGAAAATAAATTTATTTTGGCACGTACCGTCATGGAATTTAAGGATTATTAAAATAGCATTGACTTAACGAGCAGGGCGCTTAAGATGAATAAAGTGCTTTAACATGTACGAATTTTGTTATTATTTTTTTAAAGAATTTTTATTAAAAGTGTAGAAGAAAATTCAAAAAATATTTCTGTGCAGCTTCTATTAAGAAGTTAATACATAATATGTGATTATACACAAACTTAGCATATGTAGCTACTAGACAATAGACAATTTTATTTTAGCTAAAACGTAATGGTTCAATTAAAAGTGAAAATTACTTAATCTATTCGGCTCTGCCTATCTAAGTTTAAGTACCTATTTAAGTTTTTTTTTGATAAATGTTTTCTTTTATTTACCTTTAAATTGCATTTTAATTAAAAGCGATGAATAGTGACTTTGTGCAAATTATTTTTGCATTATTCTGTAATTATTCTTGTTCCAAAATATTAACCATTTATTCATGAGCCTGAATTGCCTACCTTATAAGTAATTAGGCCCCAAAATATTCAGTGTAATTACGCAATTACCTATCCAGCCGTAAAACTAATGCATTCAACCAAAATTTACTAACCAGTATAACTTGACCCCTAGTGTATTAGACAGCTTGAGGCAAAATGATTTATGATAGAACTAGAACTGGTTAAGAAACGATAATTGAATAATTTGTTTCGTCAAGTATTAGTGAATACCCTTCTCAAAATACTTGATTAATTATATTTAATGCTATAGAAATACAATCAGGAAAGCTATTTATGCTGATATTGTTAATGATTAAAGTTATTTTCGGAAATTAATTTTATAAATAGTTTGGTTTATTGAAAGGGCCTTTGTTGCGTTGTACGGTTTTACCAGTAATGAAGGTCAAGCCACACGCTCTTTGGATAGGTGACTATAAAATGCCTTTATTATCAAACAAAGAATTTAAGGATTCCGTACTCAAAGAGAAGAGTAAAATAGGAACACTGACGTTTGTCTGTCTGACTTTCCGTGCGTCTGACACAAGGTTGTCTGAATCAATCAAAATCAGATTTTCTTTCTGTGGGACCGTTGTTTACTCTAAGCGTAGTAAATAACTACTCTGAGTGAAAACATATAATTTTTAATTATAATCAGTACCTAAGATGGGCCAAGTAATCTTCTCCATAATTTCATCAAAACAAATAACTTTGCCGGAACAAAATCTTAAATCATATTAAAACCTCTTAAGACTGTTTTCACATCACAGAATCCGTGACAAATGGGTCTTTTGATGGAAATCGCGGAAGCAATTAAATTCGATATTATTAGTGGTTCGTTAAATAAATTACAAATTAAATTTGAGGCCTCTGTATAATAGAAATGTAATGAAGAGCGGAGAGCGCCAAATGTTCTTTAAATACTCAAGTATTAATATTGAATCTATGAGGGAAAATAAATACACATAAATTATATTCGTCATCATCTCAGCCTATAGCTGTCCACTGTCGGACATAGGCCTCTTCATATGTTCTCCAGCGCGACCGATGCATTGCCACCTGCATCCTGCATAAATAATATTCTGATTACAATACGATTTTTTTTTCTTTTCTTGCAGGATAAAATTCTTGTTAAGAGAATTGCATACGGGATTATACTCTTATGGACAAATTTTAATGACGATTGGATGAACTTTGTTAGCACATGCAAAAAAAAACCTTATGTAAAAGGACTGCACGAAATAAAGAAATTCGATACTGTAAACAAAAATAGGCTGATAGGTAGATGGATGAGACCGGAGAGAGAAAAACTTAAATACGTTCCCACAGATCATGATCCATCATTCAACTTGCAAAGGTATTCAGATTTGTCTTTTAAATGGTCATTGATTGATCAATGACCATTTAAAAGACAAAGTTCGGCTTTCACATCTAAGACTAGCTGTTGCCCGCGACTTCGTCCGCGTGGTTAGAAGATAATAGAAGTTATGATTTTATTAATTATTTAAGTTTTTAGAGTCAAACTTTTGTTTGTATTTGTAAGATTTTTTTTTTGTAATTCTTTTATACATGTTTTTTTAGGTACCTTGAACCATTATAATATATTTTAGCTCCTATAAGTCGCAGCGTAATGGCATATAGCCTAAAACCTTCCTCGATGAATGGTCTATTGAATACATAAAGATGTTTTTAATTTGAAGCAGGAGATCCTGAGATAAGCGCGTACAAACAAACAAACTCTTCAGCTTTATATATAAGTATATTGATTCGATACGAACGAACGATATGAAATACGATCTCAAAAAAACCCTTTTTAACCCTCCTTACATTGAATTTTACCGAAGAACGTTGGATATTGTGTGGGGTATAATAGACCCAATCTGTTGCCGGCGCCCGGTGGTCGGCAGGCACGTGATGAATACAAATTTGAGGTAACAGTTGCAGGGTTAAAGGACAAATTTTGAAAGTCTACCTGTATGAACCGATTGTGTGGAAAATATAGTGAACAGCAAAGGTCATAAAAGGTCGAGGTTATTTTTTTGTAAAAGAATATAAAGGACCTTATAAGTGATGCTTTATATTGTTCGCTATTTATAGTGAAGTGACCTTTTAATTCTTTTTTTTTCTGTAAAAAGGATTTACGTTATAAGCAACTGGAGTTCAAAATTGTTCAATTTTACATGTAGACATAAAAGCACTTAAAAATCTTCATACATTTTTATCTTTGAAACTATAATAGGATTTTTATCTTAATGATTTCAATACCTTTTTAAGAACGCTTTTACGAGTTTGGTACTACAGATAATGTCTATTTCAAGACTTGTAAAACACAATTATGTTTAAAATAAATGTGGTTAGTTGCAAAATTTGCGAATTAATTTTTAAATGTTATATGTAATAATTAGGACTTCATGATATTTATATATTTTTTAACGGTATTTCATTTTCTTCTGCTATGTTAAATCAAATCTTTTCAATACTATGTTAGGGTCATCTAAGAGCCTTACTGGATTCAGTCTGAACCCATTCGACTCGATAACGCAGTATGAGCCATATTTAAAAAAAGCAACACTTGTGGAAGTGCATCCTTAGTGTCCTCACACAGCGTTGGGGTTACATTGTTTATTTAATGGATAAAGGTCATTTATAAAAAAATAAATGAATTTCGTTTTGTTAAGTAGGTTGGTCGGTTTGGTAGGTGAGTTTTTATCTAACACATGCATATGCCTAATACACGGTACACACATCAAAACAATCTTTTTTGCAATTTTTGACATTTTTTTTGTTCGTTCCGGCTAATCTCTGAAATGGCTGGACCGGTTTGGCCGGGATTTTATTGCCAGGTAGCTGATGTAATAACGAAAAAAATTAAAGTAATTTTTGTAGTTAATTTCACGCGGACGAAGTCTCGGTTTCATAAGTTTTCAAATCGACTCTATCTACCTACAATAGAGTCGATAATTTGATACTTTATACAACAGATCACATCATTTAGTGATGTGCTAGTACTCAGGTGTATCGTACACCATATAATCGATATTGACGCGCATTTTATCGCGGTCAAGACACTAAACATTGTTTCATTACATTCCTAGTTTATGTTAGATTGTTTAGAGTGTATGTGTATCGTTCAAATGTTTGTGTTGTAGATGTTTACCTACCGTGTGCCGGCTATGAGGTAGCGTTGAGAAACAACATTGTTGAATATGCTTGAATTGGAAGTTGAAGTATGGACGTCAGAATTTCAATAGGGTCAGTTGTTGAGACACGGCAGGAAGGTTCAAATTCCTTCCTGCCGTGTCTTTCCTTGTGTCGCGGGGCGTTTTATAAATATACAAATCACGTGTGCATAGACACAAAGACTCAGGATAAACATTAGTGGATCACACAAATGCTTGTCCTAAGCGGGGATCGAACCAACTCAACCACTTGGCTATTTAGGTATAGGATGTTTTTTTAATACCGAAACTTGCTACCATAGTTCATCAGACAAAGCAACAACAACAATTTGGGTACGATGCTCTAAATGCATATGAAAATTCAAATAAAAAAAAAGCATCAACATCTTCATCTGTTTTTGTTTTTGTTAGACATAACAAAAAATCTTCAAATACACAAAATGCATTTCAAACCAAAAGTACATTCGTATATTTAATCCTAGAAATAAATAGATAGCATAAATAAAGTTCTCAGGCCGGTCAGTTGGAAACATATCGAAATGTCGCCAGTTTCAATCAGAGACGAAATTCTGGCGAGACTCCAACACTCGAAACTTTAGACTTTAACAAGTTCTACCATTTTGAATAGTTGCACATTTTCAGGCTGGACTTGTAGCATACTGTTTTATATAAATGTTTCTTGGAATTAATTTTGTTTGGGTCTTACTATAGTTGTATGTCTAGCGGTTGTCTGATCATTTTTTTACTGGTAAATGTTTATTTGTAATTCTTAACATCAACTTACTGAACATAAAAATAGTTGGTGTTATAATTTTGACCTTAATATGTTTAGCGGAGCGAGAAAGGTTTAGAGGTCTTCTTTTTTCAGAAAATAAAGGTTTAGATGAAGAAGAAGAGCTTTCCGGCGATCGTTCTTTGACATGTCTTACTAAAATAGATATAACCATGTCAATATCGTTAGTTCTTTACTTAGTATTGTGTTATGAGTTTGACTACCACAGGTATCAGTCAATGGTACCGTAACTCTTAAACGGGTAAACCAATTTCGATGTTTATTTTTAGATGAGTTTTTTTTTATTTTTGACTTTTGACTAGGTACAAATCTTACTCATTGGTCATAGGTTGAATGATATACTGCAGGTTAATCTCCCGTAAGATGTCTTTTTTCAAATCACAGGCCCATCTATGCGATTACACTAGTATATTATTTTTTGTCAATACATCAAGCACTTCAAAACAATCTCATATACAAGTTTATCACAATATTAATTTGCGGGTATAACATCTACGATATATGAATACGAAGCAAAATGCTTCCCTGCTTAGTATGTAAATCAAATTCAAGACTACAACCTTCCCACAATTTAACCACGCGATTAAGCGTAGAACAGACTCTGTAAATTGCGCTGCCTAATTGTTTGCTCATAAAAATAGTTTGAAAGAGCTGAATTCTAAAGAGAAATAAAAACTAGATAATAAGAAGCTGCTTTGTCTAAAATATAGCACTTTTGAAGTTTAAATTACTATTGTGTATGCATAAAGTACAGTATAGTAGATAAACAAATATGTTTTAAAAATATATAAAAAAGTACTCGTTACATTATCTTACAAAATACACAAGGCTGTCAAAAATAAGCAATTAATTGGTTCGAGGTTTTTATTAACGCGCTCTTGTCTTCCTTGGTTTTAATAAGTTTATGTTAAAAAATAATTTTAAAACTACGGAATACTTATTGAAATAAAAAATAAACATTTCAATTTATTTTTAAAATGCAAACTTTGCTATCATTCTGTTTTTGCTAGGTGGATAATATTCGTCAAGAACGTGTAAGGAACTCAAGTAAAAACGATCAACGGTTCCCATCATAAATTAACTTAGCCAAGTTCAGCCTTGTACCAAGTATTCTAAAGCCGACCCAAATATTTCCTTTATTTTTATCGTGTTGGCGCAGTCCCCGCCTCTGACGTCATATTGTGACAGATCTTATAATTGAAACGTTTCATTTGATATGCTGCTCTCGTAGGCCGATGCGGGGGAAGTGTGTAAGGTCCCTAAATACGGATTTACATGCCAATGGGTAAGTTCAGAGAAAATGAGGATTAAAACTAAGATTTTAAGATGGAACTTTGGTATTATAGGTATTGTTGATTTTGAATAATCTTAGTAGAAAGTAAGTGATGAATGACGCGATTACAGACTGCCTTGCTTTAGTATTTTTAGTATTTTACACTTAGGGACTCAAATTACATGAACAGCAGCGGTAAATATGCTATTATCATTCAATTACGTAACGGTTTTACTTACGTTCCACTACCTAGTATAAAAACCTTTAATAACGATCCCATCGAATTAGACGCATTTCCTAGGCCGATAGTTTTAATCCGCTTGGACCTGTATGCATATAAAATTATTGTAGTATCTTCTTACTACTACTCCCAGACACCAGGGAAAAACCTTCCAAATATTGAGATCAGTAATCGCCAACCTGCATTCAGCTAGTGTGGTGATCAACGCTTGAACCTTCCACATAAGAAAGGCGGCTTGTACCCAACAGTGGGATGTTTATAGGCTAGTGTTTTTAGTATCGACTGGATGTCAAATATGCTTATCTTAAGTTGCTTAACGCTAAGTTTGCGATCACAACCAAAGTTACAGTTTAAAAAATAAAGTGTTAATTGATAAAAAAATTCATCATCAAACAAAAACATTTTTCACTATTGAGACCACAGCCTTGTCCACACAATATCGGTCAGGGTTACACAGGATTTCGGATGCTCTTTTCTGGTACGTTCCACGCATATCAGATATCCACAATACGTGTCGACTCATAAATGCAGAGAGAATGGCCGCTGCCCGGCGCCGAGTCCTTTTGTGTAGGCTTACATTTCAAAGTGTTAGGAGTTGTGTCGTTTGCCATTCGGTTTGATGTTCGTTATTAGCTATCTGGTTTTGGTAGAGAGGTGTATTTTGGGCTTAATAAGAACTCGTGACCGATTGTCCAAAAGCACTTAAATCAGCTGGTTATTTTCGCTCTTGGATTAGGTTTGAACGCTGATATAAAACTAATGAAATTGGATACGCTTCCTATTTTTAAATAAATCCTTTTTTGGGCCAAAGTACCCTCAGTTGCTTATTTTTTTATTATCTTTGAATTTTCTGTTTAAAATCATCATTAATTAACAATGTCTTCATAAAACATCCAAATGCCAGTTAAATGTGAATGTGATTTGTTTGTTACGCTTTCATTATTAAACCGTGAAATCGTTTTTGATTACTTTAGATGTAAGGACAGATTAACGCTTTGAATAAACCAAGGCGTGGATGAAACATGTTACTACTAAAACGAATATCTTAAAACAGGTTTAAAAATTTACCAGTCTAAAAGATCAGTCTTTTAACAATTGCCTATTTTCCAACAAACTTAAAGTAAAATATCTACTGAATATAAACATAAGAAAGTTTTCTAATAACATTTTATACGTGGAAAATCCGAGCAAAACCTGGGATTTATTAGACAGCGGTCTTACGCGTCTTAAGCGATATCTGAATATATTCTTACCTTCTCCTGCAGTCGACTTTTACTCCCTATAGATATTTATAAGTTTAAAATAATGTGTAGCAAAAAACTACATATTTTTTGGTTTCGTAAATTTTCTTTTCACTATTTTCTTTTCTCATATTTACTCAAAATTGTTGACTGAAATAAATAATGAAATATAACGAAAAACTATAATCCCGTATAACAAAAAAATTCTTATACTTTCAAAGGTACGGTAAAGATTATTACTTGAAAATAAAAAAAATAAGTAACTGTTGTAAAATAGAGCAAACCTTCAAAGCATTTTTATTAAGAGCTACATAGCTGTAACTGGAATGTCAATAATAGCGCGTTGAGTTAAAATTCTAAGCTGCATATTTTATACTTTTTTTTTTCAAACCCGTTTTTGGGATCTTTAACACTCCATTAAAAAGTTTCATTACAAACTGAATATTAGTTTTTGTGTAGCAGTTATTCGTAATAGTTTTGAAAATGGTTATAATGCTGATTGACAAGAAACGCTTGATACGTTGCACATTTTTTTTTAACGATAAATTTTGAATGTATGTGTAGAAAAAGGTGTGGATTTATCTTAAACAATTAACTTGATTACACTTCAGGGATAGCAAACATTTGGTTCACTGTTTTATACGCTAAAATTATATTTTCGTTTCTAAAGATTTATTTGATCAAAGACAATTATAGCCCTTACTTACTTTTGAATGTAATTATCCTCTAATTTGTGGGTTGAATTGAACTTTTTTTTTCTATTTCTAATTGCTAGAAGTATACAGCTAAAACTGAAAATTGTAAAGTAGTTTTTAGAATCATTCTTTAGCATAATCTGGTTTTTTGTTGCGCATTTCCTTTTAATGCATTTGAAACAACAAAATCAAATTACCTATCATGATATCGTGAGATTTGTAAAATCTATGCCACAATGGTATCAAACGTCATTCAATGAATGTAAATTAGGTCTCTTTTACTGTAACTATGACCACACATTTCTCAAACAATAGTTCTTAACATGGATTTATTAGGTTCATCATTACTTATTTCCTTGTTGCTTCTTACTAACTTATAAAGTCGCACACTGCTGACTGCCAATATGAACAACATCCCTATCACGGATCAGCTGTTAGAAATTTGTTATGAAATAAGCTGCATCCTTGTACATTTTATTTTGTTATGGGTCTTTTGATTCATATTATAGAGTAGCAATACAATTTATATACCCAATTGTATATTTATTGTTTAACTAGCAAACCCGGCGAACTCCGTTTCACCACCAGATTTCACCATTTTGTTTGGTGATTAAAAGATGAAGAAAAAGATCTTCCCGCTTTTTTGTTATTTTTTTCCTGAATTTTCTTTATAAACCTCACGGAGCCCGAGACCTTTCCAACGAATGCAAATCCGTAGAAATCGGTTCGTGCGTTTAGGAGTTATAGCGTCAGGAAGGAAAACCCGACTTATTTTTATACAGTAGAAAAGTAGATAAATAAATATATCTACAAAGGTACCATATTCAATTTTATTAATACAAATTTCAGATACATCGTTGCATTAATCTCGATCAGTCTTATAAAAGTCATATCTAGTAAAACAGCTTTTATGGTCTAATATATTATGTTATCAAGTCATTCGTATTCCACTTGCTTTCTCTATCGATCGGGCGACTACTTGACTCAGGCTTCTGGCCTTTGCGGTTACTAAATAATAATAATAATTTACTGCACGGAGAGCCGAGTGGTTGAAGTCAACATGTCAAATGTACTGTGAGTGACTTATCGTGGAATCGATCCCCGTGTAGAACAAAAGTCTGGTTATCTTTGTGTATGTGACTTAAATGTTTATGATATCCTCCGCGATACAAGGACTTTTTCCATAGTTTCAATAAAAAAATACCAGTAAATATATGTGCTGAGCAAAGACCTATTCCTCAAAGAGAATAATCAACATTAATCACCACGTTGGCTTGCTATGAGTTTTGGGCTCCAGATTTTAATATTTGTAGTATTCATCTCGCGGGCTCACTAAATAGGAATTGAAAGCCGGATACTGATCAAAATAGTTATAAATATTTGAAATAAGATTATTTTATCATTTTTCCAAAATATTTCTAAATACATAAAAGGCCATGTGGCCTAGGTAAGAACTAAACGTCCAAGATAAAGTTAGATTGCTGTAAATAAATTGGAATAATCTAAATTTTAGTACTTATACTGGTCTGGACCTAGTTACTACAACGTTATATGCAAAAATATTAGAAAAAAAACAGATTACAAGAAAGATGTGCAAACAGTATCAAGTCAATACCAAAGGGTAAAAACGGAAACCTATTACTGAGGCTCCGCTGTTTGTCCGTCTGTCCGCCCATGATTTCGTTAACATGGTAGATAGTAAAAATTGACATAATAATATACCTATGATGCTTTCCTTCTGCCGCAGTAACAACAAATACTAAAAATAAAGATCAAGGTTAACCAACGACAAGCTCAGTCAAGCATGCATCACCATTGTTCTTTTCAAAATTGGTTTTCTTCCAATTGCACAGAGACCTCAATGTCACAAGTCCAAATTGCACGTGCCCAGTTTTTTCGTTCGTCATCGCAGCTATAGTAACAATTCCTACAAATCATGTATAAAAAGATTAGAATGAACAAAAATAAAAACAAACGGTCGGCATAAAAAATAATAGCTGTTAGCGCTCAGTTCATTTGGAATCGTAAAATAAGATGTTGTTATAAAACATATTCATACAATTGGCTTCATTTGCTTGAGTCCCAGACAGCTAAATTGCGGAAGTTTTGATCATGTGTCATCGCGCTCCTATACCCGAAGTGGGTGCCCCAGAAATATATCTATACAGCCAAAATGTCATTCGTGTCAAAACTATGGAGTATTTTAATACTATACTGTTTCTTTTTTATTTTGTGTCATCATAAATCTCTGAACGTATAGAACTAAATTTGAAATATTTTCTTTAAAGAAAACTTAAGTAACCAGCAAAAGCAACATTTTTTCAGCCATTTAAGACACACACGGTGTTAACAAAAGCGAAAAACAATAGTTTATTACATGAACTCGACCGTTAAATAAAACTTGCACAAGAAAAATATTTATCTTTATCAAGAAGTTGCTTCGATGCAATTCGCTGTAGATACGTCGCGCGTCGTGAACAAAAGTGATTTCAATAAAACATAAATACAAAGAACAGAAGGAAGCTCTACAATTCTACTACAAGTACTAATTACTGTCGCTGACAGTACTAGAACTTCAGAAACAAGACAATATTTTTTTCAAAGACCATCAAAACTTGGCTACTGGTACAGTCATAAACTCAAGCTCTTATCTTAATTTTGTACACGATACTCCAAAATACCATTACTCTTTCCCCAAAGTAATTGTAATAAAGTTGATAGAAGCCTTATTACCAGATATCAAAAGCCTCAATTTATAACTTCTGAAAGAGAAACTTGGCTAAGTCTTGAGCTGGAAATACGCCACGGATTTAGCATTTAAGGTTGAAAATCGATTGGCAGAAACTTGAACTGTCCAATTTGTCAAATATTAGGCAGCGGTAGCAATAATTTTGCTATAGGCATTTTATGTCTTAACAACACGTGTAAAGATATTACTTACTAAAGAATCTTACTAAAGTTATAAATTTTTTTTAGACATACATGTAATAAAAACACGAAAAAAAACAACAAATACTTTGTCTTCGGATATTCGGGCAGACATCATAATTATGATTCTTAAATACAAACTAACCATACCTAATATAAAAAAACTGTACAGCTACGATTAAAGAAATAATCCTCAAAAAAAAAAACGTTTATAACTGTAACATTTCTTAAAAAAAAAACGAAAATCAATTTCATTGTAAAAAAAAACATGATGACCTTTTGACCTAGCGAAACTCATGAACAACTCAACGTATACATATTAATGTTAATAAATTAATAGTTATAAATACTGTTCGTTGGCTACAATCCAATCCTATACATCGAAAAACAAAAGAGGATCCAGAATTAGGGTGCTTGGGTAGGAAATTCGTTTCATTAATTCCTCCTTACTAATTGTTTGGTTTTATCTAAGTTACAAAAGATTTGGGTCGTGTTCATTCTTCACTGGATTTTGAGATCTTAGTTCTTTATAATAAACTAGTTGTTGCCCGCGGGCATGCTCGCTACATATCGAAAATTGTCCCAAGGGAACATTACATCGGGATCAAAATTATCCTACAAGTTAATGTTGATTATAAACTATCCGTGTACCAAGTTACGTCTTAATCCGTTCAGTGGTTTTTCAGTGAAAGAGGAACAAACATCCGTACATCCACACATACAAACTTACACGTTTATAATATTAGTAGGATGTCTACATCAACTTTCAGCGTTTAAGGCAGGAGTGTTATTGAATGCGCTATCACTGTACCTTTACGGCAAAGCTGTTGCTTTGAGAGCTCATAGTAGCTTTAAACAAGTAGTTGAGTTTATTTGAAACTTGGTTGATTGGACTTATGTTTAAAAATCAGCCATCGACACAGTCGAATACAATTACTATATCGAATCAAAAATATTCACCAGACCATAATGAAATAATGTACTCAATATTAGTTCAAAAACTAGAATTACATTTTTCACCAATAAAGTAACAACATTATTAATAACAATTTCCACGAATTTATTAGCAATAAATTTCACACATTTCATCATATCCCACAGTGAAATAAAACACATTCGAAATATTAGTTCCAGTAAAACAACAAGTTTCAATTTCCAATAACTCAATTTCATATTTTTCCGTACAACCTAACCAAGTTGGAGCGATTAATTACAAAGTTGCAGAACATTATGAGTTGCAGACTGCCCGGCGAGCTGTTCCCGAGGGGTTCAAAGCAAAATGAACCTTATCAGCAGTTTATTCGTTTGATAGAGTAAATTAGCATAAATGAGTGGAAACGTCTGGAATCGTTTAAGCAAGTGTTTGAGAGGAAACAATAAATGTTCATTTTAATTTTGTTTAGAAAAGAATTGAGTTTTCGTATCCGACATTTTGCGTTTTGGCCCTTGGTATATTATGTTTTATCATGTTGAGTTATATTTCTTTATTAAGAATCAAGAACTTAAATGAAGCCATTCTATATTTTTTTTATTGTCAATCTTAAAGCAGACATACTTCATGAACATCAACTTCATTTCATTTCAAAAAGTAGGTTCACGAAAAGGTCAAAAATAATTTGGATATTTGAAAAAAAATGAGAAAATTCCTATCTTTCTTTAAATAAAATATTGGTTTGCTTCAAAATGCATTTTTGCAAAGTCGGACCCAAACTTTGTCTCCGGCGGCTGGATCACATCCAAATATCGAATTAGACTTTCGAAGCCGTCTTGAATGAACGAATTTCAAAATTGGAATGTTTAACAACTTTACGAACGAAATAAAAGAATGCGGAGAACGTCTTTACCTCCGAGAAAACATATTCAGGTTACGCTCTGTTGAGATTTTGGTTAAAAGAAATACTATTTGTGATCAACTGATACATAAACCAACTACAAGAAATGCATAATGTACAAATATTGGTTGGTTTTTATGAAAACCAAAAATGGTTTTGAACATAGTATCGAAAACATTGTAATATTAGAAGGAGATAGGAAAAAGAAGAACGTGGAATAATATTGTGATATTGAAGATAACATCTTCAGCAACAGTAGTTATTGAGCGACTAAACCAAACCAGAACAATCATTTAGTAGTCCAATCTATGTATCCAGGTAGTTTAAGATTGTTATTAATCAAGACTAGAAAAAAATCTGCTGAAATAATTATAATTAAAAACGTCTTTTACCATCTTGTAAAAAGACAAATACAGATATTTTGAAAAGCTCGCCAAAACAAAACTTTCGTTTTTTTTATTATGAACCCTATTTCTTTTATTTCAAAACTCTTTTCTGATTATTTTAGTTAATCAAAGAACGTAACCTAATTATGTTTTGAGCTAATAATGATAAGGTTCAGAATACGTTTTAAAGGTTCGTTCACTAGATATTACAGACAAAATAAGGTTTATACTTGTAAATGGAAGAACAAATAAACACATTGTTATTATAAACCAAATGCCGCAAACTTTTGCTCTGAATGTTATTTCAGTATCGACAGTTAGCATTATATTTTGAGACTGAAATTATTCTATTATTAGAAATAACAGTATTTTGTTAACATAAAATTTTTCAATGTATAAAATGGAATACATTTTATACATTGAAAAATTATCTAGTCTGTAATATCTAGTGAACGAACCTTTAAAACGTATTCTGAACCTTATCATTATTAGCTCAAAACATAATTAGGTTACGTTCTTTGATTAACTAAAATAATCAGAAAAGAGTTTTGAAATAAAAGAAATAGGGTTCATAATAAAAAAAACGAAAGTTTTGTTTTGGCGAGCTTTTCAAAATATCTGTATTTGTCTTTTTACAAGATGGTAAAAGACGTTTTTAATTATAATTATTTCAGCAGATTTTTTTCTAGTCTTGATTAATAACAATCTTAAACTACCTGGATACATAGATTGGACTACTAAATGATTGTTCTGGTTTGGTTTAGTCGCTCAATAACTACTGTTGCTGAAGATGTTATCTTCAATATCACAATATTATTCCACGTTCTTCTTTTTCCTATCTCCTTCTAATATTACAATGTTTTCGATACTATGTTCAAAACCATTTTTGGTTTTCATAAAAACCAACCAATATTTGTACATTATGCAATTCTTGTAGTTTGTTTATGTATCAGTTGATCACAAATAGTATTTCTTTTAACCAAAATCTCAACAGAGCGTAACCTGAATATATGTTCTCGGAGGTAAAGACGTTCTCCGCATTCTTTTATTTCGTTCGTAAAGTTGTTAAACATTCCAATTTTGAAATTCGTTCATTCAAGACGGCTTCGAAAGTCTAATACGATATTTGGATGTGATCCAGCCGCCGGAGACAAAGTTTGGGTCCGACTTTGCAAAAATGCATTTTGAAGCAAACCAATATTTTATTTAAAGAAAGATAGGAATTTTCTCATTTTTTTTTCAATTATTCCATATCGAAATTATTTTTGACCTTTTCTTGAACCTACTTTTTGAAATGAAATGAAGTTGATGATCATTGGTAGGTCTGCTTTAAGATTGACAATAAAAAAATATATAATTAAATGGCTTCATTTAAGTTCTTGATTCTTAATAAAGAAATATAACTGAACATGATAAAACATAATATACCAAGGGCCAAAACACAAAATGACGGATACGAAAACTCAATTCTTTTCTAAACAAAATTAAAATGAACATTTATTGTTTCCTCTCAAACACTTGCTTAAACGATTCCAGACGCTTCCACTCATTTATGCTAATTTACTCTATCAAACGAATAAACTGCTGATAAGGTTCATTTTGCTTTGAACCCCTCGGGAACAGCTCGCCGGGCAGTCTGCAACTCATAATGTTCTGCAACTTTGTAATTAATCGCTCCAACTTGGTTAGGTTGTACGGAAAAATATGAAATTGAGTTATTGGAAATTGAAACTTGTTGTTTTACTGGAACTAATATTTTGAATGTGTTTTATTTCACTGTGGGATATGATGAAATGTGTGAAATTTATTGCTAATAAATTCGTGGAAATTGTTATTAATAATGTTGTTGCTTTATTGGTGAAAAATGTAATTCTAGTTTTTGAACTAATATTGAGTACATTATTTCATTATGGTCTGGTGAATATTTTTGATTCGATATAGTAATTGTATTCGACTGTGTCGATGGCTGATTTTCAAACATAAGTCCAATCAACCAAGTTTCAAATAAAATCGAGTACTTGTTTAAAGCTACTATGAGCTCTCAAAGCAACAGCTTTGCCGTAAAGGTACAGTGATAGCGCATTCAATAACACTCCTGCCTTAAACGCTGAAAGTTGATGTAGACATCCTACTAATATTATAAACGTGTAAGTTTGTATGTGTGGATGTACGGATGTTTGTTCCTCTTTCACTGAAAAACCACTGAACGGATTTAGACGAAACTTGGCACACGGATAGTTTATAATCAACATTAACTTGTAGGATAATTTTGATCCCGATGTAATGTTCCCTTGGGACAATTTTCGATATGTAGCGAGCATGCCCGCGGGCAACAACTAGTTTATTATAAAGAACTAAGATCTCAAAATCCAGTGAAGAATGAACACGACCCAAATCTTTTGTAACTTAGATAAAACCAAACAATTAGTAAGGAGGAATTAATGAAACGAATTTCCTACCCAAGCACCCTAATTCTGGATCCTCTTTTGTTTTTCGATGTATAGGATTGGATTGTAGCCAACGAACAGTATTTATAACTATTAATTTATTAACATTAATATGTATACGTTGAGTTGTTCATGAGTTTCGCTAGGTCAAAAGGTCATCATGTTTTTTTTTACAATGAAATTGATTTTCGTTTTTTTTTTTTAAGAAATGTAACAGAGTTATAAACGTTTTTTTTTTGAGGATTATTTCTTTAATCGTAGCTCTACAGTTTTTTTTTTATATTAGGTATGGTTAGTTTGTATTTAAGAATCATAATTATGATGTGTGCCCGAATATCCGAAGACAAAGTATTTGTTGTTTTTTTTCGTGTTTTTATTACATGTATGTCTAAAAAAAATTTATAACTTTAGTAAGATTCTTTAGTAAGTAATATAATCTTTACACGTGTTGTTAAGACATAAAATGCCTATAGCAAAATTATTGCTACCGCTGCCTAATATTTGACAAATTGGACAGTTTAAGTTTCTGCCAATCGATTTTCGACCTTAAATGCTAAATCCGTGGCGTATTTCCAGCTCAAGACTTAGCCAAGTTTCTCTTTCAGAAGTTATAAATTGAGGCTTTTGATATCTGGTAATAAGGCTTCTATCAACTTTATTACAATTACTTTGGGGAAAGAGTAATGGTATTTTGGAGTATCGTGTACAAAATTAAGATAAGAGCTTGAGTTTATGACTGTACCAGTAGCCAAGTTTTGATGGTCTTTGAAAAAAATATTGTCTTGTTTCTGAAGTTCTAGTACTGTCAGCGACAGTAATTAGTACTTGTAGTAGAATTGTAAATCTTTAAGCTTCCTTCTGTTCTTTGTATTTATGTTTTATTGAAATCACTTTTGTTCACGACGCGCGACGTACCTACAGCGAATTGCATCGAAGTAACTTCTTGATAAAGATAAATATTTTTCTTGTGCAAGTTTTACTTAAAGTACGAGTTCATGTAATAAACTATTGTTTTTCGCTTTTGTTAACACTGTGTGTGTCTTAAATGGCTGAAAAAATGTTGCTTTTGCGGGTTACTTAAGTTTTCTTTAAAGAAAATATTTCAAATTTAGTTCTATACGTTCTGAGATTTATGATGACACAAAATAAAAAAGAAACAGTATAGTATTAAAATACTCCATAGTTTTGACATGTATGACATTTTGGCTGTATAGATATATTTCTGCCCACCCACTTCGGGTATAAGAGCGCGATGACACATGATCAAAACTTCCGCAATTTAGTTGTCTGGAACTCAAGCAAATGAAGCCAATTGTATGAATATGTTTTATAACAACATCTTATTTTACGATTCCAAATGAACTGAGCGCTAACAGCTATTATTTTTTATGCCGACCGTTTGTTTTTATTTTTGTTCATTCTAATCTTTTCATACATGATTTGAAGGTATTGTCACAATAGCTGCGATGACGAACGAAAAAACTGGGCACGTGCAATTTGGACTTGTGACATTGAGGTCTGCGTGCAATTGGAAGAAAACCTATTTTGAAATGAAAAGAACAATGGTGATGCATGCTTGACTGAGCTTGTCGTTGGTTAACCTTGATCTTTATTTTTAGTATTTGTTGTTACTGCGGCAGAAGGAAAGCATCATAGGTATATTATTATGTTAATTTTTACTATCTACCATGTTAACGAAATCATGGGCGGACAGACGGACAAACAGCGGAGCCTCAGTAATAGGTTTCCGTTTTTACCCTTTGGTATTGACTTGATACTTTTTGCACATCTTTCTTGTAATCTGTTTTTTTCTAATATTTTTGCATAGACTAAAAAGAAAGTTGTATTAACGTCCAGACCAGTATAAGTACTAAAGTTTAGATTATTCCAATTTATTTACAGCAATCTAACTTTATCTCGGACGTTTAGTTCTTACCTAGGCCACATGGCCTTTTATATATTTAGAAATATTTTGGTAAAATGATAAAATATCGTATTTCAAATATTTATAACTATTTTGATCAGTATCCGTCTTTGAATTCCTATTTGGTGAGCCAGCGATATGAATACTACAAATATTAAAATCTGGAGCCCAAAACTCATAGCAAGCCAACGTGGTGATTAAAGTTGATTATTCTCTTTGAGGAATAGGTCTTTACTCAGCACATATATAGGCTCGTATTTTTTTATTGAAACGACTTCTACACTATGGAAAAAGTCCTTGTATCGCGGAGGATATCATAAACATTTAAGTCACATGCACAAAGACAACCAGACGGTTGTTCTACACGGGGATCGATTCCACGATAAGTCACTCACAGTACATTTGATATGTTGACTTCAACCATTCGGCTCTCCGTGCAGTAAATTATTATTATTATTTAGTAACCGCAAAGGCCAGAAACCTGAGTCAAGTAGTCGCCCGATCGATAGAGAAAGCAAGTGGAATACGAATGACTTGATAACATAATATATTAGACCATAAAAGCTGTTTCACTAGATATGACTTTTATAAGACTGATCGAGCTTAATGCAACGATGTATCTGAAATTTGTATTAATAAAATTGAATATGGTACCTTTGTAGATATATTCATTTATCTACTATTCTTCTTCTTCTATAGAAAAATGAGTCGGGTTTTCCTTCCTGATGCTATAACTCCTAAACGCACGAACCGATTTCTACGGATTTGCATTCGTTGGAAAGGTCTCGGGCTCCGTGAGGTTTATAAAGAAAATTCAGGAAAAAAATTAACAGACAAGCGGGAAGATCTTTTTCTTCATCTTTTAATCATCAAACGAAATGGTGAAATCTGGTGGTGAAACGGAGTTCGCCGGGTTTGCTAGTTAAACAATAAATATACAATTGGGTATATAAATTGTATTGCCACTCTATAATATGAACAAAAAGACTCATAACAAAATAAAATGTACAAGGCTGCAGCGTATTTCATAACAAATTTCTAACAGCTGATCCGTGATGAGGATGTTGTTCATATTGGCAGTCAGCAGTGTGCGACTTTATAAGTTAGTAAGAAGCAACAAGGAAATAAGTAATGATGAACCTAATAAATCCATGTTAAGAAATATTGTTTGAGAAATGTGTGGTCATAGTTACAGTAAAAGAGACCTAACTTACATTCATTGAATGACGTTTGATAGGATTGTGGCATAGATTTTACAAATCTCACAATATCATGATAGGTAATTTGATTTTGTTGTTGCAAATGCATTAAAAGGAAATGCGCAACAAAAAACCAGATTATGCTAAAGAATGATTCTAAAAACTACTTTACAATTTTTAGTTTTAGCTGTATACTTATAGTAATTAGAAATATAAAAAGAACGTTCCATTCGACCCACACTTATAACATTATATTTTAAAATTAGTAAAAGCGCTATAACTGCCTTTGATCAAATAAATCTTTAGAAACGAAAATATAATTTTAGCGTATAAAACAGTGAACCAAATATTTGCTATCCCTGAAGTGTAATCAAGTTAATTGTTTTTCTACACATACATTCAAAATTTATCGTTAAAAAAAACTGTGCAAAGTATCAAGCGTTTCTTGTCAATCAGCATTATAACCATTTTCAAAACTATTACGAATAACTGCTTCACAAAAACTAATATCCAGTTTGTAATGAAACTTTTTAATGGAGTGTTAAAGATCCCAAAAACGGGTTTGAAAAAAAAAACGAATATAATATGCAGCTCAGAATTTTAACTCAACGCGCTATTATTGGCATTCCAGTTACAGCTATGTAGCTCTTAATAAAAATACTTTAAAGTCTATTTTACAACAGTTACTCAGTTAAGAATAAAAATACATTTTACCTACCTTTACAGTACTTTCGAAAGTATTAAGTTTTTTTTATTATACGGAACTTTTTTTTTTTTGGTTATATTTCATTATTAATTTCAGTCATAAATGTTGAGTAAATATGAAAAAAAAGAAAATAAATTTTACGAAACAAAAATTATGTAGTTTTTTGCTACATGTATTTCGAACTTATAAATACGAGTATCAATAGGGAGTAAAAGTCGACTGCAGGAGAAGGTAAGAATATATTCAGATATCGCTTAAGACGCGTAAGACCGCTGTCTAATAAATCCCAGGTTTTGCTCGGATTTTCCTCGTATAAAATGTTATTAGAAAACTTTCTTATGTTTATATTCAGTAGATATTTTACTTTAAGTTTGTTGGAAAATAGGCAATTGTTAAAAGACTGATCTTTTAGACTGGTAAATTTTTAAACCTGTTTTAAGATATTCGTTTTAGTAGTAACATGTTTCATCCACGCCTTGCTTGGCTTATTCAAAGCGTTAATCTGTCTTATTGATTACACGGCTTAATAATGAAAGAGTAACAAACAAACCACATTCACATTTAACTTGCATTAGGGTGTTTCATGAAGATATTGTTAATTAATGATGATTTTAAACAGAAAATTCAAAGATAATAAAAAAATAGGCAACTGAGGGTACTTTGGCCCAAAAAAGGATTTATTTAAAAAATAGGAAGCGTATCCAATTTCATTAGTTTTATATCAGCGTTCAAACCTAATCCAAGAGCGAAAATAACCAGCTGATTTAAGTGCTTTTGGACAATCGGTCACGAGTTCTTATTAAGCCCAAAATACACCTCTCTACCAAAACCAGATAGCTAATAACGAACATCAAACCGAATGGCAAACGACACAACTCCTAACACTTTGAAATGTAAGCCTACACAAAAGGACTCGGCGCCGGGCAGCGGCCATTCTCTCTGCATTTATGAGTCGACACGTATTGTGGATATCTGATATGCGTGGAACGTACCAGAAAAGAGCATCCGAAATCCTGTGTAACCCTGACCGATATTGTGTGGACAAGGCTGTGGTCTCAATAGTGAAAAATGTTTTTGTTTGATGATGAATTTTTTTATCAATTAACACTTTATTTTTTAAACTGTAACTTTGGTTGTGATCGCAAACTTAGCGTTAAGCAACTTAAGATAAGCATATTTGACATCCAGTCGATACTAAAAACACTAGCCTATAAACATCCCACTGTTGGGTACAAGCCGCCTTTCTTATGTGGAAGGTTCAAGCGTTGATCACCACACTAGCTGAATGCAGGTTGGCGATTACTGATCTCAATATTTGGAAGGTTTTTCCCTGGTGTCTGGGAGTAGTAGTAAGAAGATACTACAATAATTTTATATGCATACAGGTCCAAGCGGATTAAAACTATCGGCCTAGGAAATGCGTCTAATTCGATGGGATCGTTATTAAAGGTTTTTATACTAGGTAGTGGAACGTAAGTAAAACCGTTACGTAATTGAATGATAATAGCATATTTACCGCTGCTGTTCATGTAATTTGAGTCCCTAAGTGTAAAATACTAAAAATACTAAAAGCAAGGCAGTCTGTAATCGCGTCATTCATCACTTACTTTCTACTAAGATTATTCAAAATCAACAATACCTATAATAGCAAAGTTCCATCTTAAAATCTTAGTTTTAATCCTCATTTTCTCTGAACTTACCCATTGGCATTTAAATCCGTATTTAGGGACCTTACACACTTCCCCCGCATCGGCCTACGAGAGCAGCATATCAAATGAAACGTTTCAATTATAAGATCTGTCACAATATGACGTCAGAGGCGGGGACTGCGCCAACACGATAAAAATAAAGGAAATATTTGGGTCGGCTTTAGAATACTTGGTACAAGGCTGAACTTGGCTAAGTTAATTTATGATGGGAACCGTTGATCGTTTTTACTTGAGTTCCTTACACGTTCTTGACGAATATTATCCACCTAGCAAAAACAGAATGATAGCAAAGTTTGCATTTTACTATGTGCAAATGTTTCGGCGTTTCTTTTTTAAGCATTTCAAATGATGATTACCGCGAGGGCAATGGAAAAATTACAATATTGTTTTGCCAAAATTAAAGATTTTATTTAACTTTAGATGATGATTCCTGTTACGTATAAAATATCAAAAAACTAAAAGAACAACGTCTCCAATTACACAAGCTCAGCTGAGCTTTTTAATGATTTTTTCTCCCATACAAATTGTTTTCCTGTAACTCACTGCAAAGGGGTAATAAATATCAAATCCTTCGGAACTAGTGCGCAGTCGTCGTCCGATATACATCCGTTTAAAACCAAATGTATTGTGAGAGGTGGAGCGCTGCCAACGTGGTTCCGTACCCCTGTACTTGGTACAGTCAACAGCAAAAAAATATGAACAAAGTCAGATTTACTTCAGCAGTTGCTTTGCTAATAACAAAAGTGAGTTGATACAATCAGATTAACAAAAGGAACATATACAATTATATTGAACGAGTTTCTTTTTTTAAGTAACCAAATATATATGTTTGACACTTGGTATAGCTTAAATATATTATATTAAACACCTTTTCCTATATGACACTGAAGAATACAATTATTTGTAAATCGGTTTATATTGAAAAATTTCTGTTGCTGACTGTATTTACCTCAGCCAATGTGTTAATAGAGGTGTGAATAGTTTAGAATTGACTTAAATTCTTTCAATTTATTAGTGAATACATTGTAATAGACAAATTCAACAAATCGTTTGCGATTTATGTATTGTGATAAACTTTCAAAAAAGTTATAAATAAATCATGTATTACTCAAAGACTGATAAAAGGAGTCGATACTCCTCGAGATACGAGTCGGACTCGTGACACTGACGGTTTCGTACAAAGAAGCTACAGAAAATCCCAAGGGTGACCCACAAATTCATTCGTCTTCAAACAAAATGACCGTAATAATCATTGCCGTAATCTTTACCATCGTTTGTTGTTATAGCGGTAACGGACATACATCCTTGCTTCGAAGATTTCAAGTCTCTGATAGCTATCACTTCTTGAGATACAGCCTGGTGAAAAACAGAAGGAATAGTGGTGCCTCAGTAATAATAAAGTTTAGTTTTTACGAGAAAAGTGGAGCACAAAAACAATAAAAAAAATCAAACTCAAAGAGTGAGCGTCAGCGTTGCATAGTTTTAGTCAAATTGCAAACGGGAAAAACCTTTTAAATGTCACGAAAATACCATCATGCAGAACTAGATTCCTAAACCCTGTTTGGTTTAAATAATTTGTCATAAAATTTGAACGGACAGCCAACTGCATATCAAAATACATTCACAAATAGAATAACGGTGTTGATATCCATTTCAGCGAAAGGGTTTGCTAATTGATATTTTTTTAGAGTTGTGTTTCGTTATAATATATTTCGATAGCTAAAAGGTTTTTTTTGTGTATAATAAATAATAATAATTCTTTATACAAGTTACCAGGGTTCAAAACAGAATTTATTAGTAACTTGAGACGCAATAAAAAAAAAAAACAAACGACTCCTCCATTAAGGATCCTGGATTACACAAATGCTTGTCCTACGTGAGGAGCAAACCCGTGACACCTTGTGCTCAGCGGGTTGGCTCTCTAGTGTTACTGGTGCATTGAACCATAAGTTGCAGGGTTAAAGTCCAATATCAAGTCCTGTAATAGACTACACATAATATAAAAAAAAATTATAAGCCTGGACTTTACAAATTTTTCAACTACAATTTCCAAGTAATGCAGATTTCAAGTGTGCAATTTAATAAAATGTTTAAATACCTTCTATACTTCAACACAGATATACTTACTTAATTGCCGGAGAAAACATTCTAAAACACGGTTTCACACAATATCGGAGTAGATACTGGCGTATTTCCAGAGATAGTGGTTTTGGACAAAGCTTATACATAAATTACTGTTTCTGAACGCCTCCTGGGACGCTGCCATATCACATACCTAGGAAAATAACTGAGGTATCATACTTCCTTTCATTCCATTCTGGGTAAGAGTTTTTGAAGGATTTATTGCGCTTTTCTTTTAACCGAATAAAAAATACCGTTTATGTTTTGCGGTGACTGAATGCTCTTTCAACTACAAGTGAGTTCTAGCTAGCCGTTTTAGTATTTAGAGAGCGGCTTCCAATCTTAACCGCTTTAGGTGAAAGCTGAATTGAATGGCTACCTATTTTGAAGCTAAAGGTAATTTAGTGGGCATCATAATTGGGCTATGAGAGTCATAATGACTTCTCTTCTTTTTCTTATCGCTTGTGTCGGAGTGCTCATGGTCGTTGCAAGGTGGTCATGTAATGAGTAGAGTCGAAAACAGCCTTCCGCGTCCCCAACCAGTGCTTATAGTGTTTTAACGAATTTTACAGATCTTAGTATTACAGCTGTGACATATAAGAGTATTTTTGGAAATGGTCAGACATCTGACCAATCGCAGCAAGCGCCGCTTAATCTAAATATTGAGCTAACCTTATAACCTATGTTTTTCAGTAAGCAAGTACGCGTTATTCTTTGAAATATACGTTCTTAATCTAAATAACAAAAACAAAATAAAAACTATTATATTAATCATATTTTATGCATTCCATTACTCTGTATCCCTGCAACCAGCATTGCACAGCTTTTTATTTCAATTAATTGTCTTTTTACACTTATTACGGGCGTTTTAATAGTACAACTCTTTGCAGCTTAACTAAGCTCGGAGGGAAAGCTTTGAAAAGGCTTTTTGTATTTTTTTCAGGTTGATCACAGGAACGCTTGGTTGCAGGGTTAATTGAATGGAAAGCAATTTATTCATTTTATAAGGCTTCATCTTGATTATTATCCTAGGGTTTCGTTGATGATTTGCACTTAATTATAAAGTGAATATTTTTTTACAAGTATTTGATGTACGAACAAAATTTATATAACACACCTTGGTATATATAAATGTATAACGACTTCTTTTATAAGGGATATTTAGAAAAACATTAAGAGTAATGTTTGGTGACTGCATCTTTGTAACATTTTACCTTTCTATCTCTCGAGCAGATATTATATGATTTTCCAAGAAGAAAACAGTTTTTCAGGATCCGATGTGGGTATTATACACTCAGAAACGAGATAATTACATACATATAAGAGTTCCTTAATTACACTACAACTTTTTAGCCTTTCATGATGTATAGTAGTTAAAATTCTTACATCACTGCAAGTGACTCTGACGCTATTCGTTTTGAAAATAAAAAACTGCTGTATGAAGACATTTTCCAATTTTCCGGAGTACTCTACTACGGAGTACGGTCGGGTTTTTCTTCCTATTTAAAATGCTGTATATGTTTCATATTCATATTTTGCATTTAAAAAGTCAAGACATTAAGTATAGTACCAAGTTAGTGCCAAATGTGAAAAAGTAGAGTTTTTCTTATACATAAAGACAAGATAAATTCGATATAGATTAAATTTGTGAAACAAATAGCCTCGTCTTATTTACATCCTGTCTGACATGATTTGGGTCTAGACCTACGTCGGCCTTTCAGCCTGAAGCTATCTTATGTATTTACTGGATATTACCTGTATTGAATATTTTATCCCTGAATTTATTTTATGCTCTTGTTTTTGTGGATATAAGACTAAAGTAGACATACTCTTAATGCAGTATCTATTAACAGTGGCAACAATTATGAATAAATTACAGGTTTGAAAATCTTTCCTTTAAATTTACAAGCGTTCATCTCATTAATAGTCGATGAATAACACTCACCTTCTGTTTCACCACCGTCACATAAGTTCCCGTTACATTATTTAACAGAATTTTTCTTACAAAGAATGTCAAATTCCTCAATTTATCTCCCAGATAGCGGCTAATCAGGGGAATGGGAATGTGAAATAGATGCTCAAAAAATAAACTACCAAATCTAACTTGCAGAACCAACATCATTATTTAAAACAATTAATTAATTTTAAAAGAAATTAAAAAAAAACTTTTTTTTAAGCGATGAATTTTTAATAATGTACTCACTATCTCTACGTAGCGAGTAAGAATGACAGTGAACCTCTTTGGTAAAGCGACTTGCTTGCTCTCCACTGATTGAAACATCAATTGCACTACCGGTCAAAGGGGATAAGACTTCGGTAGCTGTTCAAATAACTAACTGTTTAAGCCCTGGTCTCGTTAAAACAAAATAAGGAAAGACATTGGAAAAATAATTACTTAATAGTTTCGTTCGATACCCTTAAAAACGGTAACTAGAACGACAACACAGTTGCATTCTTGTAGCTCAATATAATGGCCGAACCGACACCATGCCAACGAGGAAATTAAAATCGTCTTTTAAGTAATACGTCTAACAAAACTGACATGAAAAAAAGAAGAAAATACGTTTAAAAACATCTCAACCAAAGGCCAGTCTCATAAAACGATTACCACCACCATATTCTCTCACCAAATTCAAACATTTAAATTCAAAAAAACCCGACACCCAAAGTGAGATTCTAAAAAAGGTGTCATTGTCGTCCCATTGTGTCCTGCACCATTCCGTTATCAGACTCGTTGAAATATGAATACTCATTGGTATTCCGGTATCCGCGCGATCCAGCTCACTCTAATGTCCCTTTATCTCGCTTACTATAATATTTCCCGACGTTAACCTCAATTGTCGACTAAAAAGTTGTTAAGGCATATCTGTTTTTATAAACCGTTCTTTATGTATCGCTGATAAGGTTTTTGTACGTTTAAAGCGGCGTTTTTGTATGGTAAGCTTAAATGATTTTTAAAATGTTTGTGTATTGTACTGGGTGAAAATTTTTCTTTATTAGATTTTATTTATTAATAGCTATAGTTAATTTATTTGCATAGTTATGCAGCCCAATAAGCTTAACTAACTATATGAATTGCCGATTGGCGTTCATCAGTTCTTATATTCTATTCATCTATGATTGTACTACAAGTATATACAGAACACTCTATGTACCTGTTGTAATGTATATAAAATAGTCTAAACGTGTCCTCTAATCTATGATTGACTTTTAGCCCTTTGCGTTATAATATTCCACGCAAAGCTAGGACGCTGAAATTGAATATTAGAAAATTATCCTCAGTCATAACACAACCCAAATCCCTACTGATCTCATAAGCGGCAAAACAAAAACAAACACACCCCCATATTATTATACCAAGTTTAGTAGATAAGCACTTATGATGAAAAATTTCAAGCATGTTTACAAGTTCCGCGATTGCTTTCAGCGTAGATGGGGATAAGGGGTAAAAGGAGGGGGGAGGAAAACTTAGCCTGTTTATATTAACTGCATATTGTACTACAAATCAAGTGAATACGACATTTTATATGGCACGTTCTTATAGATTTCTGTTTTCGTAGCAATTTCGTAGAGGGCCGTAGCAATACGTAGCAGTTATGTAGAGTGTGTAGCTGATTTTATGTTTGCAAATTGGATTTGTTTCGTTATGCGGTAATTGATTTGAGTGTTTTATTTAAGGAGATTAATTTATTTTCTTTCTCAAAAAAGTCGAAGGTAATAAGAAATATACGTTAAAGTTATTTTTTCTCAGTTCTAACATAATATTGGCAGGTAACATCTCTCTTACTGAAATCAAACGTCAGATTAAATTCAAGTCGGAGTGCTAGGCTCATATTACTAAGTAATGGTTACAGTACACTCTATTTAAGCCCTTATAGATGTTAGAGTAATCCTTGACGCTATCATCTTGCCTCTATATATCGAAGGATTAGTGATCCGAAGTGCGTTACGGACGTTATTGTGCGCCAAAATAGAGGGTTTAACTGGTTACAAGTTAAGTTCACGTTGATTTTACAGCGTATGAAAGATAAGTTTACAATGAAGATTTAGAATAGAAGGTCGTTTTCTTACCAGAAACCTAACCAGCAAAATTTTTATTGATGTTTCTCATAACAGTGTGGATAATGTCTGTTTGTTTTGGAAAATACATCAGACAAACAAACAAAATACAAGGATAGGGAGACGGTGATAATAGCTTTAATTTTTAAATGCCCGACACTAAAATATCCTTTCTAAACTTGTTGCTCGTATACAGAACAAAACCACTTCGAGCCATATAACAATTCCCATCAACTTCACCTCATAAACCCATTCGCACCTTAATAATTCGGTCGAAGGCGGTAAAATACTTAAGTAGTTCCAAAGACTTCCATTGCTAGGATTACGAGAACATAAAAAACCTTCTTTTTGTTTATTTAATCAGCCGATGGGCGGGGTTTGGCGCGAAATTAGAAAAGTTTCTTCCACATTTTTACGCGAGCCCCTGTTTAGTAAGAACTGCTTAAATATTAAGTTTGTTTATTAAAGCATGACCTCGGACCGTTTCGGAAGTATCAAGATGGCATATTTTGAAATGTCATTATAGAATTTTATTTCGATTAGGTATGTTAGAGGTTTTGTGTGATGACGTCGCATTGATGAGGTGAGTGCCGAGTTGAATATTAAAGTCTAATGTTCGAATTCAAGATAGGCACTATGCCGAAGAGGAAACAAACACTGCATGAGATTGTAATGTTATTGTGACTCATAACATGGTGCCTTTCTTGACTATGAGTCAGCATCATCATCATCCTAGACTTTTCCTAAGTATTTTGGGGTCAGCTTCATGTAGAAACTGAAGAAGCTTTTTATATCTGATATCCTCAACCAAGAAACCCGAGCAATAAGATTTATCTTAGATTATTAGGCTAGTAGACTTTCCAGTTTTTGACCAACTGTAACGACTGTTCAAGATGTATCCATAACAGCCCGGAGCCACAATTTATCGTACCTTCTGAAACGCCGAGAAACCCGTTATGACATCGATGGTCACCAATCTACTTATTGACCGTGTCAAGCTTAGCTCTATTTGTGTTTGAACAAATATAAGTGCCCATTCCCATTTTTTCTCGGCTGTGATAGACATAACATCTTTAGAGTCCTACTAATGACTTGTTTTGTACATCGCTCTTTTCACTGCGCTGTCCAAAACTTTTCTGAAAAATATTTCGTGTATTCAAAAGTCTCTTCCCCAAATCAATTAAATTATTTAGCAAATCATTACTTTTGCGACACAAACCCAACAAGACACTGTCTTACAACAATATAATTCGACAAACTTTCCCCACACCATTTACTCTTTTGTTTCTAATCAACAATACAGTATCTTTTGCGAAATGTTTCACCTCACAATGGTACAAAAGACGCACCTGTTCACAATACGCCATTCATAACCCTGTTCCATTATACCGCAAACTTGTTCAACTGATTTCCATACTCGTCCCGTTACAAACAGAATTATAAGTCACACCTGCTTATTTTGATCCGAGTTTCAAGTTTTGTAATTGTTAGTTACTGTATTGTTAATAGGCTTTATGAATTTGAACATACATCATGCTAGTAGCTTACAGGTGATTTATAGTATAGAAAGCTATATGGTACTGTAAATGATTTAAAATGAAAAATACAACTAGTCTCTATTAAATTGGCTTCATGCGGAAGCTAAACGGTGTCATTGTAGAAGGTCGGTAGGGTATCGTATAGACACAATATTGATGAACTCTGACCTACATATCTGAAAGCGATTGTTTAAAAACTAAGAAAGAAATAATGGTGTTTATAAAGCTAAATAAGTTAGCTCTTAGACAAAACACTTAAATTGACTACTTACACACCCAAAACCACAAATGAAGTCCGTACAAAAAACACAACGCATTTTTGCTCCGAATACCGCAAAATACTTTCACAAAAGAAATCACTTGACAAAGGCACTTCCACAAAAATGGACCTATTTAGAACTACACTTCCCTTTTATTTGCAAGTAACCTCCGCAAAATGTTTCACAAAGAAATATCTATATAAAAACGTTAATACCACTCTCGCTTCACCAGAAGTGTTAAACAAATATCTACGGAGTAATTTTGTCCTAATATACTAGTGAAGGGGGACACACATCTCTTGGATATAATAACATCTCAAATATAGCAAGTCATGCCCATCTTGATAATAAATTTATTTATGAGAATATCAGAGTCAGTATGGCTATTTCTGACCAGTGCCAAAACCCACTTTGTTTGTGATCTATATTATATTGGTATTTGTTGAAGGGGTTGATATATTGTACGAATATTGTAAGGACTTATTAGTTGAGAATACATTGGTGAGTGACAATTTATCGCCTTTGTTTTCCGGTAGCCAATAGCTTTAGTCTACAGAGAAGCGTGCGTGTTTATTTGTATCGCGGTAGCTTAGAAACAAAAAATGCTAGGTGTCTGCTGAGACTTAGATTAGATTCAAGGACTCTTTAGGATATTAATGAAAATAATGTATGATTGTATTGCTATAACCGCATAAGTGATTCGATCACAGGTTAAGCTTGCCGCGGTTGGTCCGTGGATGGGTGACCATATTTGTCATAACGAGTTCCTCCGTGTTTCGGAAAGCACGTTAAATTGTGGGTCCCGGCTGTTATTCCTACATCTTTGACAGTCGTTACAGATAGTCAGAAGCTGAAAAAAGTCTGACAGCCAGTCTAACCAAGGGGTATCGTGTTGCCCAGGTAACTGGGTTGAGGAGGTCAGATAGGCAGTCGCTCCTTGTAAAACACTGGTACTTAGCTGAAACCGGTTGGACTGGTAGCCGACCCCAACATAGTTGGGAAAAGGCTAGGCTGATGATGATGTATTGCAAACGATTAACGTATTAAATCAAGGGCACTAGATAATACATACCTATTGCGCATAAAGTATTAGTATACTAAGTATAAGTATATACCAAGTATACTTTTTTGCAATTAAAATCAAATCAAGATAATGCTTCAATCTAAAACTAACAGCGAACAAAAATGTACTCTCATTATTAGTATGTAGACTCACATACATTTTTCGCATAAAATCAGCCTGGAGAACAGATTGAGTGAACCTAATAAAATCCAAGCACAGTTTAAGCGGGCCTTTTGTATATTTTTGCGGGCATTCACCATTTAATATGGGCTAAGAGTGTGTTTAATATTTTTTTGGCTTCATACGAAGGGCTTAGGGTTTTCAACGTAATCAAAATATACACTGACGTCTTTTGTTATTCTTATAAGAGAGAAGAGTGGGTTAATTATGTTTATCGTTTTATATAACAATATTTGTAGAAAAGTTTTTCTTAAATGTTGTTTTGCCACTTATTTTGTATTTTAACGAAAATCACAGTTTTTTACATCACAATCAACTCAATCTATGACGATTAAAGGTACGATTTGCTATAAGATCGAATTTCTAGTTTTAGACAAGATAGCATGTATTTTAATGAATATTACAGTTTTTACATCACAATCAACTCAGCCTATCATGATTGAAAGTAAAATTTGCTATTAGGTGAAATTTCTAGTCTTAGACAAGAAGAGATACTTACGAACGAATACGCACTACACTGTATAGAGCGGCGAAACACTTCTAAAACTGTAAGATAACCTTTAAGATATCACAGTAAGGATTAAGCTAAGAGCTGTTTCCATCTCTCACTTCACTCTCCTCAATATAACTAAGACCACGCTTTCAAGAATAAAAGAAAGAAAATAAAAAATAGAGTCCCAGTCCTCAGTATAAATTAAGAACATTATCATACTCGAACGTTGCTAGACCCATTAGAATATTGATAACCAACCCACATGTGTCCACGTGTCGAAATGCATTAATTACATCTTGTGAATATGCATACACATTGCCTGCATCGCCAACACGCCTACGCTTGTTTGTGTACACGTGTAGACAAGATTCAATTAGTTGGGCACTACTGTTTCTGGAATATACAGATGAAAAATGTATGATGATTAGAGAATTCGATCCAAATCAGATTTTACGAGCTAAAAAAATGATTTTGAAGTTACAAAAACAAAGTACATATGCAGATTTTTTTACATGAGATACACGATACGTTGAAATAGAGTAACAAGAAGATTTTAGAATTGTTTTTTTTCTACACAGATACAATGATAGACATGGGCATTAGGCATGTAAAATAAATTAATATTAATTTATGAAGCAATATTTCTTAAACCACATTTAAGTCGGAAAGAAGGCGATATCTAAATCTCTACAATTTTTCTATAAAATTTAAAGCAAATCAAACGGACAATGCGATAAAAGTTATAAGTATTAAAACAGGATATTCGATTTTTTATAAATCTAATCTTGACGCGCTTGTGAAAATTTAATACAGATTGTCAAAGTATATTTACAGCTTACACCGATCAATGTGATGACAACTTTTATCAACACTCTACACTTGATCGATTCACGTTTTAATACAGCCTGTGTCGTAAATGTCAAATACCAATAAAAATATAAAAAATGCCTTTTTTATCCCGGATTAAATTATTATTGGCAGTGAAGTTTTTATTGTACCTCAGGGAACTTTGATTTTAGTACCATCCTTATAGTGTAAAATGGTAAAGAAAGCAAGGATTTTATTGAAACTAAGTCCAGTCTTAAAAAATGGAAAGGAAAGTAAAGTGTTAAAATGTTTTGTGCTTTTTAAATTAAAACGGGAATGATGAAAGTCGTGAAATAGGTTTTGGCACAGAACGCGGTTTCGGTACCGTGCTAAAACTATTTTTCTCTAATTGATTGTTACAATCTTATGAAATTGTGGAGATCATTTTGTTTCATAATTTTGACCTGAAAAACATTATCAATGCAGATAATATTGAAATTTGTTAGATTAACAAAAATGTGAATTACATATTAAATAGTTTTATTTTATTTGGTAAATAATATTAAGCTTACGCACATATTTTTTTAAATATTATTTTATGGCTGAGTCTTTTAGGATTAGGGAAAACTATTTTATAAGTAAACTGGGTATGAGAAATTTAATAGACAGCCGCTACTGATACATACATAACTGCATTTAGTAGATCTGGTAGCTGATCCCAAACAAAAAAACCTGAAAACAAATTGTACCTCAAAAGTCTTATTTAATCATCTCCATTTAAATAGTAACACAACACATAACCATATACCAGAAGCAATGTGACCGATACAACGGCAAGTGTAATATCATAAGTACGCATAACCAATCTTGCGAAGCAGTGAGGAACACGCTGCCCGCAATCCGAATACAAATAGGATGGACAGGCGACATGGAGCTAGCAATCAGTAGATATGACATCTGGCCTATATTCCTTCAAGTACTTATATTATCAAAAATAAAAAAAACTACTCTATCAGTAAGGCATTTAATCTTTGTATCGCGGCGGGTTTCTCAAACATACAAATTACGTGCACAAATACACCCATATTCTATTGACTCTACTTTCAATGGTTAATGAACAATCAGAAGTTTCAATGATAACATTAAAGCCCTTTTTTAAACAACCGTTGCTTAATCTCAATATTTTTTTAAATTATTTATTTAATAGCGGGTATAGAAATAAATTATTTTTTAAACTACAACTGCCTAGCTATCAGTCTTGAGCCTGGTTACGGACTAGCAGACAGCGGTACCTTTTGAGTATAAAACTATAAATAAATTCACTTCAAAATTTAAAAAAATATATTCGCTCCAAATTTCTTTTTAAACTCTCAAGTCAAATAGATACATTCATACTTTAACAAAAATAGCTTTACTATTTATTTAATCACTATATTATTATCCAAGCCCACGCACCACAAACCACAAACGAAAAAAGCCACTCATTACAATCATAAACACCTCAAACTAAAAATTATATTCGATATAAATAGAACTGACCATGTCAAGCCATGTCCATTTGGATTCGAATATAGCACATGAGCGTCATCAATTCATGACTTACGTCTGCTTCCACGGGCCGCTCAATTATTCATGACTTCCATTCTAGCGTCGATGGGACATCTTTTTATATCACTAAATTTTTTACATATCTTTTACAGACGTTATTTGGTAATAGTATGTGTGTTCTAGGGTTGTGGGTTTGTTTTCGTATACGGAGTTATGAATTTGAAACCGGTTTCGGTTATGGTTTTTTTTTCCGATTAATTCATCATTCTTAGCTGTTGAAATGAAACTACTTTTACGGATTTTATCGCGGTTTAATTTTAGATTTTAGTTCCCGACGTTTCGAAACTTTTGCAGGTATCATGGTCACGGGCAGACGAACGAAACGTCAGGAACTAAAATCTAAAATTAAACCGCGATCAAATCCGTAAAAGTAGTTTCATTTCAATGTCTAACATTCGCGTAAACCTAAGAAACCAATCTTAGCTGATTAATGTTAAGTACAAAAACGATTAGCTGGGTTTACAGAATTCCTTTTGCTCCGTTCATTAGCAAAAATACCACAAGAGAAGGTACGATCAACGTAATCCATCCTGTCCGATGTGTAAATAGCTGCCATTTGATCTCCATAAAAGTTAAGTAATCTTTCCCAATAGGAAATGTTTAGGCAACCCTAAAACCCTCTAAATTTGTTCGGTATAACATAATTATAAAAAATCTATTTTAAGATTCAAAATGTTAATATTTCAAGTGGATTTTTTTGTTAAATCTTTTTACGTCGGTAATTACATACTTATTCGGTTTCGGTTACGGACATCTTTAACATCCCTAGTACGTATAATCTATGTTAATATTTCAAGTGTTCTTTTGTTAAATCTTTTTACGTCGGTAATTACAATACTTATTCGGTTTCGGTTACGGAGATCTTTGACATCCCTAGTACGTATAATCTCTAAGTTCGGTTCACTTTAGACTTTTCCCGGATCCCTATATTAGCTTTATTGAAGAGTTTTTGTTACGCTCTTTGATATTGTGTAAAGGGTAGAATGTGTATACTTACTGTGTTACGTAATTGGATTTCTTAATATAATGTACGCATGTTTTGGATAATGATGCGTGGAGAAAACGTATTAGGATTACAAGGCATTGACCTTTTGTTGATGAAAAGCGAGAAGCGAATGAAAAACATAAGACAAACTGGGTAAAAATAAAACCCGTCACGTGCTAGTCGGACTTGCGAGAATGAGGGTTCCGTAAAAATAGTCTAAATATACTGATCTTTTTTAAATCGGTGACTAATAAGTTTTACAGTGGGTACCAAGAAAATATTTGTCACCCAGCAAATTAATGACCGTAACAACCGCTGCTCAACGTTGCTCTTTACTATTTGCACGAAACTGACTAACTATGAGTACGAAACTCAAAACGCTCATACTTGAAGTCACTATATATTTTGTTTGAAAAAGACAAGTGTAATTCAAATTACTCCCAATGATATGCCATTTGAAATTCTGTTTATTTGTTTGTTCGACAAATGACAGACGATGCACGTGCGATCAATAACTCACTGCATTGTAGTACGTGCTTAGTACTATCTAGGTATCTATTACAATGATAATGTAATGTATCCAGAAAGGAGCATAGTGAGAAATTGTAATAAGTCAGAGAGAATGATGCTTTGGTACATGCCTTTTTAATAATTGTCCTAAAAGGAAATCGCTACGGTTTTTTTTCAGTTTTCATATATGTGTAATTAAATCTATACTAATATATAAAGCTGAAGAGTTTTTTTGTTTGAAATCTCAAAAACAACTGGTTTAAATTTAAAAAAAACCTGGATAAATATTCATCTTCGAGGGCTTCCGTTCTAAAATTCCTAACTTATATCTTATAACCACGCGGACGAAGTTGTGGGTATGAGCTAGTTTAAATATACGTGTAAATTGGTCAAGTATCATACTTTTTACTTCATAAATTAAATAATTTCTGTAATTAAGCGTGGGTTCGAATATGACTGATAGAAAATCTACTCAATTCTAGGTGTCACGGCTTCTATACCATCGGGAAATCAAATAAAACCGCATGCAATTTAATTTCCTATCCCACATTTGTCATGCAAAAATTAATTTCATTTTCTATACTTTCTAGCCAGTCTCGCGAGACCCGGATCCCTACATCCGTAGATCCGGACAGATCCGTGCAGATCCGTTTTAATAACACTTAATAGCTGAGTGCTTTCGTTCTAATTGCTGAAAGTTTCAGTATCTCGTGGTTGAGGGTAGTTTCAACCTTTGTTTTTTTTCAGTTATATGCCTGGATACTGAAAAGGAAAACTATGTTTCGACTGATGAGTTTTGTTGGAGGTCTATTTCAATAGAGGTTTGTGTTTTAAATGGAAAAGAGTGACTAATTGAAAATGTTGCATAATGCCATGTAATCGTAAAACACAAAATGTAATAAATTGTTAAATAATTATTATTACGATTTAACTCTGTTATTTAATAGTTCAATGTGTTTTTTGTTTTGTTTATACTTAGTTTGAATTTTACGCCATTTTATTTCCAGACGGGAAATCATATAATCAATCGAGTTTCTCCTTTAGGGTTGAGCCACTTCACCTCTGTTTCACGTTTAACAGAAAAACAGTCAGATTTAAATTTTGTCACCAAAGTTTCTTACGAGACAAAATTGCGAGTAACACTTACGAAATGCAATAACGAATAAGAACTCACAACTAGCATTCATCTTTACAAAAACGCTGGAACTAATGAATAGGAAAAAATAAGGATACAAAGCAATACATCTCACTTCCTCGACTGAGTATCAGCCCATTAATGTATCGATTCCATTCATTGATACAGAGAATATCCGTTCCACTTCACACAACGTCCCATTAACTTTTAACAGCCTGTCATACTACGAAGGACGGCAGTTAGTTCCGACCTCTACAACTAACTCAAAGAGTAAGACACTTGCACTTGTAGAAAAGAGACAGCGCCCTACAGAATGTAGAGCGCTGTCTCGCTCTTACAACATCAAGTGTTACTTTTAGAGATGGTGGTACGCGGTCTGAATCGTTGATAGGCTATAAATATTAGTGACAGTTTTTCGCTTGAGCCTTTAATGGCCGACACCCAAATAAATAATAAATAGCCAGTAATAAAGTTTTAGAAGAGTTTGCTTCATGGTTTTATGGCAGTTTCGAAATAAATCATTCTGTTAGTTTGTTGTAAAGGTTTGTGTTGAAATGTATTACTTTGTTCCATTTTTATTTCATAGATACTTTCAAAAAGTTTTAATGTGATACTATCCTTGTTCTCGATTGAGTTATTTGTACGTACTATTTATTATGAGGAGTGAGTTTGAAATCGTTTTGGAATACACACACGACTGTAGCAATTGAGAAGAGCCTGAAAGATATTGCCTAACAAAAGAGGTGCGTTTCAGTTAGTTGAATGATTTGAAAATTCAATTAAACATATTTTGTTTTGACCTTATTTAATTATTATAGAAATAAACATATCGTCATACATGTAATTATATACCTAGAAAGCAGGTCTCTTAACTACTGAACTAATTAAATCGTCTTAATGTGACAAGGTGTTGAAATACGTCATCATTAATCATAATGATTAATTATCCCCGAACTGTATTACAAGATGTTAGGTGCAGTCAACTAAAACTCGGTGTTATAGTTAAGGTAACTACGAGCCAATACCTTTGCACTAATTAGCTTATGCTCGCAACTCCGTTCGCATGGGTGTCGGTGATAACGACAGGAAGTAGCTAATGTCCTTCTTAGACTCCAAGTTTTATAAAACTCCATACCAGTTCAAATCGGTTCAGAGGTAGAGTCCTTTTTATGGAGTGTATGGTAATAAAGTGTTTAAACCCAATGCTTTGATGCCTGCTGAGGGATTTCTTACTTACGATTCAAGTATTGTTGCCATATCAGTATTATTATAAGCTGGTTCTGTCCCAATAATGGATAAAAACCTCTCTACATGTCTTCTTTTGATAAAGCTCTGAGTCACTCTTAACAAAACTCACTTTAAAAAAAATATGACAAAAACTTCCATTCTAAATTTTAAGCCCAATTACAATAAAACCGCAGGGACGCCAGTTGACTCCCGTTTGCTAAAAGATTAATGAAACAATTTCGATTTTACTAATTTAAGATGTTCAAAATTTTAATTAAAATGGAAGTGATGCATAAATATTGCAGAATGCTGTAATTGTAGAGCAGTTTGGACCAGATGTTACTAAAATTAACATTTTTCGTTTTATAGTTCATCTCGTAGTTATTAAATTATGTGTTTATTTACTTTGGAAGTTAGGGGTGGACGGGTAAAAGAGCTTGGGTCTCTCAATAAAAAAAATGATCTAACGATTTAAATAGAATATTTATTAAAAAGTAAGCTTGAATTATATTTATGGGATATTGAAATTTTCACATCAATAACCCATTTACCAAACAAATATGTACCTGTTAAAAAAAGTGTTTACATTAGTTTAACGTTTAAGTAAATAAAACCTTGGTAGTTTTCCCCATTGCACTGTGACGAGAAGTTTTCAATTATGTTTTTGTGACTATTTTCCTTAGCTCTGCAGTTTATTGCCTAGACTTAATTGAAAAACCAGGAACAGTTCAAACGAAATGATTAAAAACTTTTTACTTTTTCAGCAATATGAATTACTGTTTCATTCAATATTAAAATTCTGAATCTAGAGAACACAAAAACAAACACAAATGTATGTTTCTTATAATTAATTGATGTAAAGGTCACAATGAACTTTTCTTCCTAACATTTTCTTATTTCTAAATATATTATCAAAATTCGCAATTCGCAATTTACCAAAAGAATATTTAAAACTTCATAAATACGCAAAGAAATAAAAACTAGCTTGTATTGTAGAAAACAAAAGCTAGACCGATAGTCAGCAAAAACAAAACACTAATTAGATTAACAGAAAAAGTCCTTCAAATATTTTCTTTACAATATCAACAGCTCTTAATTTATGCTATCACAAACAATTTATTCATGAACCTTTTGTCTTGTTCCGAAATAAAAATATTATTACACTATCTGTTGCCCGCGACTTTGTCCCCGTGGTTAGAAGATATAAGTTATGATTACCTGCCCTGCTTTTTCACTTTTTCCATTATATCTTCGCTCCTATTAGTCGCAGCGTGATGGTTTGTAGCATAAAAACCTTCCTCGATGAATAGTCTATTCAACACAAAAATAATTTTTCGATTTGGACCATTTCATCCTGAGATTAGCGCGTTCAAACAAACAAACAAACAAACTCTTCAGCTTGATATATTAGTACCTATAGATAGATTACAAAATCAGGGATGCATTACTTTTTATTAAGAGTATAACCACTTCTTACTCAATTAGTTTGCGACAACCCTAGCCATAGATATTGTCAATGGCCGAAACCGTGTGGCCATGTATCGTTAAAGAATTTCCAAACTTATTCACAGCTATTAACATTAACATAATGACAATCTTCACTGTACATCATACATGACGCTTAGCGGTAATTGCTCTGTCCATCGCCGTCTGCCAAACCCTCAAACCTGGGAATTTCAACCTTAATGTAAAAGCTCTCAGTTGAAATTACAGTGAATGAATTTAAAGATTTATCATTATGGAGATGGGCTAAAATGAGTAGTGCAATCAAAAAGTTTTGCGCTAGCCCATTATTCGTGATTATTTTTTAAAGTAAAATTAAAAATTGTTTTATGTGAATGATATTAAAATGTACTTTTACATTTAAACTTTGTTTAACACGTTGTTATTTAATGACATAAAAATGTACTTATGTAAATTGGTTTTCCGATTATCACCAAGCAAGTGGGATGGGTTGGCAAGTAATATTTAAAAATAGTATGTTCACTAAATTTGAGTTTAGAAATAAGTAATAGGCACGTCTGCTTGTATCATTATTATTATTAGAAATCGATGGTTAATCCAATGTACTTCTAGTTTTGATTAAAATATGATGGTCGGGTGTCAAATACTCTTCATTTCATTTTCACACCACGAGCATTTTCTGCCCGCTCTATCCACCGGAAAAATTCAAAACGCTGCCCATATTTAGCCCAGTTTTAGTTTCCAATGTATAAGTATAAGGGAGGTCTATGTTCAGCTGTAGGTTATACAATGCTGATGCAGTGACGTCTACAAATAAAATCGTTAAACTGTGTGTGGTTAGATATGTTCCCTTGATAATACTAATTTGAGTATTATCAAAATGTTTCGATCCATGAACACAAAGATTTATTGCATAAAATTGGTGGAGTAGGTTGAGCGAGGTTCTAGCGTGGTCTAAACGGTCAGCCCGACACGTACGGAAGCCACAGCTGCGGTCAGATAAAAGGAGGTGGCATTTTAGATTGTTTATTTATTGGTATTAAAATGTGGGTGCATTTAAATGATTTATGGCGATTTGTTTTTGTTATGTATTTTACTGAAGAGAAAAATATACATATATTGTTTTTCTAATTGTCTATATATGTAGTTTAGTTATAGCGGTGCTCGTAAACTGGTTTTCAACCGTGTTTAAAATGAGAAGGTTCTAAACATGTCTGTATTTTGTTTTTTTTTTATGTTTCTTACCTTTAGACTTCATACTGAACTAGTAAGTTTTTGTTGTTAAAACAATTTTATTATAATCAAGTCATTGACCGTGTTATTCTAAATGAGTTAATTATTCATAGACGTAGTAGTTACTCTTATAACACATACATTTTACAATCATATCTTTGCACATTTTCAATTTTATCAAACTTCATTCTCGTCCTCCATACAAGTTTCATACATGGAAATACCACATCCACACCAACCACTGCATTTAGGTCCACTACAGGTAAACGCCTTCACATCCTGTTATTATTGCACGGTATCCACAATACGGCTTTAATAAATAACCGGTAGCAACAAGGCCTCGGATCCTACATAATTAAGGCCATTAAAACCGGTCTGAACTGGATGTGGATTTAATTGGGCCTGGATGTAGAGCTAGTATTAACACTGGGGTAATCAACCGGCTTACTGTACCTCCTTAAGATAAACTGTCACTGTGGAAGCGAGATGGCGCGAGATAATGTATAGATGCGTCTCGTTTACGCGTCAGCTGATGTCGTGTTTGAAGAGACTTGATACTTAGTGAATAGTGTGGAATTCCGTTGCCATATAGATACTTAGTTGTTACACAGTTTTTCAATATTGACTATGCTTTATATAATAGTCTTGTAGGATTCTACTTCAAGTATTGCTAGAAAACTCAGTATTAAGGTGCCACTCGTCTTTGTAAGAGCATTTTCGAACTTCTGCTTTAATTTAAAAAAATCGGATTAAAGAAATTAGGTAGATATGAAGTCAAAATTTCAGTACAATCGGAAACTGGTCAAGTGGATCTAATATTACTTTCAAGCTTTAAGGACAGTCTAGGGACAGGTGAAACTGAATAAAAGGTTTTAAAAATATAAGAAAGCGCGAAAATATTCAGTGAAACAAAAGGCAATTTCGACTCTATTAGAAAACCATTAGTAACCGATTCCACTTCTAATTGAATAGAAACTTAAAATAATACCTAAATGTGATCGGAAACGTACAAATGAAACCTGTGAGAATTCTAGTAATTCGAATTGAACATTAAATTCTAGTGAATTTAGAATTAATGTCGTTAAAATAAAAGTGTCTCTAAGGCAATTTTTGGAACGTTTTGAATACATTTACAACATTAGTATACATTACATAGGCTAGAGATAAAGATATCCCAAGTAAGCAACAATTTATTGTGCAGCGCATTTTTTCCCAAATTAAAGATTTCATATGAAAAGCTAAAAGTAGAAAAAAAATCATCCCCATACCGTTTAACATAGTGGATTAATTATATTGTTAATTTGGGTCTTAATATTCTCGCTGCGCCAAACTAACGCGAGTGATTTAAAACGCATCTGTATTGTAAAATAGTGGTACCACTTTTACGCACAAAACGACGAAATGAAATTCCCCAGCAGCATGATGTATTTCCGCATACAATATTATAGTCACTTATACATATAGATTTTAAAATACACAAATATCATTCTACAAAAAGTAGAGGTTACATTTTCTCTTTTCTTCTATTTCCCTGCTATGAATTTCCTCTTCTCCTAACAGAATAACTCCCCAAAAATACCTCACGTCTACAAAACTTAAAAACTAAGCTCTCAACAATTTCCCTAGTACTTTACGTAACCTAATCTTTCTGGGAACAGGTGTTTTAATATTGCAGTATGGGTTCCTCGCTGACACAGCGTCTGCCTGTCAGATTATATATTAAAGATATACGACGGTATATTTTTAGAATATTTTTCTTGGAAATTCCATGTTAAACTAAATAAAGGTTTCTAGGTTGCGTTAGGCATGTGGCAGATTGGCACTTGCATAAGAATAATATTGTGTGCATCAGATTATATATAAATTAGCTTTGTTGTCAAGAAATAAAATCCTGATAAGTCAAATCGGTAAATGTTGAACAAATACTTCAAATAATGTCAGATTCGAATAGATGAACCAAAGAAATTTTATCCTTGTGTCGTCGCGGGAGTTTTGCAAACATTCAAATCACTCGCATTCAAGGCAAGAATTCATGGCTCTCACAAATACTTGGACCATGTACGGGTGAACTAAACTACTTGGCTATATCGACAAATAAAACTATGATATTATTCAGATGTCAAATTTTACGTTCAACCACTTGAATACCAAAATATAACACTCTACTAAATATGGATCGCAAGATTGTTCGACACAATCTATAAATCAATTGTTATTTATAAGTAGTAAAGTGCACTACTTAACAGTTGTTCCATTGCATGCATTATACCTGTTTAACAACGCCAGTTCGCTTAGGAAACAAGAAAATGAGCGTCGTTAACGTCTAGAACATAAAATATGAACGGTAATACTTGACGCAGCTAGACTATAGCTTGGAACGTAAACAGTACTTTGTATGGAGAAATTTTGTGCTTTTGAGCGGAATATTGTGTCTACTTTATAATAATATAGAGATACAGGCCTCTTGCTCGGCTATCAGTAGATAAACCCCACTAGGCAGTTATTTAACGCTCGAAAACTCTAGCGACTGTCAGATCGGAAAGCTTTCTTGTTTTTGTTTTTAAAATGAGTATTACTGCACTGTGATTCAAGCATGCATGAACTATAGAAAGGCTTGTATTACACAGGAACCAAACCCATGACACATGGAGCTATCGTTACTTTCCCGTGCAACTATCAATTTTGGAAAATGAACTAAAATCTACTAAAAGTTCGTAAGCTTAAAAATTACAATCATAGTGCTGCTCGAAAAGACAGATGAATAATATTATTTTTGTTAATCGGCCTTCAGTTGGTGAGAAACGAATATTTCATCACCATTATTTACCATTACCTTTATGCAAGCAATTTAAGATTCCATTTCACCGCAGCCTGTTGACGTCATATGTCGATATTTTGTTTACACACAAAACAAAATACGTCTTCTCCCATATCCATACTTAAATTCCTATTTGCAGTAAAAGTCAGCTATAAGGCGACAGGCTCCCTGCAGTTTTTCAAGCTACATTAGATTTACAACAGGAATAAGCATACCAGACACAAAAGTAATGGCGGCCTATCGTTTGATCTCAGCATCAACAAACATCCGTAATAAGTCGGCCATGTTTCATTTTACGCGCGCTATCAAAGAGTGACGGTATCGCGGATCGTGTGACTTGTCGCTGGGACTGTTTGTGTTTCACATGATGTTGTGGTTTATACTGCGTTTTAGTATAAGCATGTTGTTGGATTCAAAAGGCTAGGGCAAGGATGCGATGAAGATTTTGTGCAATCGGGAAAGGCGTATAGCAAATTCAAGAAGTAGTCGTTTAGATGAAGTAGTTTTTTTTTAACACTGAATACCTGTACTTTAAGGAGTATCGTGGCATGCGACTGCGTTTTGTTTGAGTGGTTATTACTACGGATATTGCATAAAAGTTGTATGTAAAAATGTAGTCATGAGTAATGGTGCTCACGGTCTAAGGTCCGTATTACAGAAGGCTACTCAAGTCCTAATCTCTGTTTAAAACTAGATTTCAGTTGAGATTTCATTTAAGAATGCTCCTCAAGCATAGATTCGGTGATCATAGTTCAGCTGAGTGTAGATCTTATTCTAAATCATTACTCAGTTCTAGATGACTACTTAAGTAGAGATTTAATCAGTGATTACTCAAGTGTGGTCGACACCGCGCCTGAGCAGAGATTTCCCTTTGAGTTAAGCAAATATTTGTGTTGTAATAGAAATAATGGATATTAGTAACCTTCTGTAATACGGACCTAAGAATCTATTGATTGCTTACAATGTTTCAAACTACTGATATTTTGAAACAACAACAACGATTATTTCAACTGCAAGAAGTTATGTTTACAGTCAGGGCTAAGGAACCCAAACAGCGAGGTGACCGCGCGCAAACAGTCGTCGGCAGAGCCGGTACTGCTGGCTTTTTTACGGCGTGACGGAAATAAAGGCCCGGCACACTTCCGCGGAACGTGGCCCAAGATAGAAACATAAGGTCAACACCAGACAAAGCCTGAACGCTGACAAAACAGTACTAGTTTAGTGGAAAGTAACAAGTTTACTTTTTAGTAAGCTTTGTAGATAGTAGAGTTTAACTCATAGTGACGCTCATGGAAACATGAAGTGAAGGTCTTTTTGACCTAAAACCCCATTTGAGTATGTAAGAATCTACTCTATCGGAAGAAATCAGTCAGCTCTACACCAACATCTTGTTAGTGTCAAGGTGCGAAGTTTCGACTGCACGGAAAGTCAAGCGGCTTAGTTCACCAAACCCCTATGCACGACGTGCTGCGGGTTCGATCCTCGCATAGGATAAACTTTTGTGTGATCCATGAATGCTAGTCGTGAGTCTGGGTGTCTTTGTACTTGTAATGATTGTAAATCCTTCCAATATTTCGTCAATTTGCATCAATCGCTACTAGTTTCTTTCTTGCACCACTTACAAAGCCGCATTCACTATTGTCACTGGAATCACGAGAGATTTCCGGAGGGCGTATTAGGAGATTGCTCTCGACCTAGTTATCTAGACCCGAAAATAACGAGACCTAGGTCACAAACCTCGTTTGACATTACGAAGCTTTTGTATCATTACAGTATTTGATGTTTTGAATATCCTTTTTGGTAGTGTAAATTAGTGTGAAATAAACAAAAATGGATCAAGTCGAGTCGGTTCCTTAATAGATTACTTTTGCGAATGTTTTCTAGGATCACAGAGCAGATGAGCTGAGGAAAACAAGCGGGATAAATGCTTGTTCCGTGACTCCATAGAAACAGGTTTTTACTAGAAAGAAGTTTATTTACACCGTATTTTTAGACCGCCTGTTTAGACTTAAACAGAGCAATGCCACTTTTTTAGCTTAAAATACACAGACTAAAACCTACCCATGTCCTGCCTTTGCCTTTCATATATTGATTTTGTTTTTATCATACGTAATTTTATAAATCCTTCTTTAATAGTTGACCTTGAAAACTTATGCATATAACTCACACAGCTCCAAAAAACACAAACACTTCAAAAGAGACAAAACTTCCAACATCATAGTTTAGTTTTATGCAGTCGTAAAACAAATTCATAATAAACAAAGAAAATATTAACGGCATATAAAAAAGATACAGCGTGCATTCCAAACAGATATTTTACGAGAGGGCTGGACATAAATAAAGCTATGCCTTGGGGGACGCAAATAAACGCATTTCGTTAAGGTTGCTGTTCTCTACGTATTTGATGTTTGCTTTTGTTATGTCAGGAGATTCTACAACTACGTTACTTTGGTGAGCGCATAAACTGTTTAGTTTATGCGCCGAAATAATGTAGTTGGCTTGAGAGTAAGTCTTGAAGCAGGAATGCTGGTATCGAGGAAGTGGGATGGCGCTCTACATTTTGCGTAGCGCTGCCTCGCTTTTATAAGGAGAATAGTCAGTTTTAGTTTCGTTATATAAAGGGTACAAACGAACCATGAACTGTGAGTGCTAGACAGTTAAATTTTCACATATTATATATTCATATTTTTAGTATCTTATTAAGGTTGCAACGATCATAAACTTTGTCAGCCAACCAATTGATTTATCTTTAGACTATTAATTGTATGACACCCTCTGAAAAACCATAGTTTTCTTACAATTATACAAGTTACATATAATGCAGAATAATTTACTTATGTACATGTGAAACGTTACATGCAAATTGTTATGTTACTATTTTGTTTTTTCTTATTAGTGGTTATGATAATGATAGTGTTTAATTATTAGTAAGCATATGGTTCCTGTTAATTAGAGCAACGGTTTGCACTCTCTATGTCTTGTAGGTTGTCGGAGTTACAACTCGGTCCATCGCCTTATATGAAGTTTAGTAGCGTGCATTTGAATTTGATTACTGCGCCATGGAAAATAAAACTCAAATTGCAATGAGTTTCTTTTCTCAATCTATTTAGGGCTTGTTTGTGGTTAACATTATTGTAATTAGCTTTAATTAAAATTTTAAAACAACTGCCTGTTGCTAAGCTTTTTTTAAAAGAGGCAACATTTCTGATACAAAACAATATTCATATCCGCATTGGCATGCCTACATATTAATAAATAACGGTTTCCTCACGTGCATTGACCGGCTTTGTATGACTAGTTTCAGACCACCTAACTGGAAACTTATAAAAGAGTATCGAGTATCGGAAATTTCGTTCATTTTCATATAGCCTGTGTCCGACCCCACTGTTGGAGAAAATTCACCCGATTTTTCTTCCAGACCTCTTTTGCGATTTCTGACCACGGGCCCATACCTGAGTTGTGTTAGATCGTTGAAAATAAATAAACATATTGCACAGCAAAATGGCGGCTCATGTGTCTGTCATTATAGGGCAAAATGTGGAGACAAATTAGAACATCACTTACGTTAGTGTTTTTGCATGAAACTATTAATGTCATCGTAGTTCACGAGTAGCAAAGCCTGAAAGAGTGCACAAAAAAGAAATGAGAATTTCTTACTCTTAGTAAAAACCATTTCTAGTCGACACACATTTCGATTTAGCTCATTTACGTCATTAACAATCCACTCACGCACACAACGGTAACTGAGAAATAATAAGAACGACAAATGGATTTAATATTCGCAAAAAAAGAAAGTTGTATTGAAGAAATGTTTTGGTAGAAAAATATTAAGAAATTAATATTCTTTGGTAAGTTCTGAACAGTTGACGATGTTGGTGTCGTTTGTAATGATTTTCCTTCTTTTCCTGCTTTATTCTATAGTAACTTTGTCTTTGTAATTAATGTATTGGTAAAAAAAAGTAATTACGATTGCCAGATTCTTTTTTGTCCACTTGATTCCAGTTGTCTTGTCTTATGAAATGACTTTGGCAAGTGTGTGTGCTAACAACACAGCGTAGAATGATGTTTAGAGTCTAGCATTGCACAACAATCTTACTTTCAAAAGAGATGCTTGAGAGAATGGTAGAAGTAAAATTAGAAGTACTTTAGAAGTTTATGTGCATTTTAGAACACGATATTTCGGCGCCTTTATTAGAGTGCTTACAAAGACCTTTATTAATGCATCATTTGTCAAATGTTTTAGGATAAATTCATTATTTTCGGCTTGACAGTTCTAATGTCACATTAAAACCAAAAATTTTACAGGAATCAATTGGAATCACAAATTCATAATAGGACATAATCATATTTCAGAGCTGAACTATAATAATAATCTTTATTTCAGAACAATGTCCATACATAATTACAAAATAATAAGATTTATAGTAAAATTTGTGCGCGTATAAATGCTTTCAGGATGTCTGAGTCCTGCTTTTCCGCAATAACCTGCAGGATGCTGTTGGTGCTGCTCCTGACCCTGCTCAGTAGTGATACGAGCCGCTTGCGTATTACCGCGTGGAAGCCGTCTACCCTGGCTTCCGCAAACATACCGGAGGCACTGCAAAAACGGGGCAACCCCAACAACATCCTAAACCCGTTGTTATATTGGACACGTAAGGCATTGAGCGTCCTCTGCGTATATCTGAACCACAGGCTGCACGTGTAGAAAGTCTGACAGTAGGCTTTAAATAGAGTGACTTTAACTTGTTTACTACAACGCACAAACCTGCGGGCCAGCATATTACTTCTAACCGCCAATGCCCTACGTTCCCGTTCTATGTCAACCTGGTCCTCAAGGTCCTCTGTAACATAATGTCCAAGATATTTAAACTTTTCTACCCGCTTTAGTTCAATGCCATTTAGCTTTATTGCGGGCACATTCAATGTACATTTACCGGGGGCCTTGAAAACCATGTACTCGCTCTTCTTAGCATTGTACATCAATCCATGCTGAATGCTATATGTTTCACATATTGCAAGCAACTGCCTCATTGCACTTACAGTTGGGGTCAGCAGCACCATGTCGTCTGCGTAACTAAAGTTGTTCATACAAATGTTGTCAATCCAGCATCCCACTCGTGTGCTGCTGAGCCCAACTATAAGCTCATTCACGTACAAGTTGAAGAGCCTAGGAGAACTCAAACCACCTTGTCTCACCCCGCACTCCAACCTGTACGTGTCCGAGAAGGCATTTGCCCACCTTACATAATTATTCTGGTTTTGGTACCAGAAATGAAAAATCCGTTGTACCTGTGTAGGCACGCGGGTTTTCTTGAGTTTCTCCCATAACAAGTCATACGACACAAGGTCAAATGCCTTGGAGAGGTCAAGAAAGCATGCATACACAGGTGTACTTCTTTCCGTGTAGTATTGGACAGTGTGCTTCAGACTCAGAATTGCGCTTTCAGTGGAAAGTCCCGCGCGAAAACCAAACTGAGCATCATGAATATTAATATTTTTATCAAGTTCTGAGTCGAGCACACTGTCCAACACCTTGGCCACAATTGTAGCCAAGGAAATCGGTCGGTAATTGTTCTTATCAGACAAATCTCCAGTTTTATTTTTAACTATTGGTACTACGATGGTTTTCATAAGGTCTATAGGCAAGTACGAGTGATTCAGACATAAGGTAAAGAACATTGCCAGCACACGCGGTAAATGAACACCAGCGTATTTTAGATGCTCGATACTGAGTCCATCATGACCCGGTGACTTGCCCCTAGACATGCTACTCACAATTTGTCGAACTTGCTTAGCAGACACCCTATACAATTCACCGGTCATGGTGGACCCAGGATCTGCAGACGAAGAACCCAGTGGAGACTTAGTGGTAAAATGTTCTCTAAACAGTTCAGCTATATCTCTGCTATCACTCGCACTTCCCACGCTCACTGGAAGGCCAGTCTTATGATTTAAACTGTTGGTTGCTTTCCAAAAATCACTAAAGTTTTTAGAAGCACGACATTCCGAAATAATTTCCATTTTTATCTGTTCTTTGTTATTGTGACACCACTTTAATCTATTTTTAAATAATTTGCGACTTTCGCACATTTCTTCATATATAGTACCGGATTGTGGCCTATCCTGAGAAACCCAGTATAAAAATTTACTCCTAGCTTCCCTGTGAGCTTCACATACATGCTTATTCCATCCTATTACATGTTTTTTCTTACGCGAGTGAGATTTAGTTTCACAAGTGTTAATGGCTGAGTCCGTTAATGCTATTATTATATCCTTATATAGTTTATCTAGACAATTTCTATGTTCCTTACAATTACAAATATCATAACTACATTCTCTTAATTCAACAGGAAAATCTATTAATTTCAGTTTACTATTGCACAATTTGGTATAGCTTTTTATTTGTTCTTTAGTTCTATAGCCCCAAACAGCTTTATTTTTTATATTTTTATTATAATTACTATTTTTACATATAATTGCACTTAATTCACACTCAATGACTAGGGGCAAATGATCAGACCAAAACGTGTCATAATTAATAAATACATTCTTAATAGTTTGTTTGGCAGAATGACTAGTAACACAGTGATCGAGCCACCTCACACACCCGTGAGCCTCGCTTATAAATGTATAATTACTTAATACACTTCCTAACACATCTATATCCACACAGGACCATTGTTGGTCCATACATAAATTAATTAGCTCGTTACCGAACAGTTCTCCCGGATGAGCATTAAAATCTCCTAGTACGTAAATAGATTCTATAGCGTAATGATCAACTATCGCACATACCTCGCCAAAACATGTCGTAAACTCCTCCAAATTGTCTATTCCATTTGTCGGCATGTAAACACTAAACACAAGAAATGCGCGGTCTTTCATAGACACTTTTATTGCACTGATACGCGGATTATTGCACTCGATAACAGTCACCTCTTTGAACACACTTTTACGCCACAGTATTGCCACGCCACCGTAAGGTCTTCCTTTCAAAACACCGTTTGAAATATCCACTGCTGACGTGCCCGTGTATGCGAACTCCTGGTCAACAGTGTCCAGTATCGGTATGTCATAGGGAAGTAGCCAGGTCTCTTGTAAGGCTATGATATCCGCCGACTGACACAATTTTCTGACACAATCAATTGATCTTTTTATCGACTTACAGTTAAAACTGACAAATTTAAATAAAGTAGTTGTTGCAGTTGTATTTGTTTGTATACCCATTATTAATTGTTTTGTATCACATCACTATTCACAACATTGTTTTCGGCCTTCTTAGTTTTATTAAAGTAAACAAAGCGCCTAAAAGACACACCTTCTGGCCACAGACTATCATCTAAAAACATTGCGAGCTTGTGGTGTGGTACAAAGATTTTAAATGCATTATAATTTCTTTCCTTTTGCATTATAATTTTCTTTATTGTTACTGCAGTTTGAGTCTTTGACAGAATGTAGTCAGCAATGTCGCTGTCAGTAACTTCTTTAGCTACACGGGATATAAATAATGGAATATTTATTTCCGCAGCTTTAAATTTCATATCCACATCCGAAGCCGCTTTTCCTCTACTTCCTGCAAACTTGTACTTTGGCTTCTTTTTTTGTACAATTGTCCATCCATTCTTCTATTCTTTATCTGGTTGTATTTTCTCGCTTCCGCTTATCGCTTGTGATATAGACCGCGCCGTCTCCGGTACGACACTCGGGCGCTCAGGATTCGCGCGCTTGCGTTGCACCTGTGTCGAAACCGCGGTTGAGGCCTCCACGCGCGTGCTTGTATGTGAGAGAGCGAGAGACCGATTGATGCATTCCGCGTATGACAGGGACGGAGTATCATCGCTTTGCTCGCGACAACCCGCCAACGACTGCGTCATCGCTATGTTTTGCTTTTCTGTATTGTGAGGTAGATCAGTTATTGTACAATCCAATGTTTGGTGTTTGGACTGCTCAATATGTAATTTAAAATCATCTAACTGTTTGTTAGTCACGTAGGAATCCTTAATAATCTTTAGTTCGTTTTGCAACAACAAAATATCCTTCAGAAGTTTACTTGCATCCAGATGATCAAACGATATTGGTGGTAATTTATGTAGTTCCCGAGCAACAAATATGGGTACTAATTCCGGATCTGTTTCTTTAAATAATGTAATTGTATCAGCAAGATCCCTCTGTGATTTTCCTTCTCTCTTACGCGAAATTTTACGTCTTGTAGTAGTGATCGAATCGAACAGCAAGTTTTTAGCCGCTTCAATCTCCTCTTCAGAAAAACTTGTGACACACAATCTCATTAAGCTTTCCTCATCCATAACATCCATTTTGTTCTGGACATAGGCTAACACCTCACATATCACAATGTTACAGTTATTGCACTTAATTACTTTCGAGTTCGACGTCATTTTTCTAGCACCGTAGGTGAATGACGCGACCGCACCTCACGCGTACCCGCGGGTATTTGTTGTTGAACTATAAAAAGACGTAAAATTTAATTTGAAAATCTTACATCAAACAATAAAGGCGCCTCTTTAAATAAATACAAAACCCTATAAATAATAAATGAACATATTTCAAAGAAAAATCACGTACAAATATCACAATTCAAATTTGAAAAACTAAAAGTAAACGCATGGAAAACCAACAAAACAAAGCCAGCGAGATAACGGACAGCGGAGAATTTCTTGGCAAACCAATTCGTAAGTTGTTTGTTTTATTGAAACTTTGTTTGGAACGATGCCTGACTTTATTAAAAATTGGACTTTCTTCGGCCTTGTTAAAAGTGAAAGAAAATATAAATGTTTTGGCTCGCCTGCCCGCTGTTTGCTAAATCCCGTAATTGAGGCTGCAATTGTGAGTTAAAAATACATATTTATTTTACCATCTTTAGCTGTTAGTTTATGATGACGGTTGGTTTAAACAATTTCGTGGTATTTTGCGTTGCTAAAAAAATATGAGAAAAGTTTTAATTCTGTTTTTTATGTAAAGAGCATTAAAGAGAACATACAAATAGGCAAACGGTAAACAAATCGGTAGATGGCAAATAAATTTGTTAGGAACCACTATCAAAATGACTGTAACAAACACTGCTTAACCTCGATCCTTATTTTAAATACTTTTCTTAATAACAGAAGCAAAAAACATGATGTATTTCTACTGTGAAAATTTCAGCTGTCAGGCTATCACGATTCATAATCCTGGTGACGGACGGTCAAACAAAATAGCTTCAGAAAAAGGGTTTCATTATCATCCTTTGGGTCAAACCTAAAAAAAAATCCGAAAGTAACAAAACGGCTCTTGATTTTAAGTTAGTAAATATTTGAGATAACCTGACACTGCAACTGCCACGAACATCCCACTTTAAATGGCTGACACAAGATCTTTGCTCGCTTAACTAAGCAAATCTGGTAACATTTACATTCATAAGAAGCTCTATTCAGTAACGGTTAGGCTAAATCAACAAAGTTATGTTCGATAGCCGTCCAGAATCTAAATCGGAACTTTCTATAAGGAAGTGGAGATTTTGCTGACAACATAAAACATGTGAGATATTTACAACAACAAATATCTTCATCTAAGTAATTTATTAATAATGCAATGTCGGTTGATGAGAAATCGCTTAAAATATATGTACTCCGGCTCCACTGTCTGTTTGACCATTTGTCATCGGTGTATATCTCGTGAACCGTGAAAGCTTTACTTTGTTGTTACTACAATAATAAATAATCTGGTGATCAATTTTATTGTGAGAATTGTTTTCTTTTATTCAAATACGAAAACCACAGAATTGCAAGTCCGACGAACATTTAATTGATTTATTCTCAGTTTATTTGATCTTGATGTAATTCTAATTGTTTTATATCAATAATGGCATAGCAGACAGACCGCAAGCGTCCAAATTGTGAAGAAGCAGTATAACCGACGTGGGTTTATTCGCAACTTTAACTATACTACTTATAGAAATCTTTATGAAATGTTGGAACGAATTAATTAATACTACTGTTTACATTTTTCTTGACACAAAAGCGTAAATTTGGCAAACAAAGAGTGTTGTTTGTTTTGTACAAAGTTAAGTTGGAGAGATGCCTAATTTGATTAGTCCTCAAGGCTTTTGTATCTTCCTCAAGGCACGTGCAATACATGATGCCATTCCTTACTATAGTTTTATTTGTGCGTTCACTCTGACATTTTGAAGAAAGACTATAACTACTCTTTATAACTTTCAAATTTGAACTGACAAGTCCAAGCCTAGCCAAAGTATAATAAAACGAAATTTGGGATAATGCTAATATTGGCTTTTATTTTAATAGCTTTTTGGGACCAAGCCTGCTGCGGGCACACAGTTCAATAGATACCTTATATGTCTAATATTAGCTTTTGTCTTAGATTTTTGATGCCAATCCAGCTAGGCACATCTGAGATAAATCACTAGCTTATAGTCTAAGAGGCACATATTCTTGCAATATTTTCATTTTTTTCTGTTATGAAACCGTAAAAGTTTCGTGCAATGAGATGAGCCGTCTTACGTAATAATCAACAACATTCCTTAATTCAGATCCCTTAGTACAATCGAGTTGTCCTCCTTAGGTTTAGCCTTGATAGTAGTGTGTAGTATCGATATTATGCTGAATGGCAAGTTACGAGATCAGTGGAGGTCAGTTTCACTAAGTATCAGTTGACAGATTATCAGTTTCTCTGACGAAATCGCAGCTTTGCCGTATTGTTTCCACTCGCGTTTCATCAGTAAAGTATTTAACTTAAAATTCTCAGTGATATGTGTTGCCAGTTTTCAAGCTCGTTTTCCGAATTTACGTCGCTTTTGTACATTTTGTCGAATCCGATTAAGTTTTGGAAACAGAATCGAAGTGTCTTTTTAAGGTATTTATATAAAAAAATAACGAAACATTACATTTTACTGAATATTTGTGAACATATTCAATTCGATATCTTCGAAAGTTTTGCTGATGTTTTTAAATGTACCTTATATATATAATACACCTTTAATATACCTTATACAAAGAAGTATTGACAACCGGTACCGTCGTGATGTGATTTATATCGCCGTCACCTCCCACTAGTTTGACTTGCAGATTCATGGAAAATACATTTACTGTCCTTATAAAGTTAATAATAACATGTGATATAAATAACACAACGACAATGGAAAATGTCAAAAGATTTACTCAATTAAATTAGAGTAAGTCATCCCAGAAGCATAGATGCTTAGATCAGAACAAGAATACATAGGCAAAAATCATATAAAAATTTGAATAACATCGCCTTTGTGAAACGTACAAAATAAACGGTTACATAGAATAAAAATACTATTTTTCCTGTTAGAAATTTCCACTACAAAGTAAAGAAAAAAAACTGCACTACCTACCAATATTGTGTAAGTACATTTTTTGTTTATTGTTGATCCAAACTGTTAGCAATCAAAAGTCAGAATTCTGGAAACAAACTACAGTTAAAATTCATTGTCATTCACTCACACACGAACGGCAAGGCAAGTGATCCATCTGTGTAAGAATTTTCCTTGTTTATTTTCTATAAACCCAATTTTCACTTGTTTTTTAACTGAGTCATTTCATAGAATCATGGTTCTGTTTGCCTTAGACAATTGGGCAATTTTCCCGTCGACGAATAGTGAAATGGCGTGTATTTTAAGAATTATTTTGTATTTTTTTTTAATTTAAACAAAACTTTATGAACATAAAAATCATTGTAAATGTTTGATATATATAAATGTGGAACGAAAGCTTTGCTCATTGTGACGTCATGTAGCTTGGATTCTTATTACGGAATTCAACTATTAGTTTTTTAGCTCGTAATATGGGTAATCGGAAACCCAATTTCCTATGGATAAATTGAATTACTCGATTGAATTTCAACTTGATGCAATTTCATTATCAGAGAGTTAACATTAAAGGTTGTCTTGAATGAATAATGTTCATGTTTCGCGTGCGTGGTTACTTGTGGATTAAGCGTAGCTCATGTCATTTGATGTGGTTAGCTTCATAGTTACAAATGTTTACCATAGTTAGTCTAGTAGTATACATTTCTTAAAAATTGCGCTAGAGGCCCCAAGGAAATGGATCCTTGTTGGTTTCACACAACACATAAGTCACATGCACAAGACCCCCAGACTTAAAACAAGCATTCCAAGTTGCGCAGATAAGAGAAGCATGATAAGACATTTTAATTTTTTGTCTAATATTCATATAGCCCTCAAAACAAAATATATATATTTTTTTTATGCTAACACGAATTACCAATTACGTTAACACAGAATCAGATAAAAATACAGTATTAGATATTATTTCTGCTAAAAGCAAGTGACATTGCGAAACCAGAAAAAGCAGAAAGTGACATCATTTATAATAAACATAAATTGTCTTTTTCAAAAAGTTTGTCCTTCCTAAGCAAATGATGTTTAGGTTATATTTTTTGCCCTGAACAAATAAAGTTGATTTCATATACCTGTTATAGAGTGGCCTGCAAAAATGTGCCAGATTTATCCAGATTAATTCGCCCTCCACATATTTATGTTCTACAAGAGACTAGGGATGTAACGAAACGGACAGTAACAGGAATTTTCGGATACACGATTTAAATAAATATTCGAAACGGATGCAATAAAAAGGCATAAACAAATTAAACGAATCTGTCGCGGTAAAAAATTATACAGTTTTCTCGGACTAGCTGATAAATTAACAAAAAACTTGATTTGAAAGCATCTATAACTTATAGTGTCAAACAGAACAAATATCCGAAAAAGTTTCAAAATGATTTGAAAATCCTTATCCATATCCGAAATTCCTTGTCCCAACCCTACAAGAGCCACAGGACAATCTGTAAATGTGTAAAAATGTAAATTTATTGTTGAGGAAAAGCGTGTGTTAAAAAAAAAACACAGCTTTATAAATATGGAACTCGATATGAAATAATTTAGTATTTTTGCTTTAATGAAAATATATGGTAAAGGCTTTAGCTTGAATAAATTGTCTTTATAGATGTTTGAAGTTGTATTTTGAATTTTAACCACTGTAATTATGCCTATTAGAGACTGGACATCTGTAGGTCGTAAAAGAGCTATTACAGTTTATTATCTATCATTATTCAAATTGCTTGAAGCTATTTCGGAGTCTGTTTCCAGTATTCCATTCCATGTTCCATGTAGACAGTATTGAAATTTCATTTCATTTAGTAACTAGCTTTAGCTCGCGACTTTACTTTCGGGAACATGGAAGGGGGCTTGAAGTTTGTCCGTCTGTCCGTGTGTCTATATCTATTGATCATTATCAACCTATTTGATTTTCTTCAGTACAAAATTTTGTGTGTCGCGAGTCTTTTTGCAAAAACTAGTCTATTTTAGGATCCAAGTTGACTCCATACCTAAGTTTATTAACATTTGTAACGTTTTTTTTTTTATAATAATACATTTTATTCATACATCATTCCAATTCCTAAAGTGTGGACTGTGGGGCGAACGTGACAATGGGGTAGGCAATATTCTTCCGTCATCAATTAGCAAACATCTGCGCTAACTAAAAATTTAACTTTGAATACAATCGTATTCATCGTCTAAACATTCAAATTAAACCTTTTAGACCTGAAAACTTATACTGATAAATCTAAGTAACAATGAAATGAGAAAAAATCCTAAATAGTTGAATTTTGAGGAATGCACGCTAAGCCCGATTTCTAATAATATATGGAGAGATAACAAAAGCCGACATAAGTTTGTTTACAAACCCTCTTGCGTCCTGTCAATGACGCGAATTGTGAGGCAAAGAGGAAAATAAACAAGGGATAAGGAGAGACAACAAGCTTTGCGGGAAACGTTAGGAGTTTTATATTTCTTGCGAAAAACCTACTACTTATGTATTGTTTGTTGCAAATACTTGTGTGGACATTATAACTAAGACTATAAGATACTTTTTGCAGTGACCACTGATATTCAAACTGGCGCAATATGGATTAGAAAATTGTTTAGAAATGCAATTAAAAACACGGTCGAAGTCACTCCACTACGGGATACTTACTAATAATCTATCTTCTCGCTTTATGACTGTCTCATTCGACCAAATTTTAAGAAAAAGAAAAAATAATTTTGCAAAAAAATTGTCTCCTATCAAATTTATGACCTTACGTAAGCGTCACTTCATCTAAATTTCTTGTTAATATATCAGCAACATAATTACTATAGCGTCACTAGGCACATGCGTGAAAATCCCAACTGATCGTGTTCGTGAAATAAAGCCAGATGACAGACGGATAGACAGCAGAGCCTGATTTTAGTTATATTCTTGGAGCATGGGACTCTTAAAATGACTCTGAATATCGATCACTGAACAACACAGGTCTACGTCTTGCCCAATCAAAGAATTATTTTAAGCTATCACATATTTGAGAGCAAACAAAAGACGATCTGCCCGAAACCCTAAGTTTGACAAATAACCTTGAACTGGTCTAGTAAGTAAACTATGAAATACATTATTCATACGAGAAAAAGGAGGCTGAAATAAAAAGTATGATTCCTCACGCGGTAGCGATTATGCGTAAATCGTTGGCGTTATGGGAAAATAGTTCGGTACTTACTTTCCACTTTAGCAAGAAAAACATTTAACGTCTCTTTGATAAGAGATTTGTTATATTTGAATTTTAGTGTAAAGAAATTTCTCGGTTTTTATTTTTAAAATAAAAAGGCAAGAGCTGGTTGCGAACAGCCGAAGATAGATCTCGATGGCGTGCAATTTTGTAGGCCTATGTCCAGTGGACAAATATGGGCTGATAATGATGATGATGATTTTGAAAATCTATTAGTCACATGCGTAAAATCAAGGTCTATATTTTCACTATCGTGACCTTTTTTCAATCATTTCTCTTACCTTCGCCGCCTCCAGTGATAGCGTTCCAGATTAATTATTATATCTCTCATAGCATGTACTTGTTTGTGCTTTCAAATCATTTAATCTTAAAAAATCTTCGACCTTTCTGTCAAACATCTTGTTTGAAGATAACACAAAAAGAAAATTCGCTCGGTTATTTTCTGGTCGGATTATAAGATCGACTTCCAATTTAAAATATTGACTTCTTGTTATTGTTAAAAACATACTTTGACATGACAATTTTCCTCCAAAGATTATTAAAAAACTCCATAATAGGATATTGAATTAACCTAGTTTTAAACTAATTACTTCCCTATAAGTTCAAAGTTAATACCGGTGAGTCCCACTAATAGGGCCCTGGAGGAAACATCACGGAACTTCATTTTCCTACAAGGCACAATTTAACAGCTAAGAATTTATCTTCCATCAAAAATAAGTTTTTAATTAAAATCCTCACACAAGTACTATCACTGTAGTGTAGTATTAGTATTTAACAATGTATCCAATAATTTATCCGTAAACTCTAAACAATCGACGTTATCGAACCTCAAACTAAATGCATAAGCAGTTTAACTTCATTCCCAAATTGTTTCACTTTATTTAGCGTATGTATTGAGTTCCTACCACTGCCTTTCAAAGTATCACAGTTGCAGTTGTGGGAGCGAGACAGCGCTCTACGCCGTTTGTTGAACATCCCGCTTTCACTCACGCCTCAGTTCATTTAGTGCATGCATTGGTAAAGGTCATTTTCAGTAGATTGGCAAACTTTCTGCTACGTAATCAACTTTTTTGGTAAGTTGTCTTTTGGAGAAAAAAGTGAATAGATGGGTTTAATTAAATAAAGAAGTTATTTCGAGGACTGTTAAGATATTTTACGAGTTCTGTTGTGATAAGAATCAATTATTTAATATTTTAATAGATCGATTACTCTGTGACCTCCACACAGAGATTTGACTACTTAACACGGTATCACAACCAGCGTGGCACTGACATATATGTATTATATACGCACTTCTCGATTCCGATTGCACAAGTCCGTCATTTTTAAGTAAAAATAAGTTATCACCCGTTTTTAAATGTGAGACAGTACAAAGCAGTCATTTTGCAAATTTATTTAAGTTGTGTTATACTGTTTATTAAAAACTGAACAAAATAAAGACGAAATCGAGTTGCTCAGCTAGTTTCTAATATGGACTTACTAACAGTTTGTATTAGCAATTAAAACCTCACCCATAAAAGTATAAATTTAACCACTTTTCCATTAGCCCTGATCTGCCAAAAGTTAGCTTTTAGTCACTTATCTAAAACGGGGTCTAAAGCTTTGAAAAATATTCAACAAAATGCTAACTTCATATTTTAGAGCTTTGGCGATAATTTTAAAGCTCCAGAGTTTATAGGGAAAAACTTTGGCAAACATTTTTTGAAAAATATACAGCACGGATGCTTTAAATATTGTTCATGGATACTGTATTAAAAATACGTCGACGTCATACTGTAAAGGTAATTTTCAGTAAATTTATTTACCCTGAAACACGTTTCCCATTGATTCTGACTGAAAATGAGATAGAACCTCTATTTGGGCTCTATGGAAGTATTTTTTGTGCCAATGCGTGCATTACCTCATCTGGTCCTAATAAAAGCTCTTATTGCCTTAATAATAAACGAAAAGTACAAAAACCTTTTAACATCGTCGACTCGACTCGAATAACGAATTATTGTTGATATTGTTATATTCACACTAAATTTACATCTATATAAGACAGGATTCTGTTCATAAAATGAATTACATAATGCTTTCAGCTGTGTTCAAAACTGGAGGTACATTAAACATTTTTTTCTGACCCCGTTCATTTAATTCTCTAAAGTTTATAATATAAAACAGTATTATGAACAACAGGGTTAGTACGTATGGCGTCTAAACGTGTAGCGCAACACAGACCCCTTGTTAGCTTAGGACCGCTTCGTCCATAATAAGGTAAACATCATAAGATCCTGCGTCAAAATTCATCACACTACTCAAGACTTTTGAACATAACTCTAAAAAGAAAACCAGTTAATACCGATTAAACAAAACTGTCTCAAATAACTTTTCTTCCGATATCAGAATATTAACTTTTTGTATACTCAGCCTAACTACGGACTTGCGCCGTCTGTAGCTCGACGTAGCCGTAGCATCAGTCGTGCTACGCCGGCCGCCCCGAACGCTACGACGTAGCGGAACATGCCACGCGCTACGATCTAATCACAAACGTGGTCAAACTTTTCCTAGGATAGTAAACTACTGAAGTGGATTTTGTGTACATTTTAGGAATATGTAGAGTGTATTTTAGTGTTAATGTGTGTTTAACAAGTGTGAGTGTACACTTGGGTCTAATTATTATGATCGTTGGCCGCCGCTGTCCAATTTGCAGAAACAACAAACGATGACCTTTTCATTTTGCAGGTTAGTTGTGTTTTTAATTAATATGAGATGAGAGGGCACTTTCCAGTGCCAGTTAAAAAAATTGCCATATAAAAACTTATTACCTTTCGCATCATTACGGATATTTCGTGAAGTTTTATGAGCCTATAACATTTTTCGGAATACATTAATCGGAATTCACCGACTGTGTGCGTAATAAAACCGATTTTTATATTTAATGTGTCATAAATCATACGGGATTGAAGTAATTAATTTCGGCATTCGATTTAAAGAAATAATAACCATTGTTATTATTTTTACTTTTATACTACTTTAATTAATGATATATGAATATTCAAATTTGTTTCTCGTAATAACTTTTGTCACCGTCTGAAATCATTTCGAGTACTTTTTAATACAAATAATTATATTGAAATTCAAAACCGAAAACTTGTAATGTGGGAGATACACCTACGAGTACTTTAAATTACAATGCAATTTAACTTTATCAAAAAAATATCTTCACTTCAAATTAAACATTAAAACAGCTGTCCAAGTCATATTACCAGAAAAGCGTTAAGTATTTGCTATCTTAACTATTTTTAGTCCAAAGCATACAATACTGCGATATCCTGCTAATTCGGCTAATTCCTTCGCCATCATCTCATGGTTTTTCCTCTTCAATCCCCACTTTTCTACCTCTGCACATATATGACCATATATCATTAATTTCTTGAATATAACGCACTCTACTTTCTCAAAGCTTTTGTACAATATCTTCGTACCCATAAGATATTATTAAGAATCGTTTCATATCCGAATCCTTGTTATACATTGTGTATTATTTTTAACAATACATGAATGTTTCTCTTTCATCTTGTTTTATTCTTTAGGATATATTCCTTAGGGAGTGCGTAGATGTTTAAGATAACAATATGTCGATACTTTTTGGGATTACGATGTTGAAATGTTGCTTGGTTGAGGGATGTTCTTTTATTTATATTAATCCTATAAATACCACTTGTAAACTCTGTTCTACATAATCTGTACGTAGAAATAGTTATGGGGTTTGGGTATATTAATAATATAATAATTCTCAACACGGACTCCGCATGTCGGACCTGACTCTTCGTGTAAACCTTAGAAAAGACGAGGTCTCTTCCCACGAACTTTTCCGTGAATGAAAAAAACAATGGAGACCTTGTCAGTCCGCTAAAACAAAACTCATTCTTTAAGGAAACTATATAGATCAGAAAAAAACAAGCGAAAACCTTCCCTGATTGCTAATGTAAGCTGGTTCAGGCAATTCTGGACATTCTTTTCTCGTACTAAATTCTGAATATTTTTAACACTACGATATAATATAATAGTAACAGTTATATCATAAAGCCTACTCGTGAGTATGTGGCAGTGTAAAAATATACGTGCTTTGGCATTGCCGTTATCATACAGCGAATATTACACAATAAATGCAACCAAATTTAAAAGAATAGAGTATCAGATTATACGGACCGTAGTCTAAATATAATGCACAAGAATAAACGAAAGGAAACATCGTTACTTTTAATAGTTGGTATAAAACCTTCATAGTAAGCGGGGTTTGTAATCACGCGTGTTCCTTCTCTGTATGAGAAGTTAATGCCTTTGCCTTGCAATAAGACAGTTACAAGCTAGTATTATGTATTTAATTGTGTCCGGGGACGTTTTGCCGTTTTTCCTCCAAGAAAAGGGTGGCAGTTTCGGAGTACTATGTTAGAAATCAGTGTTATGTGTTTGTATATGCTATTTGCTTGCAGTTTTCCTTGTAAATAATCGTTTTATTTGCGGTTTGTGTTGACGAACTATTATAGTGTAAGGAAGTATTGCATTGCTTTTTTTAAACATATCCAAAGATGTGTTATGATTCTAAAAACTTGTAACTCCTTTTCTCCGCTAGACCGCAGCTAGTAGATGGCCCAAAATTCCGTGACTCTTGTTTTAAATAAAAGTTTTTTTACAATTTCAATGTATGCACTTGTACGTCGATAATATTTGAACTGTTGTATGAAAATGAAATCTTCAGGAAATTCGGCTTCTAAGATACTTCTTGCCTAGTTTAGAAGTAACGACTTTAAACCATGACACTATGTACAACTCAATCATACGCCCTTGTCAAGTACTATTTTGTTTTTGTGTAAAAATATTGTTTATTATTTCTTTAAAAACAAAAGTACATAGCTACCATCCATACCTACCCATCATAATAGCTCTTGCACGCCAAAGACTACTAAGATTAATATCAAATTCTACCGATAGTCTTAATCACGATGAGTCCCATGGAATCGATTAACTGTCTTGGTAGCTCCAACTTAATTAATCAGAAGCAGCGAATAGGAGGAGTAGGAAATTGTCAGGGAAGATAAATTTAATACCATACAGAATTAATATGTACTCATGTACCAGGCATTTTGCCATTTTGACGAAATAAACATTTAAAAACAAGCTCTTTTATCATCACGAAAAAAGTACACAAGTATTATAACGGTATATCGTAATCGACCTAATAACTTGTCGCTAGATGGCGCGACTTATCACAAGCTGTACCTATCAAGTAAAGTACTCGACCGCAAACTAATGATATTGTAGAAGAGACGTCGCTACAAATAATGTAGAGCGCCATCTCGTTTTCACAATAGCTATCGTCCTGCTTTGAAACTTTTTGGGGTCTCTGAGTACCCGACCGCGAAACACTGATGACTTGTAATTCATCACCCCTTCCTACTTCCTAAACACTTATCCTGTAAACCAGGAGAGGGTTTTATGTCAACGTGTAATATTAAGGACTACATCATTTTTGGGAAGGTACTTTCGAAAGAAATAATTTATGCTCCGAAGTGTAGGTTATTAAGAGTATTAGCATGAGTGAAAGTGTTTATGAATAGATCAATACGGTTAGCCATAGTACCGACTTTTCTTGTGATAACTGCAGTATTAGTAGCGTAGACAGTGTTTGAAAAAGTGACATTCTAGTAGGTAAGAATTGGAATTAGATCAAAAAATTAAACTTCTTTTTAAAGTAGTTTCATTTCAATGTCTTACATTCGCGTAAACCTAAGAAATCACTTAGTTGAAAAAAAAAATAAGAAGTAAAAATTTTAAGATCAAAAATTACCATTTTATAAATGAGTTGATGACATTACTTTATTTATTTATTCATTTATTTTATTATATTAGGAAAACTTACAGCTAATAACAAAGATTGAACAAGCTTATAGCAAAACTAAAGCCAATTAAAAGTTTCCACTGATACACACATTACATTACACAAAAAAAGTTCGAACAGCGGACTCAATGCATGATGCAGTATCTATTAATCTTAGAGCAGTGAAGAAAAAACATTTTTTTCTTCGATCTTTCATTGTACTATCTAAATACAGAAAATCAGCAAATAGTTTGTATATAAGACTAAAGTCGGAGATACGCTTAACCCAAACAGTCATATGTATAATCTTTCAGTGTCCGAATATTTTTACTGGCGATTACACATGATGACATCCAATGAATATTTTACCATTAATAGCGTCATTTCGTTTGGAGTTTGGACTGCAGACGCGCCTGATTAATATTGGTAGTTCAACCAGAAATGTAGTTTGCAACTGTGGTTTTGGGAACTGAATATAAATTAATTTATTTATATGCATTTTTATTTTTTTTGACAGAATTAAATTAAACGTGAGGAAACAGGATATTCTTGATTTTGAGAAAAAGTTTAGTGATCTAAGGCTTTTTTATTATTAATATTTTTTTGTATAAACCTGATTGTGCAATGTTTTTGATACTGAGCACTTCGTCCTATCTTTATTTTCTAGAGACCCAAATTATAAATTTGAAAAAAAAAATGGTGTCGTTTACATTCCCTGAAAGATACAGTCTTATAATCAGGACTGGCAAAAATGGAAGCGTAAATCTGGCCTACATAAAAATAGGATTCAAATTTTACAAAGCCCTATAATCAAGCGAAATACAGACAAAATTTGAGCTATCACTTCTTTACCTCAAAGGAGTTCTAATATCTCAAATAAACCTTATACATTTTCGGAATTTGACACAATAGCAGCTGTGTTCACTAAGGCCGCGTTCATATCGAACATATTAGACAGCTGCCGATTATAGCTACAAAGTCACGTTTTCGTTTACACTTTTGCATACATACCAAACTAACCGTGATCCGCGGTACATCCTGGTGACGAAAATGCTGATGCTATGCTATTTGTAACTCGGGGTAACATCTAACTTTATAAAAATTGCATTAAAATTGATCGAGCCGTTTAACTGCTAAAGAGTAACAACTATGTATACAACCATACTTAAAAAAAAATCGCGTTTTTAACATAGATGAGTAACGTATCACATTCATATCGTGTCACAGTCAGTTCTGGACAATAAGGTCTTTGTGAACGCGCCTTAACTTTACGTAAGACGACATTACTATTCGCCTGACGTTCAGTCAAGGAGGCTATAGCGCTATAGGACTCCTAAATGCTGCTGTAAAACGTTGCCTTCTTGTTTCTAGAATTTTAAAGAAGGAACTACTTTTGTTGAGCGATAAATAAAATTCGAAAAGGGAATTGAAGTCGAGGAGACTTGAGTTGTCAAGTACGTTGTTACAAATTTTATTTGAAGTATGTTTCGGTTGATTATTAATCAGATACAGTTTTCAGTTATACCTTGTCCATTGGGTTATGAAATATATTATTGATGATATACATACATATCTCTTCTAATATATAAAATTCCCGTATCACGATGTTAGTTACCGTACTCGGGCGATTTTTATGAAATTTTGTATACATATTGGGTAGGTCTGAGAATAGAACAACATCTATCTTTCATACCCCTAAGTGGTAAGGGTTGCTCGCACTAAAAAAATATTTAATTTTTTGGACGATTTTTTTTTTATAATGTGGCATTAAAAATACATACAACTAGATAAAAATATATTCGGCGTTTGCTGGGTCAGCTAGTATAGTATAAAAACATACGCATACCACAGTTGTAAAATGTCACATTGTCTAAAATGATTACAAGCATTAGAAATTACACAAAGAAACAAGTGACACAAGACTTCAACTTACTTTATGTGACTGACTTTTTTTGTTTATTATCAATTTTGGTCCTAGCCTGTATAATTGCTTAGCTAAGTCTATCTGACTCTTACAAATCGTGAGATCTTAGTTGTGGTAATTTAAAATCAGAAAGCTTAATGTTGAATATTAAAAATGCCTGTATCTCTTACATAAACGTTTATCTCGCAAGTTTTAACAGTGTATAAAATAAAATAATATTTCATAAAATCCTAATTACATTATAAAACATCGTACATTTTATTTAAAACGTTGTTTATCCTATTATTCTCCGAATTAGCCCCTAATTAGGTTTCCGAGAAAATCTACGTCTCTCTCGCACTTTTTGCTAAATTGTATTTTTATTCTTTTGGCGTAGCAATGTCAAGGTCGATGCTAGAACTTAGGGCTGTTCGTAATAAAGTCCGTAATTCCCCAGTTATTGGAATTTCAAAATGAATCTACGAATGAGAGAATTTTTATTGGAACCAGGAAATTGGGTACAACCCTACCTTGTTATTGCAAGATCAGATTATTTTGGGCTTAGATTGTTGATACGATTAGCGAAGTTATTAAATGTCTGTTTTATTTTTACTTAAGGACGTTCCTATGTGTAAGATTTTTTTTTATATGCGGGCGATTGTAATAAAGTATTGTTTTATATAAAAGAGTTTACTACAAAAATAATCAATACGTAATCAACAATAACGGATGCATCGATATTGATCCTGTCAGAGAAAAATATTTGTCGATCTTGTATTAGAATTAAACATGGCTTCCAAAGGCTTACTTTGAAATTCAGCTCAGTTCCGTATTTCATTCGTTTAACACTAACGTACTTTACGTTTAATAATTCGTCATCGAGAGGATTTTAAACTGCAAAATGCTGATTTTGATCCTTCATTTGTCAGCTACGGCTTGAAACCTAGTGACGGTGAGATCAAAATTCTATTACGAGATGCGATATAAATTGTAGTTAATGTTATGTTACATGATTTTCAGTTTTTGTAAGATTTAATTTACTTTTCAATGGAACATAAAGATTCATACGTGGTGCTAAAGACAGTCACACATAATAATATTAAATACGAGTGTTTATATAAGTTGCGTAAATTAACTACCAGCATTTTTAGGCTTTAATCTGTGATCAATGTTTCCCTTGCGTCAGGATTTAGTCAGTAAGTCTGTCATTCTCTAGCACCCAACCCAAAGAGGGAATAGTCATTAATTTGATGATTTCTCACCTGAAAACAAATGTCTTTAATCCATGTGACAGTAATAAGTATGAAAGCTGTATTACTGCACAACGTTGAAATGAAAACCTTATTTGCATAGCGTCACTGTATTCTTACAAGGATTATCCACACAGCACACATTTTTTTTTACGTTTTTTTAACCTAGTGGATGGTATTTCAAATCACATCAAATATTCCTTTACTGAACTGCAACGTTTTCGTTGTCATTTTATCAGTTGTAAGTCCCACTTAACCGCAATCAACCCATTCGTAACAAAGTACACAAATTTCGTCAGGCTGGTGTATCGCTGATACAAGATACTATATCTGGTAAACCGCTTGCCGACCACAACCTGATGCATTGCTAATAATAGTCAGTCAGGTCTACCATTTCAGCTTTTGTCTGGACTGGATGTTTGTATTCGGTTTATGTTTGTAAGTGGATGAGTGATTTGCGTTATCTAGAATATCAATTAGAAATCGATATGTAGATGTCATATGAAAAGATTTTTTAAATAATAGAGAAAATATATCGGATTTTGTATTTGAGATTAAATAATTTTTTGCTCGATAACTCTTTTTTCAATCTAGGCTACACGTCTTTTTGATTAGTATATAGGATTTCCCAAGATTCAAATTGTTCAAAGGTTTTTACCGAATTGCAAAAAAGAAAACCACGAATATTCCACTCGTTGACCAAATTTTAAAAAATACGAATTTTCAACTCGTCAAAATATTGTTTTTATTTTAATTAAATATATAATATATAACTACCTGTAACATAATATTTTGTCGCCAATAGTTAACCAGAACAAAAAGTTAACACAAACCAAACAACAAGCATTAACCACAAAACCCATAGGCCACTTTAACCCTTGCCTCTCAACAAAAGGTTCAAGTGAAAGAAATAGGCACCATCTTGATCCAATAGGTCTCGTGGCAACTGTCTCTTTGTGTCCCCTTACGATACCCGCGAGAACCGATCTTGTGTTCCCATTCGTTATAAGGGGACAAACGGCTTAAGGTCCAGACTGAATTCCGGTCTTACACCAATCTTTGTTTATGTGGAAGGGAAAGTACTGTATTTTTTCTTGGGATTTATCTGGTTTGATTTTTTCGTTTTGATTTGTACAGAGTATTTCAATATAAGTTGGTTTCAATTGTATTTTAAATTTTGAAAAAACAATATTTTGGCCAAATTTCGGCTTCCTGACTGTATGTATTTGTATTATATTGTATGAGTTGCACTAAACGATAAGAAATTTTTGTAATAAGTTTTAGTTTTAGGGATCTTAAAATTTTTAGATATTTAATTTTCGTAGAAAATTAAATCATTTCATTAGCTAGTACACAAAATCAGCTTTCCATTAACGTTTCGTAACGTTTTGTGGCAGATATCATAAAAAATCTTGTACTAGTCCCACAATTTTCGTACCATTTATTACCAAAACAAAAATATATCAAGATTCAAAGAAAACTGACAGGATTCCATCTGACCTACTTTTGTAGAACACTACAAGGATTCTACGATAACTCCCTTGATATATCTTTTTTCTTTTTGAGAGAGCAAACTGTATCTTTACAAATTCCTTCTAGATCAAATCTTTTACTAAACTGTGGTCAAAGAATTCTATGCCAGGGAAAATATAGAGAATCTTGGCGGCAAAGTGGGTCAGAAGTTTAAATAATTTCATAGAATATGACTGCGTAGACTTAAGACTTGTCTCATAGGAGTTATTAGCAAACAATGTTGCAAGCATAAAGACACCCTTATGATGCATTAATGGAGACACTTTTTAGTGTTCTGTACACAAATGGTAAAAACGAAACAGTATTTCTAAAACTGCTGTCTGTCTGTCATCAGGTTGTATCTCATGATAGTGATGAGCAGCAGTTTTCAAGGACATTTATGTGCGAAATCAAACGTCTTAATAGTGTTTTAGCTTCTTTTATTTTCGTAAAATCAATTATAAAACAGTTTATTTAATTGTTCATGCGTCTTCTCTCTTATCGTCTTCCGCCATTACTCCCATTTACCCTTCTCTTTCACACTATCCCGCTCTCACTCAGTTTACCAGCTTGACACCTTGCCCTTTCATCCCCACATTTATATGGTGGGTGTCAATTTTTATAAATGTCAAAAGACTTCAAAGGTCAATATTATGTTATCTTTTGAGTACTTATAATGGTTCAAAATGGATCTCAGGTTCTAAGATGGATTAAGATGACGGGATGTAAGGAATCTTTATGTGACGATTCCAGTACATTGCTGCTTTCGCTTTGCAAGGGTATCAAAAGTGACCCAACATAAGCAGCAATGTCAGCCAATTCACACGATTTTGCCCGCACTATTTCAACAAATAATTTATTAGTTCTTTGAAATAGAAATGGAATATTTTAAAATATTTGATTCAATGTTTAATTTTATAGTTAAAATATGATTAGTATGTAAAGAATGTTAACGTTTGATTTTATAATTGCTTTGATTACTCGAGTGATGTGAACTTTCAGAGAGTTTTGGTAAATGAAGGTCGGGTCAAAGGTTAAGCCGTTTTGAGGTTATGTATGAATAACTTCACGACTTTGTCCCTAAGGAGGCTGTCTAGATAGTAGTAATTAAGTTACGGAAAAGTTAGGGTGATTTTTGTATTTATGTTCTCTCTCTGTCATTCTACTTGATAATGACAAAGACAGGAGTATATCTTTATGTTACTTTTATCATAGCGTTCATTTTGAAATTGGTCTTCAATACTTTCTTGTTGAACTAATTAAAGAAGATTTGTGCCTGGACTAGTAAATGTCTTTGTAGTAAATTCTGCTTTATAACTATCAGTTTTTTTAATGTCTAGCCTACTCTGTCCCTTACCTCCCCCAAATCTTCCAACTATTCTTTATGCTGAATTGCCTGGGATCAGCCAAGGCCTTAAGTTTTAAAATCATCCTGCCACCGTTTCCTAGGCACACCATGACGGCGCCATCCATCCACTGGCTCTAATTATGTGGTGACCTTTGTCCAGCGGTCACTGTCCTTAGCAGCTGTTGTCAACCACCTAACCCATTTTAACATGGCATTAAGAAGTTCTTAACTTAATAGTATAACTTAAGGTATCAATTACTAAAAAATCTTCTTTTAAGTCGATCTACTCGAAGGAGAATTAAAAAAATCTGCTCATTGAAGCACATGGTGATCAAAACATCTCTTTCTCTAAAAAGAGAGAGACATTGCCCAACCGTGGAATACTTCGAATACGGGTACCAAACATTATATGAAACCGTACAAAACTCTTACCAAAGCTTCTAAGTTAAATATTAATCTCGCGCAAGACTTCGCCAGACAACGATGAATTGGGTCATTTTTCTCAAGAACTAATTAGTACGGAGAATCGTGTATAATATATTACAAGAGAAACACTAATAACATTCGTCCTAAGTCCTACATCCATATAACAGGTTTACAACCTCCTTTGTATATTTGTACGTGCTAATTGTCGCATAGAAACAGCGCTAAGGCGATGGTATTAGTGAAAGGAATAGAAAAGGATTTTGCGCAGACAAGGTTTTGAAATAGAATTGCATGTTAACCCATTTAAGGTGCTTGTACAGACCAACACAATGTGCGTTAAATAGGTTATTTGACTTACCTAAATCTGATAATTTTACTCTGTTTAGTCCGTTAGACAGATTTTCGAAAAGATTGAAAACGTATTTTTGTAGTAGCATCACTTGCTAGTAAAAAGCGTACTGGTAAGTGACGTCACAAGCTTTAAGATCAATGTATGGCTTTCTTTTTCTGTTTCCGAGATAAAATAAATAACAACTTTTGAATTAACTTTGCTCAAGACTAAGTGATGCAAAAAAAGTACTTTAAATAAGCCAAGTCTTATAGTGGTTTCACTATAAAATGGTTCTACTAATTAAAGCAGTAGTTAAAATGAATAACTCTTACATACGAGACAGTTATAACTGGTAACTGCTTGAGACTGACCGATCGATAGTCAGGGTAACTATGCCATTGTACGCTTTGAGATATATTTTAGAACAAAGTAGGTTTTACTACGTTGAAAACTGTGTTGCTATAAATGTAGCGTTGGAAAAGGAGGTTCGTTTTTTAGGCATATGAAAGAGGTGATTATATCCGAAAATGCTTAGCTTTTACTAGTGGTATATAGTTTTTTTTACGTTTCTGATAGTTGAATCAATACGGTACTTAGAGGTATTTAAGTAAGTCTTAGTGTTGAATATGATACAAATTGTAGGTTAAAAGATGCTATGGTTAATTCACAGGTATTTAACGGGGTAACTGAACTAGTTGTTATCTATCCGGAGAACTACATCATGTGCTGACTCGGCTTGGTGGTAGGATTGTAATCTTGCGAAAATCCTCACGACAGTATGTAACTATAAAAAAATCTTAGTGTTTCGTACCCAAACGTAAAAATGGAATTTTCCATCACACAAAAACTGGTCCTTCGTGGGAATCGAACCCATGATCACCACTATAGGCAGTCAGGCTCACTACCGACTAGACTAACAGGCCAGTCAAATTAAAATTGAATATGTGTGTATGGGTAAACTTATTTCAATATTAAACGTAAACAATACCTAATATTGAAAAATATAACATTAATTTTACTAAAAAAACTGTATTAAGAAAAAATATTAAAAAGTAATATCAAATTTTAATATAAAAGAAATACTCAACAAGAAAATTTATCAAAATAATGTTTACCGAAGCTATAAAATATAATAACAAAGTGATCTAGATAAAGCAAGGGGCTTCCAGAACTTTCCAGAAATTCGTTTAACATAAGATAAGTATTGATTAAAGATTGAAGGATGTCCACAGCGCCTATATTACAAAACTTCGATAAAAAAATATTCAATATTATCTACTTCAAACAAATAAGCTTATATTTTGGGGAAGAATACATTTTGAGGATATTATAGACTTGGAATACAATATAAAGATAGTTTTTGTAAGGTTCCGTATATATTTAAAGAGAACGGCACGTCTCTCACCAGGCTGATATAAATTAGAAAGTTGAAATTTTCATGGATTACATATTTTTGTTGGTGATTTAGCAAAAAACAAGATCAAGTATAGCAACGGTAAAAATAAAAGAAAATTTGTTTCGAACAACAAATTTGTGAGTGCCCTACCTTAGTAACCCACCCTCATAGGTATTCGTCATCCAATGGATTTGTTGTCTATATCTGTCTGTTCCTCTTTCTTTGACGGAACTCTTACTGTCAAAGAGTTTTTTCAAAGTGGTTTCAAGTATTGATTGCTAGCTGAAAAACCATTTAAATTTTCAATTTAGTATACGACACTTTAGTTTAAGACTAATGAAAATTTTGCTAATGAAAATGCCGGAATATAGCTGGAACTATTTCCTTTAACAAAAAATTCTAACGTGTAAAAAAGATGATAGAAGAAAACTATAAAAAAACTAGCACTTGTAATAGAACATAAAATCTAGCTTCATGTATGTTCATAAATTTGATTTTACGATTTTCGCTTAAATTCACGAGGAACATGATCTCTAAAACACAACACTTTAGTAGGGAACTCTAAAATAACTCATTTCTGTGTATCACAACATTTTATAGATGGCTCTTAAACATGAAACGTAATGCGAGTACGAGGAAAGAGCATAAATAAATAGGAAGAAGTGTCATTGCAGTTGACAAGTCGGTTCGGTTTCAAGATTGTTTATAAATTGCATTTCTTTAAGCGCTGACGGTGATGAAATCGTTTCGATGTATTCAAGAAGTTGTTCACAAATTGCACTTCTTTAAGCGCTGACGGTGATGAAATCGTTTCGATGTATTGTCGTGGTGTTGATGACATGTGAAGTCTTATTTTCTTATCTGATGACGCGTCGGCAAGGCTGACAAAAGGACCTTGAGAATCTTTACCATCACTTGTAAGTTTTTGGCACTGGTCAGTGTAGATTTTTTTCATGTTTTTGAATCTGTGCCTTTATTTCCTCAATCTCAGATTCACCTACTATCCTAAAGAGGAAAAAACTTAAAATGTATTAGAATGATAATTGTTTTCGCCAAGTAACGGACTTTACATTTGTATTAAATGACTTCTAAAAAATAAACTTACAGATGTCATTTTTAAAACCCAGGAGTCAAACAGAAAAGAAGAAGGCAGAAGAAATGTAATTTGTCTTTATTCTTCAAGTCTTGGAAACAGTACTACAGCACTGAAGGGACACTTCCATCTTTTTGTGTATGTTCCATGATTTTAGTTCCAGACATGACATTGTTATAGATATAGACACGTTTCACAAAAATGGCGTATCGTTTACAAATATGAAAGTCAAAGGGTTTGCTGTTTTGTTCATAACCTTTATAAAGAAAATAGAACGTGAGAATGTTACCTTTGAAACAAAAGGCTCTTAATTGAATTTATCGAATATTGAATAAAGGGTAGACGAAAACCGTAACACTTAGTTTACGTGACTTATTTGATAGACATACATAGTTTGATATTAATATTGGATTTTGTGTACCTTGAATTAGACTTTAATGAAAGTTTACATACTAAAGTTGCTCTATTTTTATATTCTCCGTTTTCCATGTTCACCTGTCACGTGATTAATTCGTTTTATCGACATGCACAGTCATCGTAGCCTAAAAATATTCTATCAAACAAATTCCGTAGAATATAATAATGAAAAAAAAATCCATCAACACACATACATGGCTTATTGTCATCCTATTACATCTAATCCCACAAAAAGTAAGCTTACAAGCAATTCACAAAAACGACAATAAAACCAATTTCTTACGTTCACCGAAAACGGTGAATCCAAAAGCGGGCCGCGGGTAACTATTATGGCTTTTATTTCGCAAAATATTGTTCACTGTGAAGTTATGAAGCAGAAAATCAACACTTCCTTTACGAAGTATTATCTGCGAATAAAAAATAAAACATAATATTCATGAACACACTTTTATAAGGATCAAAGGACAGAACGGCCAGGAGTCAAGTCGTTGCGACCTTCGACAAGTGTTAGGACACAAAAGATAATTTTAATCATTGCAAGTCTGACACTCGTACTCCAACCTCGGTAGGGTTATAGTCACTTATCACTCCGATCAAAAACTCTATTCCGAAAAATAAATAAAACAATAACTTTTTTTATGAATTTTGTGAGTTTTTTATCGAGCTCAACCTTTCGTTTTCATTTTTTCCAGTTCTCAACAGTTTCGATCTTAGCTAGTTATTAAGAAGCTCAATCTTACTCATATCAGAAACAGAGCAGAGCTTCTAAACTTTAACTGTATTTTGGCTGTTGGCTATAAAATTGTAGTTACCGTATCAATCGCATGAAGGTAGCATGGATCGTTGGGTAGGCTGAGTAATGGCCCCAACTTATTATTGCTGCTATAATCGTTCCAAAGAAATATTTCGGAAATTTCTCTAAATAATAAATGTTGTGTTACTCAGTTATGTTGACGTGAACGTATGAGTTTAAGGTAAAGTTCGGGTGTTGTTAAAATATGGTAGTTTAATGACCTTTATGAGTAATTGGTGTGTTTAAGACGGCTGGAAATTTAAGTAACTACTTACTTAAGGCTATTTTTGGGTAAAGCGTGATAATAGTCATGGATTCCACTCTTCTTTGGGGAGGAGTTGAGTATGGTCAGACTCTTATTGCCTAAACCTGAACCACCGTGTTACGTCTCCCGCGTTTGGTCTGTGCGATGCAATACGGTGACCTACAGGGATCAACGGCGTATGCGTTGCCCAAAGTGGACTGTGACGCGTATTGAGCTAAACCATATGAGTCATATATATGTTAGTTTGTTAATGTTAAAATGTGAATCGATCTCTCGATTTGAGGGCTCCGTACATACTGACAATTGATACTTTTTTTTGCAAAACAAGAAGATCACTCATTAACTTTATGACCTTACTAAACGTTGCTTTACCTTGATTTAACTTTGTTATAGCAACAACAAAAACCTCTGAAAATTTCAACTCCTCAGCGGTTTATGAGATACAGTTTGGTGTCAGACGGACAGCGGTACTTTTGTATTAGGGTTTCTTTTATTCCCTTTGGGGTGCGAAACCCTTAAAATGTCTGTACCTAAATCCTATTAAACCTTCATATTCTCTCATTATCAGCCTAAATATATTTGAAGCGAGTTTCATATTGTATTAACAGATTGTTCCATAACTCCTGATTCACATTCGTTGGGATATAATTTCGAATCGCTAATTGATCGGTAACAAGATAGGTCAGACTGGTTTCTGTTGCCTGTCAGATTAACCGTTATTGTGCTGTAATCGTGAAATAATGGCCGTTTTTAGCATGAGTGTTGGGAAAATGTACTCGAAATTCCTTTGTGAAATTACTGAAAATTCATCATGCATTCATTCAAATTCTCATGTCACATTATTTTTTATACCCCTTTTAAAAAATGTTGTCGACTCCTGACAATTCCTTGACTTTTTTTCTGGGTCAGAAGAAGTGTGGCTTACACATACTCATAATCAAGGGGACTAATGATTTTTATCTACATCGAGACACGAGGTAGGTCAGATTGGCAGTTTTTACTGAGAAACTCAGTAAAAACTGTCTATCAACACTCCTTAAAGTTGTTATATGACTAAGTAAGAAAAACATAATCAAGCCGCTGAAACTCGCTTCCGCAGCCATAATAGGGATGACGACTGGGTATAAAAAGAAAAAATCTCATTAGTCCCTCAGTTAGATAATTGAAAAGTATTAGACACGTATTTTTTCCTTTTTCAGTAAAACTAGAATAGACAAAGATTAACTGTTTTAAAGTTTAGGAGAGGGGGCTCGTGACGTAACGATATGGTAAAATTTATACACAATCGTGACGTCACGCGTAAGTTTCATTCACTGTAATTTGGACAATTTATGTTTGCGGGACAAATTAAAAAATACGTATCCATTATTATACAAAAAAACTACAAGACGGACACTGCAAAAAAAAATTGTCGTCATCCCTATAATACTTCTTTTTACAGCACAAACAACCTTTGCAAAGCTAAAAATAACCTTATCATAATACAAATATCACAAACATTATGAAAGCAAAAAGGTTAAACATTCAACTGGAATATACAAAACGCAGGTAAAAAGCAAGCTGTCACAATAACATTTAAGCTGCATTCGAGTGTTACGTAAACGGCAACGTGTGGAACTCTTTAGCGAATATTATCACGTAGTAATGCATTTCTGACGAGTTCTGTTATAAAAAGGACGTTGTTATTGTATTGTGTAAAGCAGTTGTTAAGGGTACGACGTTATCAAAATTGTTTGAAACGTCATGTGTTGGAGCAAGCCTGTCCTATTTGGAAAGATGAATGTAACCTTGCCCAATATAAACCGGTATTCATTTTAAATGTATATGTGTATGTTAAATCTATTAATACGCTGAAAATTTAAGCTGAAAAAAAAACAATCAAATTTGAATCGGAATCGCGATTCTACAAATAAGCCATTTGTATAAATAGGCGATCTTATTTTTTAGTATTTGTTGTTATAGGGGTCTCAACAATACATCATTTGTAAGAAATTAAACTGTCTAGCTAACATGGACTGTCTAGTTTACGTCCTGGTGACGAACACACAGATGGGCAATATACGGCTTTACTTTTAGGTACATTTTAACTTCGCTTTACAGTCTAAATCTATTCGTAACTGAGGCCCAAAAGTAAATGTTAATCATTTTAAACTTAAAGATAAAGATAAAGATGTGTTTATTTGCATGAAACATGTTTTAAACATTTTTTAATGTGGTGACAATATACTTATATTCAACTAAATCATTTCTAACGTTAATTTGCACAACACGTAATTTCTACAACATGTTTCTTGCCAACCACTTGATATATGGGCCCCAAAACTATCCTACCGTAAAAATATTACACAGAGAATGATACAGGCAATAAATGGAATTATACTCGGCCCTCACAAATTGACGTAATAAGATCATTTGTAAGGAGTGACTGAGAGATACAATGTACGGGTATACAAGCACGTTTTATAGCTATACTGCTGTCGTTGTGGAAGAGAGACAACGCTATTAGCGATGTAGAGTGCTATCTCGTTTCTACAACTGCTACAAAATCAAAATTAAAAGTTACTTATTCAAATTAGGCTATTAAGTAGTACTTTTTGAAGGTCAAGTTACCTTGGACAGTACCCAGTTTCGCCCACACTTCACCGCTTTCCAAATGCTTTTGCTGTGAGAGAAGAAACGGCGCAACAAATACAATATCAAAATAAGTGTGTACTTTATGCAGTTGTGTGATCCACAAATGCTTGTCCTGAGTTTTGGTGTGTGTGCATGTGTATTGAATGTTTGCGAACTCCTCCCCCCAGGCACAAGGATTATATTTCTTAATGCTGGAGTCGTTTTAAAGGAAAAAATGGACTAGTAGGTTACCTTGAATTGAGAAACAAATTTTCATACAAGTATCGTAGCATCCACAACTGGTTAGAATATATTTGAAATAGGCTCCAAACTCCGCAAAAAAAAACAATTTAAAAAACTAACATTTACATTATTTCACAAAACCCTTTCCAAAAACATTCAAAACACGTATTTAACAAAAACCTTTATCATATTCACACAACTCGGTTTTGGTAAGGAACCTGCAAGCTGGCCCGCGCCGCCAAACCTCAACAACTTTATCTCACATAGTTGTGAAGTTTAACTTACGAACTTGCTATCTATAATGCAGAGCCTTCTGCTTCATATAAAGTTTTCAAATAGTTTAAGGTTTGTAGCGTTTAAATTTTAAAGTATATTTAGGTGATAAGTTTAGAGTTGATAATGCTCTTTTTATTTGCATTTTATGTGATATTGGCTGAGCTAAAGATGATCAATCACATGTTAAGCAACTCTTGATACAGTCTCTATCTATCTAAGACAAAACGAGTTCCTCTGTGTTCCTGAAGGGACGTTAAATTGTAGGTAATGACTGTTATTCACACATATTTGTCACAGGTAGTCAGAAGCTTGAAAGTCTGACAACGAGTCTAACTAAGGTGCATAATGTTGCCCAGGTAACTGGGTTGAGAAGGTCAGACAGGCAGTCGCTCCTTGTGAAACAGGGGTTAGGCTGGGAGCAGACCCCAACATAGTCGGATGGGGAGGATGAGCCTCCTCCTTATGAGCCTCGCATAAGGAGGATGCTGAATGGTTTCGTAATTAAAATCAATAGAGAAAAATATATTTTGGATATGCAATGTTTTATACTTTGTGTGCCTCACAATAGCAAAACAGATACTTCCCTAAAACAGAAATCAGTATAAAAGATACCATTTCATTTCCTAAGAAACTCGAAAAAGAAGTTAAAAATGGAGGATAATAATTTTAATGTATTTTTTCGTGAGAAAATCTTGTTAAGGCACAATTACATTAGTCCAGTCGCCGTGACCGAAGGCTGTGAATTTTAAAATGTTATTACGTCTGTAGACCTTGGATTTTAATACAAAAATCTACTCTGTTTTGTTTTTAAGATTCCGGACTAAGGGTTAAACGAAATCTTATTACTAAACTTGCGCTTTCTGTTCGTCTGTCAAAAATCAGTGTCTCTTGAATCTTTATAAGCCTTATAGTTGAAATTTGAATAAATTATTAGTGTTTGTTGCCACTATAGTAACAAATTTTGACAGATTTTTTTTATGACAGAATAAATAACTAATTTTGTCGTGGACTGATATTTTTTTATAATACACTAGCTGTTACCCGCGACTTCGTCCACGTGGTTAGAAAATATAACTTAGGATTTTCTTAAAATCGGATTAGTTTTTTGCGTTTCTGCCCTTAGTTGTAACATATTTCATTACTGATCTGCTCCTATTAATCATAGATTGATAGTAGATGAATATCCTATTCCCTTCCTGAGTTAATGGACTAACATTGAAATATTTTTTCATATCGCTCAGAAGTTTCTGAGATTAGGGCGTTCAAGCGTGACAAACTCTTCAGCTTTATAATAAAGGTATGTGTAGGTTATGTGCGTGCATATAGGAAAAATTTAACTTAAGGAATGTTTTTTAAATAATATCATAAAGAGGTAAAATTTGTGAGTCTGTGACATTGGGGGATAATCTCAACATATGCTGAACCGATTTCGAAAATTCTTTTACTAAAATAAAGTCATGTTATTTTTTTTTTACACCTCTGGCAAGTCACTTTTCCTTCAAAGATTGGACAGGGTTTTTCATACACACTGTATATACCCAAACAAAGTCGTCTAATAGCGTGGGGACGTGGAAGCAAGTCCTCAAGATGATGGTAGAGTACCGTGTTTTAATCCTTTACTCACCGATCGCGTGCTTCTGCCGGTCAGAAATATGAGCCAGTGGGTCATTTTCTCGTGTTGTTTATGGCCATGATAATTCGATACGAAATATATTTGTAAAACTTTTGGTTAATTTTTAGGCAATCATGACCAATAAGGTGGTAAACTTAAGCTTGCCCATTCAATGTCAGCATAAATCGGCCTTCTTAAATCTGTTGCACAAAAAGATGGAATGTGAATGGTCACCGCTTAGCAGTCTTAATATTTCTGAAGGATTTTTTAATATTTCAATACGTACTTTCCCAACTGAGAAGAACATACCGTTTGTTTCTTTTTGCCATTTAACACCTTCATAATATATACCGAACCATATCTGATGTCGGAATCTGTAGCGCAGTCAATCATAGGAGTATAGGAAAATGCACTCCGTTCCTTATCAACCTAAGAAAGGCCGCCATGCCTTGCGGCAACATTTTGAGACACATCCGATACGTTATGTCAGATGATTTCGACATTGTTCAAAGAATGTCGAAGGCGATCAGAATTCAAATGTTCGTTGCGCTCTTTTTCTGTCTCTTAATGCCGTTCTCCAGTTATTCTTTCTTTCTGATTTTCTAATTGATTATGAATATTTTAGTGTGTGAGTGTTCGGTACAATTTATGTTTATCTCGGTCAAACTGTTGACCATCACGGTCATCACTTGTTTCAAAAGACTTATTAGTAGATATGCAAATTCGCTGAGAACTCAAGCATAATTTTCTATCAGTAAACGTCACGTTCACGATCAGCGGACTGTCGCACATGTTCTGCACTTGCCTCTAGAGATCTAGAAGCAGATGCGTAACGACGTACGGAGCGAGTTGCAGCCTGATGTTCTCGACAGCATCAACTCTCTCCTGACGCTCTTCGATAGATTCTTGGGACCTTATGATCCTCCATAGTTTAGCTCCTTTGAAACGTTGGGAAAGATTTACCTTTTTTTAGTCATGGTTATAGTTTTATTGCGAAGTTACCTGATCAAGTAAAATGTAAGTGACTGGTCCGCTGGCTACTACGTAGGTTTTATGACAATATATAAAATAATAAAGACTTCTTTTAATTTACTTTTCAAACTATGACAGACATCAAAATATGTCAAATGTTTGACAGGAAAGTAAGGTAAAGGCACCTAATTCCGCGGTGTTTTCATTATAACTTAAAAGAACATAAATTGAGTGTTTAATATACCTGTCTGTAGAATTGGCAATTTTTATTAGAAGTGTTATTTATCTTAATTTAAAATATACTCACAGATTGACTGTATAAAAGATAAAAAATGTTAAATAGTGTAAAATGTAAAGAAGTCTGAGGCACCTTATTCCGATTTAAACATTCTAATTCCAATGCATTTTGTTTCTAATTCTGAGTATAAAAATATTTAGGAAAGGAGAAAGGCAAATCTCTTTATTGTCTTTGGATTTTAAATCAGTCTTAGTATTTAAAAAGGCTCGGTATTTAAAAACTTAATTCTCTCCTCAATTCGTGAAGAAATACTCAAGAGTTAAGTGTTTTCGATAAAAAATATAAACCTCATAATATTTTGAACTAAACAAAAACTCACACAATATAAAACTATCATCTTAAACACTATTTAGCAAATTTAGTATGAAACATGCATTCAAGTAGTTGCTAGCCTTAAACTGAGCGATTATTAGAAAACCTACATATACTAAAGCCATCATTAATTGTAAGACTATTTGTGTGTTTAAATGAATTATTAAAAAAACAGCTAAATTATTAATTAAATAAGACCTTGCTTTGATAAGACCGTTTTTTTTACAATATCGAAATATGGTGCCTTTACCTTAGTAAATTAAATTTGTAATTTTTTCGCCTTTTCCGCATTATTTTCGAATTTTCTCACCGTTTAAACCTTCCCTGGACTTCTACGAATACTTCAAGACTAAAAAAAACCAAATCGGTTCAGCCGTTTTCGAGTTTTAGTGAGACTAACGAACAGCATTTCATTTTTATATATATAGATTCTCAGCAATATGACGAGGAAAACTGAAGGAAAAATCAATATTGAATGTTTTAACCATTTTTGTATTATTATTTCAATGTGTAGGTAAAGACAAGTACACTTTTTAACTACCTATATGCACATAACATATACACAATAGATTCCAAGACAATCGTATTAGCTATCGATGTAAAAACTTCTTGCCTTCAAAGCGTTTACACTACTTCTCCAAACAAAAAATAAAGACATCCAGTTTTAAACATTTTTGTTAAGCAAGGTCATGATTATCATGAAAACTAACGAAATGTTTTTCATCTTCAAATCATCATCATCAAAATCATTGTTAAAACAGTGAGTATCTAAGCTGTCGACAACAATTTGTCACGAAGAAATTTTTATTAAAATTCCTGTTTTGAAACAGAATTTTCGAGAAACGCTGGCTGGCTATAAGTTAAAATCGTGAAGTTTATGCTTGCTTTGCTTTTAATATTTTTAATGGTTTTCGTTCATAGTGTGTAAGTTGCATTTGTTTTTTTATTGTTCGAATCTGGAAATCTATTAGATTAGTTTCTAAATATTTTATTTTCCGCTTTTGTTTAATGTAGGTAAGTACTGCGTATAGGTACTTAATCTTACTCGTAATAAAAACTAAAAGAGGTATAGGTACATATGTACTATTTTGCATAATTAATGTGGTAATCGCAATATTGGGTATAAAAATGGGCTCATTTAAAAATTAATTTGCCCTATGATATCAAGCTATAACTCCAATTTAATTTTCGGGTATTTCTCTTTTCTCTTGTCATAAAAATAACCTGTCTTAACATGTTTGTGAGATACTTCTTTGATGCAAACATCTCGCCAAACCTTTCAAAAACCCAATATATAATTAATTACATTGTTGAAATTTTGCTTCTTCATAAGTATAAAGTAAGCTTTCTTGAGAATAAACAAGTTCTATATGATTTTCGAAGGCTTCCATTAAAAGTTACATCCAAAACAAGAATAAAACATTTAATGGAGTTTCTTTGATAGGGTTCCATAAGCAAAACAGAATCCTCTTGAGGTATCACCGTCTGTCCGTTTGTACGTCAGTCTGCCAACACCATCTCATGAACCGTGATGGCAAATCGTTGAAATTTTTACAAATTCTGTATTTTGTACTAAAAATAGAAGCCGATATTAAGTAACCTTTTTTACTGTCATAAATTTGTTGAATGAGTGATTTATGTCAAGCTGTATTTACTAGTCACGCTGTCTAAGTAATTTATTTGTAACCCTACTGATTTTTTTATCTGTAGCACACTTAACTGGTTAAACCTTAACTTAACCGGGATTAAAGCTTTTGGTCAGAATTTACTTGTTCAAGTACTGAATATAAAACAAAAACCCGTGTCTATATATTTTATTTTTTTCAAATATTACCCTCCTCGCACCACATAAATAACAGAGACACCTTATTCCGTCAGCAATACCTCATTTATCCCCCAACATTAAAAACAAATGCTAAGTCACTCAACAGCATCATATCTCATCAACATAAACAGACACGAATTAGAAAATATTATTCCACTCTCGACTTATTAAGTAACCCATTACACCGTGAAAACTTAATAAGTTACTCGGGAATGTTAAATATTCACAATTCGAAATATTTCATGAGGTATGCGCCGCTCCAGTACGTTGAGTGTATAATTTTACCTTTTTTTAACTTTGTTTTTTTGTTTTTGCATTTCGGTATTTTAGCCGGGTTTTTTGGTGCCTCGAGCATGAAGTTTCTTACCGGTTCTTCTCCATAAGAAAGTCATTTTGGAACCGTGCACCTAGAGTCATTATTGTAACGTTTTGAAAGTGCTTGAAAAATGGAATACTTTAAATAAAAAAAAAATGATTTTGGTTTTGATTTCTACGTGACTGCGACAGGTCGAACATACATATAACGGAGACCAATATAGTGAGAGTGATTAAAAGATATATTTTTCTATCACGCTTTAACAAAATAAGACCAATACACGTTACTTTCTAAATTAAAAACCATTGATTAAAATTAAGCTACTAAATAGCACTTTTTGAATATCGATGTACAATTGACAGCACCCTTCACTGCTTTTCTAAGTGACTTTGCTGCGGGATATGAAACAACACACCAGAACGCTGTTTGAATAATCTTCAATCGTTACAATCTCATGTTAGTGTACAATTGTCTAGAGACCTATGACGGCTTTTCCCAACCTTGAAAAATAGGTTCTAGAGTTTCTTGTGTTTCTCACTGTTCGCACCAGAAGTCAGTTGTGAAACCTCTGAAGGTTGTGATCAAAACCTTTTTGGTACATCTAGCAATCTTTGTGAGGTGAGGAACCTTTGATTTTAAAGTTTATTTTGGTGGCTGCTTGAGGTTGTGTGACTTGATCTAAGTGCATGTTTTGTGGTCGTGATTTAGAGTAACTAAATAGAATTTATGTTTACTTGGGTTGTCTGGTTGTGTAATATTTTAAATCTTCTCTCAACCTGTATTTAAAGTACCCGAATATACACAGAGTATACTTTAAAACTGAAAAAATGAGATTGACACTATTTTTTTTTTAATTTTGTTTACTGGTTAAAAGGTTTAAGATAAATCGAGAAAACCTTGAAATTATCGAGTGAAAAAAACCATCGTTTTTAGTTAAAACATCTTATTACTTAAAAATCCCTACGTCATACTTCTGCTTACCCATCCTAAAAACAAGACCTCATATGATAGACTGATTACATTAAATACTCGCGTTTCAAAGACGAGACAAACGAACAAACACACAAACATTAGTTGAAGCTGTGTACTCTCTGTAACTTTGACTGTCAACGTTTGTATTTGCTGACGTCCTGCATAAAGTTCATTATTTTAGGTACACAGTACGTTAATTAACGAGTTTGTGAATAGAGAAGCTATGAAGTTATCAAGTTAAGTGCCCATACACATGTAATTTAAACAGCTGTTTCAAACATGGTGTCCGATTTGCTGATTCGATTCATTGAATTTGTTTTTTTTTTTCAGATATACTTAAGGTTGCGTATTAAAAGCCTGTCCATCTTTTATAAAGCTGTATGTGTTCCATGATATCAACACAGATTACGTTTTAAGTATTATTTCTGTTTGCACTATTAAAATTAACTGAGGTTAAGCAGCAGTTTGCGGTTATAAATTTAAAGAGTGGCCATTATTTTTTGAAAATTTGTTTACCTGCTCATATATTTACGAAATGAAATGAATGAGTCGCGCTTAACCGATTTTTCTATCTACCTTAAATGATTTCGATTTTGATTCTGTGGTAAAGACAAAAAAACAGCAATTTTCCCTTGGAAAAACCGTAAGCGTATAAGGTTTTTTTATCCGGAAATCCTACTTCATTCAAATAAGTACATTATAGGTTATAAGGCAGTACTTTCATTCGAAACATGCACGTTTCTTGAAATTGATTTGTCCCACTTTCTGTTTTCAGCTTCTTATGAATAAAAAGCAAATGATTGTTTTCCTTGAATTCTGCTGTGTGCTTATGTTAAATATAGATTGGTTCATTCCTGATAACATCAACTATGTATGGTAATTTGTTGGTTTGGCGACCGCGAAACATGTACTAGCGGCGAGATTTTTCAATAACTTTATATGGCAATTTATAAACAGGCAGATTTTTAGTCATTTCTCGAAAAAAAATGTTTGATTCGTTTCATTGAATTTCATATCAAAACAAATTTAGATAAAATTAAAGTAAATCTATTTATTCAAGTTACAGAGTGTTTAACATCAACAAAACAAAAAATAGTCATTTTTGTTGTTATAACTTCAAAAAAATTACGTGTTAGCAGTGAAAATGATATAAAGATTCATGAAACACATCCAAAGTTTAATAAAGTTTCGTTTCTACGATTTAGTTAGAGAATCCTGCAAAATTAAGCAAGAGACACCAAAATTTCTATAATACTGATTCATTCATGACTTGCCAAAGAAAAAAAATCGTTTTCCCTGATTTGAATCTGCAAAAAGTTCATCTACCTCTCCGCTACAAAGTACTTATAGGACAACAGACACTTAGCTAAGACTGATAGTTAAGGAAAAACATCGTAATAAACTGAAGTTAATGGCTTGCAAATGCCGTCACGCAACGAACATAAGCGGTCTGATTCACGCTCATTCATTCCTTAAATGAAGAAGCATTGTCCTGTTGTGATACGTCTGGATTCTAAAAGAACTTGAGTTTTACTTAACAGAAAAACTGATATTTTGAATTAAAAAAGTATAAATTTAGGATCTAAGTTACAAGGTTTAAGGTGAACAATCAAGTTGCTAAAATGATTATTATTTTCATTCAAAAATACCTCTTCGACCTACGGGAAAATAAAGTATTGAATTAGATTTATATTTTTTTTAATATTTTGTTAACAATGGTAAAGTTGAATACATGTTAATAACTAACTATAACTTTTTAACAAAATAGCAGCAACAGCAAAAAGCAAATAGAGAGTTTCAACGTGTATTCATCTCCACAAATCGACGAGAAAGGCGGTAACTCACCAGCCATGAAGAGCTGTTATTACCAGCATTAGAATCTCCTTACCTCTTAAGATATTAAGATTACGAAACAATATACGCTATCAAGCCATCATTAGCAGACACCGAACCAGATACGAACTTTAATCAGTAAATGAACATCAACACCTCTGATTCTAATTACCTCAAGCGATTCAATTGTTGATCGTTTAATTGCGAATCCAATCGTAGCTGTCTAAGTGTCTACCCTCGTTAAACCAAGAGTTAAAGTTATCGGCAAACGATTTGCGGCAATCTCCCTTCATCAGATCGCTGCCGAAACGCTAACTATCATTCACTGGGTAAATTGAAACCTCGTTAGAGTAATGGTTACAGTGACTTTGCAAATGTTTACAATCTAAATGTTCTGGACGGACGGGAGGTAATCGTGTTTTGGTTTGGGGGTGTGTGAAGGAAATTTATTCTCGTTTTGTAGCATTTTCGTGGGAATTCCTGGTTTTGTGTTCAATGTTAGCTCGTTCATTAAGAGGTGTGCTAATGGTTTGAATGAGGAAGTTGCGAGGGATGTGGGGTTGGTAATTAGGGCAAGTGCTTCTTCGAATTCTCATGAAATTTTGTAAGTACACATTTTATAAGTGAAAACCTTACATGTGATCTGAGTAAGGTATTAGGAAGGAAAATCAAAGTTATATTTCAGGTCGGACTTGCGAAACAGCGGATTCCATAGAAATAAGCACACATAAAAAATCACCCACAATTGTGATAAAATTTTACCATAAAAACCCATCAAGTTGTGATCATACCATTCTGACGAAGACTGCCGATAGACAGACGGATAGACAACAGAGCCTTAGAAATAAAGATTAACACTTTGTAAGATTCTAAGAACATACACCATATTTATTTAAACCTTCATGATTTAATCTCAGTCAACATTATCCAAACGGCATTAAAAACTTAATTCTTCTAACGGCCATAATAGAGCAATTAAAACACAGTCCCACGTCGGGGTCAACACGACCGGCTCCGGGCATAATGCGACTTGTTCTAACCCTATCGCTTTAGTTCCGTACTTTATCTCGATCAGATCGATGCCTGAGCTATCAAGCCTAGATGGGAGATGAAGTTGCGAAGATTTTACTGTTTTTGGTTGAAGGTTGTTTCGTATAAAGTAATGCTAGTCTCCGGTTTGCAAGTTTAGCCTACAATTTTTTTATTACAGGGTAGAGATCTTTTCCGAATAGAGACGAATTCTGTATAGGCTATTTTTTACAATCACTGCAGATTCGCGAATCCGCATTGGAAAAGTATTACATGAATATAACTTCTAAATGTCAAAGTGGTACTTATTTGCATGGGATAAAAACCTCAATCAAGTCACTCTTTCCCGATAAATGCGCATGAGTTTGCGTTTTAAAAGAAAACCTCACGAAAGTTATTATAATAAGTCAGAATTATACTTAAAAATTGATTGACCATTTTGTATTTCAATTTAAGTTTATGTTCTAAAAGATACGATGGTCTTACCATGGGTCAATGTGCTTTTAGTGTTCAAAGACATTTCTCTACAATGTAGAGAATGCGTACGTATAGTGAAGTGCCCTGATACGTGATATATTGGAAGATTGAACTCATACTATGAGAGCAATTTTCTCATCTTCAGAGGACATGTCGTTTACTATACTGTTACTGTGTATACCTACACTAGATATTGCTGTGTATTAGGTGACTCTACAGGGTGTATATTTCGTGTTCTTTTGTCGTTTGTCAATTTGGGTTTCGAAAGACTAAGTCGGCAGTTTTGAATTTGTAGTCTGTGTCTTTTGATTGCAAAGTTTGTTTGAGTGTTTTTTTATTTGTTCCATTAAATACATGAATAACGCAATGATTATTTATTTTCTCTTAAAATAAATTGAAATAGACATTTAGTTCAAAGAAAATAAATTATGCTATTTTTCTTTTTTTCAAAAAAGCTACTCCTTGGACTAGATTCTTGGAGATCGAACGCAAGACACTTCTCGCACATTAGAGTTATCATGGTGACCTATACCACTTTGCTCCCCATGCAATCCATACTGTTTTTTATATAGCATAACAAGTTCTGTACCTCTATGTTATTTAGCAGTCCCAAATTTCTTCAGCTACGTGTTCAAATCCTTTCAGTTCTTTTTACGTCAAATAGTACATGTACACAAACTTTTGTCTTCTAATTTTGTAGGACGTACAATTCAAAATCTCATCATTGGCGATCGATCAAGAATCTTGCTTGGCCCGAAATCTTAAGTATACCGTTTCTGCACTCTCCCGTGACTTAACCGACATAAAGGATAAGCATATGTATTAGGGTCTCATCCTTTTCATGGAGCTGAGAGCTTGCGATATTAACATTGACCCTCTGAACAACGTATCATAATGGTTTTGACCTCGACGGAGTATTGAGTTGATTTTGTTGCAAAAAATGTTTACGAAACCAGTTAGTCTGTTCTGTTTGTCTATTTTCCGTTCAACTGTCATCAAACTGTAAATTATATACCGTAAAAGGTAAGTAAATTTCAACGGTGCAAATATCAACTGTCTGGCTATCGCGTTGTAAAACCACCACTTGGCAACAGACGGACGGACTGACGGACAGACAGCACTACGGAACCATTAACAATCTAAGCTATATTTCACTGTTGATAAATTGAACATAAAAAAAAACTTTATCAGAAAAACTAACGACCGCATACCCGGATATAATATATTCACATTCTCAATTTTCCTTTATTGGCAGTTAAAAACAGAATAATAGTGAACCGTAATATACGTAGTAAGTTAGTAACTGATTTATCACCACATCCTACCATAGTTCTGCACAAAGTATTTGAGATTCGATATTTTCTCCCGTTTTCAAAGTTTGATGGTTTGAATCACGAATAACCGTATCTTTTACGGTTTTGGATACGAGGGCATTATCATTATATTATTATTAGTTGTTTCTCGCTTCATCGCGTGTAAGTACCAATTTGTTTGCCTCTATTGCCGAAATCAACTTTACGGCTCACTATGAGATCTTAAAACAAGAATATTGCCATTGTGAAAAGGAGACAGATATATGCAATATAGAGCGCTATCTCACTTCCACAATGACAACGATTGTAATTCAAAAGCTCATAGTACAGGTATTGACATCAAATTAAGATATTCAGGTCAACCTAACATGGCATGAGAAAGACTATCTGGTTAGACAGACCAACCATTATCTTAGGTCTGCCTAGATGATATTTCGGACCTCAATTTGACCGCAATTAAGTGATAATGGAACCTTTCTTGAAAGTAATCTAAGAAGGGTGAACAATTAATGGGCTATGAAGTACGACTATAAAATTTGATGGTGTGTGTTATTGTTGGTGCTATATCGTAAAGGACAAACATTTCAATGAATAGTGATAATATTTAGTCTGAGAGAATATAAAGAAGTTATTATCATCCTACAAAATTCTAACTTTTAAATAATTTATTTACGACATCAAGGTAAAATCATATTGTGTTATTCGAGTTTTTTAAAGTTGTGGCCCACTGTTGGGCAAACGTCCTTCTCTAATCTCTTCTTTTAATTCATTTGATTTATATGCAGTTCTTGACAAAAGTTGAAACTACACTGTTCACGGTTTCAGTAAAAATTGGGTAGGATTTTTTTTTGTTTTGATTTGATCAATAAAATATAACTCACAAATGGAGAAAGGAATTTAAGTGGGAGTCGTAACGTCACTTGTCGGTAAACGGTGTACTGATAAGTGATGTCACACGAGATTTTAACTTATATCAACTTTATGCTTTGTTTACGCTATAAAAGACAAACACCCATATCCAGTATTTTAAACCATGTGACAGAATCATTCATTTTTTTTGCCAAATACCTAATTTCGAACTGTTCCTTTCAGAATCCGCGTAACTTTATAAGTCTCTGTGTGTCTCAAGCGTTAATTACGAAGTCTCTTAGGCTTTTCCACCGCATGGTAATTAGTATTTCAACGAATAACTTTACTGGCTTAACGATTTGATTAGTGACTTCTTGCTAAGAAACTTGCCGTCAACGTAGGGAAGTTAATATCCATTTTAAGCATTTAATGTAAATTATGTCATTGTTGAGAATTAGTATAAAACGCTTATAAGACACATAAAAGTTAATTCATATAATTATTATTACTAGCTAGGCAAAGGCCTGCCTACACTTCTTTCGTTTGTCCCTCGTAATAATAATATTACTGGCAATTATTCTTAGTCCTAATCCTCTAGGGCAACTTAACTTATATTAGGTAATACAGAAGTTACTCAACGAAATGGTTTTTGCAGGTCGAATATCCGTTTTACCAGATTAAAGCTATCATAACTAGATAAGAATAAAACAGATATTATGCTTTAATCAGTGTAGGTACACCACACAAGTACATTCCAAAATTATTTTCGACCCAAAAAAGTAGTCCAAACATAATAAACATTACAACTTTGTATTCATCTTAAAGAAAACTCACAAATAAATAACTAACAACAAATAAAAACACCTTCAAACTTATCCTCTCACTTCAGCAATAAATAACACTGCAAACAACATTAACACCAATAGAATCACACACAAAAACACCTCTATTAACGACCAAAAAATGTCCCCTCCCTCGAAACCCATCAATCATGTCCCCTCTCACTATATTTACATTCACAGAGTTACAACACTATTAATCCAATTGACAGTCACTAAAAGCCCGAAGGCGGTTACAATGGCACTCCCGATGCCTATAACGGTTTCCGCTATCGTTAACGCCAGTCAAAAACACGCTAAACTTAACGATCTCCGTTAAATTTTCGCTATTGCGTTAAGGGGGGAATCTTTTGTTGAGGTCTAAGGATGGGAGTGAGATTGTTTAATTTAAGGTTGTATTGCATTTTAAGTGGTATTTTGTGTATAAGTAATTGATAAGATCTGATATTATTGTAATGACTTTGGTGAGGCGGATTTTTTGTTTTTTGTTTAAAAAGGGTTTACTACTCACGCCTATTTATCGGGATAGCCAGACTAGTTTTAAATCGTAGTTTGCATGCATCTTCCCATCATGAGATGACGAGGTTCCGAGGTATCTAATATTGTTAGTTACTGTTTAATATTTTAACTAAAAGTTTTTTTTGTTTTTAAAGTTACATACACAAAATTAATTTAACAATTTTATAACCATGGTATCATATTAGCCGTTGTCAGTCACAAATTAAAATAAATTCTATTTTTAAAACATTCATAAATAAAGAAAACTTTTAATATAATTTTCCAAAAATTCTCACCTAATAGCTTCTCAATAAATTACCAACCTTAACGAAGCTTATATTGTTCTCATAAAAACATTATCGACACAACTTAGCACCCTGTATTGTGCGAAAATTTATAGTTCTATATAACAGCCCCTGTATGCAGGAACCCCTTGTTGTTGCCACAAATTCATAGCTCCAATAAAGATTTTTGTTTATATCCCTCGGAGCGCAAATTGTTGCAAATTATGTCCATATTTATGTGTTTTGTGTCACTTTTCCGCCGTTTCCCCGAATTATATTAAATGAAATTATTGGTTTGCGGTAGAAAAGGCTTGTGGTTTATTGTTCCATGTCGTTTCATGCCAATGAATTGCTATTTGATTAAAAAAAAATGCGAATAAAATTTAAAAAGCAAAACGTTATTATACAGACATACTGCATGGCTGTGTTAAATTCTTTGTCATCAGTATAATAGACATTATTCACGAATTCGGTACTTAAAATGGACAAAAAAAAAACACATTTTGTGTAAGGCTTTGTTTTATTTAGTTCCTTCGCATTATAACTGTAAGCCTACAACCACATCTCTTTAAGTAATATAGTACATATAATATATCGTTGTAATTAGAAACGAGATGCATATCTAGAAACCGTAACTTTAAAAAGTCAATATACTATACTTAGATGTTAATAACTGTATGGAAGTAGTTATTTGAAAGATGTTAAATTCTTTAATCATCGCTTCTATTCCTTATGTTACAATATTAAAGTTTACCGACTTAACTATGGCACACCACGGATAAAGTGTTTGACTTGGAGGTAATCTGAGTATGAAAATAGGTTTTTCTTGTTGCCTTTTGACGGATATACCGAACGATAATCTATACTAATATATAAAGCTGAAGAGTTTGTTTGTTTGAACGCGCTAATGTCAGAAACTACTGGATCGAGTTGAAAAAAATATTTTTGTGTTGAATAGACCATTCATCAAGGAAGGCTATATAACATACGGAGCGAAGATAGAGAGGAAAATGTGGAAAAACGGGTAAAATTATTCATCTCTGCGTGCGCTGTGAAACCGGTTCAAGATCTTTAAACAATGTGGACGAAGTCGCGGGCAACAGCTAGTATAAAACTAACAGCTGTGAAAATGAGAAAGCGCATGATACTGTAAGTTCCTCTTGGATTCTTATAACAATCGTCTATATTCGTAAAACCTTATATAAAGGAGAGCAACGTTGAGATAGATAAATGTCCAAATACGCGATTGAGGCGTCCCGTTACGATGTCAGCTGACGTTAATAGATGTCACAGCGAGTTTAGACCCCACCCATGTCTTGTTTGAAGTTCCCTCCCTTCACCCCAACCTTTCTCCCCCGCGTTTATGAAATAAAAAAAAGTTCTTACGTTACTTGTTATCATAATTATAACATGTAGCAAAACAAAGGAAAATAGAGTTTATTATGTTTATTTGTTTATTTTGAATATAATAAAAAACTGTACTGGAAGTTTTGACTTCTTTAGTCAAGTGAAAAAAAGGCTTAATATATTTTGATTATTAATCATGCAGGTATAACTTTTAGTGAGTATTTTACACTCGACAATGCATCATTTTGCAAAAAAAAAATCTTATTAAGGATATTAACTACAATTTAAGCAGTTATATTTAGTCAACATTGAACCCTAATAACTACCAAATTAGCCAATCAGGTTAACCAAATCTAATAACTATCAATGCGGTCAAGTTCTAATTATATTGCTTACTAACCACCGGGTTATCTGAGATTTAATTAACTGCTCAGCTGTTGCTTCTATTGCAGGTGATAATTTAATAGTATTTTCGATAAAACTTTGAATCTGAGGGAGACGACCATTAAATATTTTTTGGGACATGTCCTTAAAAACATGGTTACCAAAATTATTCAAACAGAAGGTATTGTGTGTACTTCTGAAATCCTACTAATATTATAAAAGTGAAAGTTAAAAAGCAGCAAAGTGCAAAAACCTCCGAACGACGAAACTTGGCACTCGATTGTTTATAACCAGGATAGTTTCGACACATAGGATACGTTTTTATCCCGATTTTACTTATGTTCCCGTTTGATCATTTTCAATTTGAAGTGAGGTATTATGTCATTTATGACTTTTTTAAATTTTTTGCATGTAAAAGATTAAAAAAAAACTTACATTTGCATACAACTAACAGCTTGAGAATTGTAAATTATAATTTATTCACTGTCAGTGATATAAGTATTTTTCGCAATGTTAGATCATTTTATGTACAGAATTTCGAAAAAGACAACACAACCTTATTAAAGTTAACATTCCAATTATCTGTCCTCAAAATAGAAAAAGCTTTTCGCAAACGATACTTGTTAAGAAATACATTATTCTTGCAGAATCGAAAATGGAAAAAGAGCATATATCTGTAGGAGTTGGTAACCTACATTGGTAACAATTTAACGTTTATTGCCCCCACGTAATTGTCTTCGGGAGACCTTTAAAAGTTATTAGAAATCCATCAAAGGACTTTAAGGGATGGCTTGTTGCTTATTGTTTCATGAAGCCGAAAAGAGAGGCTTTAGCCGACAAGCCTATAATTTGGCCTTTTAAAATTTTTTGTCAACTCTTCGGGCAGTTACATGTGAAGAAATAGTACTGCAGATAGTTACATTATTTAGCTAGGCATGAATCAAACTAAGGCTGTTATTACGGTTTGTTAATTACAACAATTAACAAGGATATTTTTTCCATGCGAAAATGAAAGTTCATTCTTTACAATATTTATATCATACTTAATTAAGTCAGTTAGTATTCATTTAAGCTATAGTTTTATGATGTTTATGCTATGTAAAATAATCAAATAAAAGGTTCCCAAGGCAAAACCTTAAAAAGAAAATTTAAACTGCTAAACATCCTTCAGAAAGATTTTACTTTTAGGTAAAACATGTTAAAGTTATTGAATATTAAGATCACTATTTTCTTTTCCCTCTAACTCCATTTCAGTTGCAATAGCTCTCTTTTACGCAAAATAAATAACTATTCCTAATCCTTTACGAGTATGTCAACTCTTTGCAACCCTTTGAAGAAAGCAATTACCGAAAACCAATTGAGTTGTCAACACTTTCTGTAACGCAGTCTCGATGTGTTGCGAGTTCTTAATTAAGTCACGAATTACGCATGTCCTACGTTAAGGCGGAGTTCATAGTAAGAATTTACACGATGGGTCAGAATTGCTAAAAAAAAATTGATTAGAAAAAGGAGGTTAAAAAAAAAGTTTTTTAAGTTTTTTTTTGTGTGAGCAGAGATCCTAATTTGGATAATTAATGAAGATATATTAATAGTATTGTATGTGTATTAAATTTTTGTCTGTAAATTAATGTCAAACTATTTTTGCGATCCCTATATTACTTATTTACAGTGTTGATAAAAATGAATAGCAATAAATCACATAAATACCATTTCAAAACAAAATAAATGTAAAGAAAACTAATATTCTATGATAAGTTCCTTATTTTGTGTGGCATCACAGAATATTAGTTGAGGCAACTAGGTTTAAAGATACAATCAGATTAAATTAAATTTGGGATCTCTGCCTAAACATTCCACTGCAAAGTAAATTATCGTATTTACATTAAAACAACATCTGAACTCTACCAAACACTATCAGTATGCATCATCTCAGTGTGAACGCAGCCTAAGTCACTTGAAAGGGAATCATTAGTCTGTTTCTCAATACAACTTGGTTAAGGTTACGCTTGCTATAATGAGTGGAGTAACGTAACGTTCGTGGTTACGTTCACTTCAATACGTTTAAATAAATTTAATTAATGTAAAGTACTTGGTATGGAAATGACTTTGTTGAAACAGACTTAAATATGATAATGTGTGGAAGGAGACTTAATCTTCCTAAGATGTCTTGGTATTACTCGTGATGGATTTGTCGCTTTTCCTGAGAAAATAATAAACTCAGTAGGTACTTAACAACAAATTGGATTTGAGGTTGTTTTTTACTTTCAGCAAGAATCTTTTTCTTAAAAATATTTGTCTAATGAGTTTTTGTGCAATCAATCAACTCGGTCTATCGTAGTCCACTGCTGGGCATAGCCCTCACCCAATGTTTTTTCAACTTCGTCAAACACATAAAAAAAACCTCACCTCATCATCTTGTAATTCAGTTTAGGAGTCTGCGTTAAGGTTAACTAAAATTATCTATCAAAAATCTTCCCTAATAGCATTTAATTAAATCTCAATCAATGCAAAAACCTTCACTATACCAGCTATGGAACATGAGGCCGTTATTTTTTTACATGTAAATGTAAAGGTTTTCAATATTTGTTACCATGTCAAACAACTTTCATATTTCACTCGATGTAGCATGCAATTGGTGTTTCAATTGTTTTCAAATGTCAAGTAGAAAATATTTGAAACTTCTTTGATATTTGTGTAAAATTTTAAAAGTCAATTCACAGAGACACTTTGCTGTATTGGCGGTAGGCCAAAAGTAAATTTGATTTAGTGTTCAGTGGAGCCTGGGCTGTATCACCTGGGCCTTTATTTATTCAAGTCAGGAAATGTATGGAATAAGCAGAAATTCTTGGAAGCAAACATTTGAAAATACATCGGGGTTTGCAGAGGTCCGTGTAAATATACAATGGTTATTGAATCTTGGTGTGTTTTTCGTAAAATTAGGAAAAGTGAAATTGATTACATGCCGCAAGGTGAAATAGCGGTTTTATTCTTAATAAAAAAATACAAATTTCGAGGTATTTGACAAATTGAGGTGCTTTTTAATCCATTTTACATGGTGGGTGACTTAATTTGTTCACATGATTTTGTATGGAAATAACTGATTCGAATTAAAGTTTTATGACTATGTAATAATGCGTAAATTACTTTCACTTATTACGAGCAAGGAAAAATTAACTTCGAAAAGCAGGTAATTCAAAAACTAACCAAATACCAGAACCAGATACCAAAGAACATGCCTGCAAATAAACTAAGAATAGACAAAAAATCTTATAAAGTTGGTTAAAAAGTTAATGAATACGGTATTGTGCCAGGCCAAGCAAACTTGCATAGTAATGTGAGAATCAAGACCTTTGACCTTTTCCCTTTTGTTCTCCAAATGTTTCAGAACAGCATAGGATATTGTTATATGTTAGCTGGCTTGTTCACACTGTGTAATAAGCTTATTAAAGTCACGCTTGTCAAAGCTAGATACTAAATCATAGGTAGAGCTCATACAAAAAGAAGCTAGAGAGTCTGACAACCAGTCTTACTAAGGGGTATCGTAGGGTATCGTGCTGCCTAGGTATTTATAATACAATCAGTAACTCTATTTTAGAAATGGATGGTCTAAAATATTCTTGGATATCTTCTCACTAAAACAACTTTATTTCAAGTTGTCAGTATTCCAACATCTACGAGTAATTCATCACAGACATTTTATTCGAGGGCCTTTATTACTGTTACATTTTATTTTGTAACAAAACACATTCTCGTGTTACTGAACAGCCGAGAACGTGCCTCGCCGTATAAAAAACCAGTCAAGAGCGAGTCAGATCTGCGATGCCGAGTGTCCGTGCAAATAGGCTAAAAGAAAAACAAATAAACCGTTAAATATAAAAAAAAGAAATTGTTTCCAAAACCGCAGTGCTAATTGGATTTGTTGTTATATCGCCAACAAACATCATCTGTGAAATAACAGTCGAGATATCACGTTTATGATATAAAGCCTTGTGATAGACGGACAAAAGAACAGGTGGAGAGACAGCGGAGCCTAAGTAATACGGTTCCAATTTTACCTCTTGGATACGGATCCCTAAAAATTACCCGTTGTCTACCTCCAGTGTAATATCCCCGCGACCTTTACCTGAGCCCTGAGCCCTAAAATTCAATTTGCGCGGGCATTTTTCCAACGCACCCGACTTAGTACAGCGCGATAACTTTTGTAAATAAAATATTAAATGAATCCGGCTTGCGTTATATCGATCGCGCGAGTGTAAGCACGCTGAATGTAATATGAATGGGAATTTTCTGAGACGGCGTGGAGGAGGATTCTAAAAATAGTTTTTGATCTTGCATGGAATAGTAGATCTGTTGTGTCATTGAGTGTCAACGTGACGTGAAGCACGTATCCTTGCACTGCTGACTACTAATACTAGTATTGTTAAGGGATGGGATGTTATTCTATTGATGTTGCCTGCCAGTGATGGGATGTAATAACGAAAGAATTTAAACATTTACATAAGATGTCTGTGTTTTAGAGTTTGATGTTTCTTGGGCATTCGCAAAAAAAAATGCTATGTGTATATGATTAAGATTGTTTGTATTCAAGTAATTTAGTAAGTGTTTTAAATAGGACGGACGGTCGCATCATTACACAAGTGATGCAATTACGACGGCATATAAAACCGTGGCAGACCGCAAGATTGCAGTCTATCTAAATCAAATAATCTTTTCTTTAAGATGCAATATATTATGTGAGTATACGGCGACATGATCTAATGATACGGATCAAATAAGAAATCTGGTTAATTAACACAAACGTTCGCAGTGATTTCATGGAGAGCAGGAAAAATCTTATCTATAAGGAAAACGTATATCATGTTCTGTCGATAAGTCACAGAAATAAGACGCCTTCTAAATGAGTTATATGCCTTTACTACATCTGGTAACGAGTACCAAACACTTACAAAGGTCCATGAACACCTCCAACCATCTCCGTAAAGACAATTACAGAAATAACACTCAAGAGAGAACCTCAAAGCTTGCCATAGAAAACACAATCAGGACTCCTTTCTCGACAAATCTTTCTCCAAGATAAGTTCCCTTCATACGGAATCAGTGAAAAAACAAAACACGACTGAGTACAAACAATCAACCTTTTCATCCCATTTATTCCTCACACGAAATTAGAAGGAGCCATTGCACGATCAATACAATGAATTAGCAAAATGAAGGAGAGTGCCTTTCAAAGGTTTTTACCAAAATTAATCTACTGGGACATTTTGGGACTTAGTGAATTGAAGCTTGTTGTCGTTGGGAAATTATTTGGGTTGCTTAGGCGTTGTTGTTGTGGGGCTGTGTGGAGAAAATTGGGTTCCTTCGGTAGGACTTCGGGAAGAAATGTTAAAGGTTCTAGGAATTACTTGATGGTTTCGTCTTAGAAATAGCTAAGTTTTGTTTAAAAAAAGATTGTAAAGTGCTATGTCATAGTCAGGTGTAAAGTAAGGCACATTCGGGTGATCTTTAATATATTTTCACGACCAAGAAAAAGCTAATATAGCTAATATAGTGTGGAAAAAAGAATTTGAGTAAAAAGTGTGATTTTTGAAATATCTCAATCAGCCAATATAATAGACACATATATTTTTTAAATTATAACGTGGTCTTTACCTTTCATCTAAATTTCTAACTCTCTAATCACGTAAATAATTTAGTACCTAATTGCTTATTCCATTTATAAAGCACCATGTTTAACTCTCATATCGATAAAAAATGGACTGAATGCTTATCCTTCCGTTATAATCATTCGTTCAACGTTGCGTAATAGAAAAAAGTATTGAATATAAAAATAAACCTCTTTTCTCTGCTGTCTATTTAACGTACCAAGCCTTTTATCATACTTCCAGTAAGCAAATAAAACTCTTTTTTTCTCAGCTTATTAACGCGGGTCCATAAGAATGTGAATGATTTTCATAGGATTTTTGGAATTATAAAATCTTAGGTTGAATTAAGACCTGACGTAAAAACTATTCACTGTGCTTTCTTTGGTTTATATTTGGGACTTGAAACTGGCACGGTTTAATCACGCATATTTATCGGAATCGCAGGATTAGTTTCGGAATCAACCGGAGTCCTTAGTCATGAGCTGACGTGGATGGGTGGTGAGTCGAACTGACTCTGACTAATATCTTTTGAGTGTCAATTACCCTTAGGAATGTTACTGTTTGACTTTTGGTCCACTCATAAACAATGATAACTGACACACCATAGTAACCATGGCAACGGAATATAATGTCACTAGCAATGCAACAAACGCATACAGGGTAGTATTTTCAACGACATTGCGGCAGTAATGAGTTGCGTCACAGAGGCATAACAGTTGACGATCATTCAGTTTAAATCTTTGCTACCATACCTACAAACATACAAGCCTGGCACAGAATGAAAATTTGTTCTGAATTTTGCAGATAGGTGAAGAAAAATTAAGTCTAAGAAGAGAAAGAAGAGAATAGAAGAGAGAATTAAAACGGGACCATTGGATCTTTGCACTGTATGTACAAAGAATCTGCTGTAATTCCATGGTATATTATAAAGAATATTCCATCAGAAGATCATAATATCATAAGGATAATCTATAACCACAGGCTTCTAAAATTTATTTGTAACCCACCAATAAATATACGACTGTAACAATCGTTGCGGAACCACAATCTTCATTTGAAATCCTTGTTATCATAACGGCCATATAAATGCTCTCATCTTTGAAGATTTCAACTGTCTTGCCATAAGGAACAGACGGACAGACAGCAGAGTCTTAGCAATGGGGTTCCGTTTGTAACCTTTTGGTAAAAATAACGTTGTGTTACATAGGGTTGAGTATAATTTAAGTTTTGTCGCTTTAAGTATTGTCTTGATCAAAACAGCAACGAAAACTAAAAAGCGTTTTATTTTTTTATTTACTCTGTTTCTTGAAGAAATTATTCATTAACCCTAGAATATGTAAAGAAAAATAATTGATACTTCAAATGAAAAGGATTCTGACGGATGAATAAAAAAAACTTGTGTCTTTTGTTGCCAACTTCAACAGTAACAAAATAAACACATTCATTCCATGGTTTTCCGCCTTTAATTTATTAAACAGAGCGTATTTATTTTTAATATCATCGTAACACAACCTTCTTTGTAACGCAATACGTTACCTTGTACGCCCGAAGCCAAGCATGGATAAAAAGACAGCAATTTCGAATTTACTGCCGACGAAACCACAAAAAACCTGTTATTTGAATAGCAAGAAGACCTTTTCTTACGAAAGATGATAAATTAATTGTATTTTTCTTTAATTTCCGGATACTGGGAGTATATCCCGGATTTTGTAATTTTTTTGTAGGTTTCTTCGATATTTTATCTCAAGATTTGTTTAAGAAATATTGAATAAAAGTAGCAAAAAAAATATAATTTTCTGTTAAGTATATACAGGCTATAAAAAATAAATCGATCTACGGATTTTGACCCTAATGACCTCCTGATAACACCAATTATAATTTTAATAATTTTGTTATACCAGCGATAGAAACTTAACGGTTACATCCTGGTGACAGACAAACGGACAGTCTGACAGGTGGATAGACAAGCTTTTATTAATATGGTTCCATGTTTACCCTATGGGACCCGAAAATCGGCGTCGTAAATCACAGGATTAAGCATAAAAAATAATAAAACACCGTTGTCATTTCCTTGACTCCTATGTAACATCACACGCCTCGCATTACTTTCACACAAACAGAAAATTCGTTAACTTGATAAACAAACGAACAAGATTCCTTCCGCATCTCATGAGGGTACGTCTATCAATTTTAAATAAAATAAAAGCTTTTTCGTGTTTCGACAATTTATCGCTAAATCTCTTCTCAGATATGGTAATATTTACGTATTGAATATTCCTTTATTCTTGATGTTAAGTTGAGTACGGAAAAATACTTTTTGGCTTATGTAAGGTTATACATTTCTTAGTGGAATACGAAATAGTACGTCTTCTTTACGAAACTGATAAAAATATCTAATATTTTAAAATTTTCGTGTCAAGGTGTATGTAAATGAACTCCTCCAGAAACACTTGAAAGTGCATATTGGGTAAGTTTGAGAATCGGACAGTAACTATTTTTATACCCCTACTTTTTTAATCCCTAGAACTCATTTGTATCGCAAAACAACGTTTGCCAAAATTTAGTCATATTAAATACTAGCTGTTGCCCGCGACTTCGTCCGCGTGGTTAGAAGATACAAGTTATGATTTATATCTACCATGTTTTTTCCACATTTTCCATTGTATCTTCGCTCTTATTAGTCGCAGCGTGATGGTTTATAGCCTAAAACCTTCTTCGATGAATGATCTATTGAACACAAAAATAATTTTTCAATTTGAACCAGTAGTTCCTGAGATTAGGACGTTCAAACAAATAATCAAACAAACAAAATCTTCAGCTTTATATATTAGTATATCATCATTGGCCTAGCCTTTTCCCAACTATGTTGGGGTCGGCTACCAGTCCAACCGGTTTCAGCTAAGTGTTTTACAAGGAGCAATTGCCTATCTGACCTCCTCAACCCATTTACCTGGGCAACACGATACTCCTTGGTTAGACTGGCTGTCAGACTTTTCAAGCTTCTGACTACCTTGTAACGACTGTCAAATATGTAGGAATAACAGCCGGGACCCACAATTTAACGTGCCTTCCGAAACACGGAGGAACTCGTTATGACAAAGATGGTCACCCATCTACGGACCAACCGCGTCAAGCATAGCTTAACCTGTGATCGATTCACTTATGCGGTTATAGCTTAGCCATGAGCTCCTCATATAGATGTAAGTATACCTACATTATACCGTTACAAAAATTAACAAATCAGGTTTAGACTAATAAATATAAATAATAATCACCTAATTAAAAATGACATTAAAAGGCTCTTTTATTTAAAACGACGATCCTATCGTAAAGAACAAAATGCTAATTACAGTTATTATCAAAGCACTCGAATTCTGAAAGACGAACTTGAGGAAGTAATTAGAAGAAACCTGTTTAATTATATAACGAACGACAGACGTAATACTGCTTTTGGGTATAATAAGACGCTTATTTGTATTAACAAAAGTATTTTTACTTGGATAAATGTATTTATAAAACGAAACCAGGAAATGAAATGGTCGAATACTGAAATATGACTCTGTTTTGTTTTGTTGTCAAGTCTTAGGCTATACGTAGGCGAAACGATATCTCTTCTCATTGATGATCGGTTTGCAGAAAAAATATCTCTTGCTTAAAAAAGGTGAAGACGGCATGACTTTTTAAGATTGTGTGCTACTCGTATGTAATGATATGTACCCCGATATTTTTAGTCTGTATGACGCATTACCACGTCAGGAAAAACGAGAAAAAAACCCGGATCATCTCAAATCAAATCAAATTTAAAGAATAGCACCCAGTTTGACCTATCTTTTACTGCTTCCAAGTGCTTTTGCTGATACAGGAGAAACGGCGTTCAAAATTTTCAAAATCAAAATTCACTTCGAAATTAAACTATCAACTCCTAAAACGAAGGTTGGCAGACTGACCAACCACTACGAGCAGTACTCGTTAAGGAGTATGACGCAAGGGTCAGCCATTATCTCCTTTGCCATGTTAGAGGGAAGGAGGTGACCTGTCAGAAGACGCCAAAGCAAGCGACTAAGGGAGCATAATCTATCTACGTATCTAGGGCTTACAAGACCCCACAAACTATCCATTTATAAGTAACCATTTAAAATCCAAACTTCATGATCCATAACATCATGGATCAACATGTCTGGTCTGACCATTTATCCGCAAGTACCGCCACTCAACATCGACTCGATTTATTGGCCGGCAAATCGGTCTGTTGACGTATCGGTCTTAATACATCCACAGACCGCTCGCCATCCACACTGGATATTTTAAAGCTTCGAGTATGGTATGATAAAGTGTCTTTCATCGTTCATTGAACATCTCATATTTTGTGAAGAGCAGTAAAGTTTGTAGTGCGACGAAATGAAATGGACGTGTCACTGAACTTTAAATTGGAGTTTCAAAGGATTCAATACATTTTTGCTTCGTCTTATAATATTGAATGTTGTATTCTTTTCTGAAATTTTAAGTGTTTGACAAAATATACATGTCTTACATAAATCTTGGGTTAATGATTCAATGTTTTCATAAACTGCACTCAGTTCAAAGGTTCCTAACAACATGTCATCTAAAACAACGCCAGAAAAAAATCGTCAATTTCTGTGAAATTTTTGTATCCATGGATGCTGTTAGCGGGCTTAGCGGTGGCTAGTCGGTCTGCTGAACTTGGTCTCCAATAAATATCGATTAATTTTTTTTAATGAAAACTTCAGATCAAATTTTAAAATGCCTCCAAAACTACTAATGACAAAGATGGTGACCTATCCACCAACCGGCCGTATAAAGTGTACCTTAACCTATGATCGATCAACTTGAGCAGTAGTAGTTCAGCCACGAGCTTCTTTACTTGCACTACAATCTCTGCCATTAATTAAAAATATAACTATTTACATCCAGCAAAGAAACTTATATAATAAACACTAAACTATCCATACTGTTAATAGACGATGTTCTCAACAACTCCAGACTAACTAACATACATTTTAGATAAGCTCCAAGTTAAACTGCAGGCGAAAGATAAGCTAATATGCTCGCCTTATTAACATAACTTCGTCTTAAGTATTTTTGAGTTTAACTGTGTAGTTGTGCATGCACCTGAATACGGCACTTGTTATAACTGACTTAACTATCTTGGCTTTCGTCATTATTTTTATGTACTAAACAACTTGAAGAATATTTATTTTCTGCAAGGGATTTAGTACATCTCGTAAGTCAGCATTTTTTTTATCTAGCCCACTGTGTCCCTCTACTGGGCAGAGGCCTCCCCCAAATCTTTCCAAGATTCACTGCTCTGGGCCTGATGAAACCAGCCCGTGCGGTAAATGTTAAGTCAGCATTATTATTATAAATAGTCTAACAGGGTATTTAAGAATTACACTATATGGAAAGTCAATGTTAGGTGGCGTTGCTTTTGTTTTGGTTAAAATATGAATTGTATAGTCAAAATTGTTTTTACATAATACTGAATGTCTAGACATGGTCTAACAGCATATACCATTTGAAACTGAGCAAAAAGTCACTTTAATTTATCATAATATTTTAATCATTGTTGGATAGATTGTAGAGTCAAATCGATCATATAAAATGTAACTAATGTAATAATAAACCCTCGCTATTGAATATCTAACAGCGTATTCAACAGCTATACTTAGCAAAAAGTCACTTTAAGGTGTCATGCTGTCTTTTTCGATAAATGAAATGAACAGACACTTTAGAATGTCACTAAGTGTTGTGGAGTTCGACTGTTAGTGCTTGTCCGATAAACACGCGTGAGTAAACCATTTATTTTCGATTCGATGACAGGAGCACTGGTTATGTTGTATAATATTTATTCGTTGTTTTTTATAGACTAGTATTATAATTGTACACTTAACTGAATAGGCACAACGCGAAGAGATCCGAGTGCATTTGTATGATTTAAAAATTATTATTTCAAATGGAAGCGTTTTATTCTTGCAAATAATTTGATTCTTGATAGTATTTCTAAAATCTTTTATGAAACAGTGGATCAGTGCGGCTGTTCTGAATTCCAATATTGTGAAATACATGAAATTTAGCAATTTTGAACTTGAATCTTAGCCGAATATATACCGATTATAATATTATCTTGTCAAAATAAACAGGGTGTAGCCAGCAGAACTGACACATAATTTTAATGGCATCACGTACTATCGCTCATAAATTCAAGGCACGAGTTATGTAGGTACCTATTATATAGTTTACGATAAAAGATACAGCCTTCTACAGAATGTCTAATTTACGTTTATGTGACCTTTAGAATACTTAATACTTTATACAATTTTCTCACAAGCCTTTTTAGTGTCAAACTAAGCAAAATTTGTATTATGAGTACAAGATAACTGAAAATCAGATTTTATATACATAATATATTTTATAATAGATGATTTAAACTCAGACAGAACAAATGATCGTGCAAATCACCCAAAAAATATGAATGTGCATCGAAGCCACGGTATAGCAGTCAGGGCCACTAACATTTAGACCAATTTGTCATAATTATATCCATGATTGATACTATTAACACAGTTTTAACGATAATTTATATTTTGTAGAGCCATTTAATAACACGTTTTTGTGACAAGAGCTAACATCTTTCATATAGTATTGCACAATTAATTAAAAAATATTAAGTCTTGTACAGAAAACAGTATTAAATTCTTGTGGTGACTTATACCACTCGGCTTGAACAAATTGGTGTTAAGACACGTTTTCAACATTAACCCATTCACGCTCTAGATCTTAACAGAACAGTTACAATATTAATCTTTATAATAAGATTATTAATTCTAAAACTTTAGTACTTAGTCTCAAGTTAGAAACTAACTTGTAACTTGGAGGGCCTAGTTGAGCGGAGCAATTGTTAGTTTATGTTTTAAATTGAGTGATTAAATAAGTTATTCGCTGGCAGAAGTTATGTTGATTACATTTTGAGTTTTATTAATCTCTAATTCCTTTGTAAAGTTATTTGTTTTGTTAGAAGGAATTAAAAAGATAATCGTTTTTATATAAATGGGCATGAAAGAGTTTATATTAAAAACACATTAAGGTATGACTTTTCATTTTTACCTTCGTTCCAATGAATGAATGCGCATTCTGTTTTTGTACGCTTGTACATTCCACTGACCGATTAATTTATTTGAAAATGATTGTTTTATGCATGAAATGAACTAAGAAAACCAGTCATTTTGAAAAAGTAATGAACATTCCAAGAAAATATGACATCAGATGGCCAAAATTTGTAGAGCTTTTTCAAAAATCTCTCCTTTTCTACGAAAACTCGTTTATTTATATGGACAAACTCATCAGGATTGAAGACGAATCATCATAAAAAAAAAGATATTAAATGTAATGATATTCAAAACTGTCAAATAAAGGCTACGCTTGTACGCACATACGTGAAAAGAAACACATCATACGTGACTGAAATCTGATCAAAACATAATTTACGACCCCAATTGTCACCCCCGGAGCGATAACAGCAATGATCATAGTACATGTATGTCATTTAACGATATGAACATTTTACATTCACCATGACGCACAGGTAATGTCTGTAGCAACGATGACGTATGAAGCTCAAACTGTATTCAGAGGCATTCGCCGACTCATGGCAGATAAGCGAATGGGGACGTTTACACGGCACAAGTGAAAAGCAAGCGCGTCTCAAAGGACTGGTCCTAAACAGATCTGGTCCTATAGGTAGACGTTGATTGATGTAGGAGTAAAAAGGATTGACACGTTAAGCTTTACTTCCCAAGGTACGATGAACGTGAATGGAGCCTGAATCAAGGTACCCATTTGAATGGAAATGAAGGTATTATTAACGAGGAAGTTCACGTGAATGAATAATTTATAGATTTAACACGCTCCTGATTAAATTATACATATTTAAATCAAAGGATTAGAAGTTTGAGTTGTGTTTTCACTTTGATATAATGTTCGTGAAGGGTGGTGACAGCTGCTCTCAGTCTTAATAACTGTGGATCTTCTGGAACTCTATATTAAGACATGATTTTGCTATGAAACTGAATATTAAGTTAAAAAAATAAAATTTAACAGTTATGACTCCCATAGTCATGTAGAAACCTGAAAAAAAATATGTATGTGGGAGCGTCAGGAACATTTTCCGAACAGTCTAGGTTGGCCTCCATCTTGGGCGTATGAGCGACGGGATGTTCGAAATAAAAGCGTCAATGTTATCTTGTAGATTGTATAATGTGAACTTATAACATTATGGAGTAGAATACAATAGGACGGTTGAGATGGAATATTATTTGGAGCCAATAGGTTAGTACGTGCTCGCTATTTTTATGACAACTGTCTTGACAAGCAAAACGAACGTCGTCGCACCTAGCGCCACCTACTACTCTATTCGGGGTAACCCGCTCCCTTTTATAATTTACCACTTACTCATTATAATAATAATTATGGACTATCTTAATACACATTTCCACAATCAATTAAAATCGTCTAAATAAACAAAGTATTCTCAATTAATCCGCGCGCCGTCACGGCCGTCCTGCGTCGTCACACGTCCTCGTGTGTCTCATGTGCATCGTTGTTGTCTGCAAACATTAGATAAAATGATACACTACACTCTCGTCTTGGCCTTCCTGACCAATTGGGTGACTGCTGATCACTTATCATTTCTCATAAGACACATTTTCCACAAATCTATCTTAAAAATTATAAAATCCATCTCCGAACTATACTCCAACTACAGCTATAGCTATAGATTAGCAAATATTAAACACACCGGCTCACCAATGCCACATAGGCCCTTGAATGCCAACCAGGTTCGCCACCCAGGCTAGTTTGTGCCACACAGGATAGTTGTCGCCACACAGGCTAATCGTCGCCACACAGGCTAATCGTTGCCACACAGGCTGGCCACACAGGCTGGCCACACAGGCTACTTGCCACACAGGCTTGCCACACAGGCTACTTGCCACACAGGCTTGCCACACAGGCTACTTGCCACACAGGCTCGCCACACAGGCTACTTGCCACACAGGCTTGCCACACAGGCTATTTGCCACACAGGCTATTTGCCACACAGGCTATTTGCCACACAGGCCATTTGCCACACAGGCTATTTGCCACACAGGCCAACTGATAAATTGAATCAACTGCTAAGTAGTGATCTCCTCTAACCACACAAGTAGGACTCACTTACCCGCGCCGTCATCGGCACATTCTACTCGTGAAGTATCCCAGGGACAAATTATCAAAAGTACAAGAAACCAAGAACAAAAATTCACTCAGTTAAGTTCCAAATTCAGGCTCCACACTTACGTGGATTGGGTCTTATTTGACCAACGGAAACCTCGTAGCTCAAAATTCAACATTTGTTTTCAGCCAAGAATATTTCTTTCTGTTTACTTATGAAAAATATGAAATCCTAATTTTTAGGACAAAGTCATTTAAGTCCGCACGGCCACGGCCGCGTTGACTCAACCCAAAATATCGCTACGTATTGCACAGCATTGTATTACGTTAGCCTGGAAACTTGTCAGCTAAAGTCTGCTTTATTAAAGATCATTATGCATCAAAGAACAACACAGCAGTACTCACCACTCGGTCATTCGTTATCATGATTATAATAGTTGACTTTATCTTAACATTTGTATCTTCTTTACCAGAAACCTTTCATTAAGTCAGAGCTACCAAGTAACTCTACAATCTTACAGTTGCCACCAGCAGCTCACTACTGGAACTAATCACGAATCTCAAAGCAGGAATCTGAGTCATACAAAGTCCGCACGCATTCCATGTGAATACTGAGTCCACCCGACTCCATGGCCTCTCCAAGACCCAATCTCAGCCAGAGTCACCATAGTCTCTTCAGTCGCCACCTCTGCCATAGTTAACACGGTCTCTGCTTCGATCCCGACCATTGACCTAAAATTCTATACTATCACCATTCTCGACCTCGTTCTTTATTTGGAACGGTACTTAGTTTTCGGAATAAAGATATAGGCACTTTGGATAAAATCTTTACTAGTGGTAACAACAGTGTTAACAGCCTTATACTCAGAACGCATAACTGCCAATGACATGTGCAATAACACCTATTATCATTCAAACAATAAGAAACTTATTATAACATATCAGTGCTTAACTTTGATTAACCCTGGGAAATGTTCATCATCACACTTATAACTTTAATCCAATCATAAGCATCAAACCAAAATGACCTCCCTCCGGGCATGATCATGCAACCTCCTTAGGTAACGATCACAACGGGTAACCTCTATCCAGTCACTACCACACGTAACTTCCATCCGGTTACAAACACAACACCCACTACTAGAGAACCTCACTTTCTCAAACCTTGATCAAAATAACATTAAACTTGGTTCTTTCAATTTGACACTTTATTTGTCCTATACATAGCCCCTTTTGTAAATCAATAACTTTAAAATCTTAAATAACCAACTTCTTAACGAAACTGCCATCAACTCATACTGATAAATATGCCGCTCCTTATCAAAAATAAATTGTAATCGACCCACCGTTGTGTTAGTGATCCTAAGGAAAGCTTGACCATAAGCACCCAGTTCAAATTAACTCGATACTCGCTGGAGCTCACACAGCGCAACACGATCAGATCACTCTCCGCACTTCGCACCAGTTTCCCTCGATGACTTTAAGGTACAGACATAGCGGTCGACATAGGTCGCTCCTCCTCCGCAAATAACTGTCTCTTTGAATCGACATTATAAGACGACAAGCTGTAATAAGAGCAATAATTAGTTGTCAATATTGGCACCATACAAAAATCAAACTCAACACATTTTGCTTAAACTTCCGATACCTCGCCTAATGGCTACAATCGTTATACTTACTCACTTCTTTTTTTCAAACACAAGACATACAACTGACTTGACCACATACAATTGACTCGAAGTGATGATGCTACATTCCATTTAGCAAAGACAAATTCACTTACGTGCGTTGCTTTTCTTTATTAACTTAGTACAATAACCATCAAACCTTTAAACGTCTTGCCGAATTTCAATTTAGTACGCATTGTAAGACAGCAACGTAGTATATAGTTGGCCAATTTTCATTTTCAAATCTAGATTTCAAACCAAATCAATCCGCTTTCTTCCAAATGCTTGATCTGTCAACCTGCTTTTTCTCGTACAAACTGCTTTATCGTCGATACCGATTTCAGAACAACCTCACTTCTGTCTTCTAGAAGCTTATACAGGAACTTGATTGTTTTCTTTATACGGTTGCGGCACTCATTCGATACGTAATCCTGCTTGCCACAACTATAGGCCTTTGGAACGTCTTCTACTCGTGACTTCATTGCCACTATCGGCGAAATGGTATACTCATACATAGTAGGCTTTGTTTTCTAAAAGTAAGCGCGACGAGTTCTTGTTGCAGTCTACTGCGACTTTTAATATCTGTGGTAAATGCAATTCTGTACAATCGTGGTTCTATCATCGCTGCGTGCGCCAATGTAAAAGCAATAGCAGTCTTCTCCACTGACAAGAACTTCATCCGTGCGGTTCAGGTGCTCATAACTCATATCAATCATCGACTTCTATTGAGTAATCGCCATAAATTTGCAGCTGGGGTTTTTCAATTGATCAAATGTTGCCAAAACACGTCTTCAATTCAGGCATGCTATTCCAGGAAACGGTCTATATTATCTTCACCAAATGTATTTCGTAGTTGCATTGCAAAAAGATATTTCCAACAATCGCAATAATTTTCTGAGGACATATTTTCATGCTGACCTGTATTTATCTTTTACGATGCGTCGCTGGTAATCCCACTTCTGATGTGGGAGCGTCAGGAACATTTTCCGAACAGTCTAGGTTGGCCTCCATCTTGGGCGTATGAGCGACGGGATGTTCGAAATAAAAGCGTCAATGTTATCTTGTAGATTGTATAATGTGAACTTATAACATTATGGAGTAGAATACAATAGGACGGTTGAGATGGAATATTATTTGGAGCCAATAGGTTAGTACGTGCTCGCTATTTTTATGACAACTGTCTTGACAAGCAAAACGAACGTCGTCGCACCTAGCGCCACCTACTACTCTATTCGGGGTAACCCGCTCCCTTTTATAATTTACCACTTACTCATTATAATAATAATTATGGACTATCTTAATACACATTTCCACAATCAATTAAAATCGTCTAAATAAACAAAGTATTCTCAATTAATCCGCGCGCCGTCATGTATATTACCAACTGTTGCTCGCGGCTTTGCTCAACATGTACAACATTACTCTCCTTTGTCGAAGTCAGATGATGATGTTGTCCACGGTATCAGATACCTCCTGACCAAAAAGCGCACAGCCCTTTGGGCGTGAAAAGGTCACATAGGTAATCGCTCTATGTTACGTATGGTATTTAGTCAAACGTAGTATAATTGTAAGCCAACTCAAATATAGCGGGAAACGCTACCGTCAAGAAATACGTAGTAGTTGATTTAATTAATTTCCTTTTAATTTTATTTCCTGAAGCTTACATATGGATTGCACGGATAGTCGAGTGGTTAAGGTTATAACGCTAAACACACTGTGCACGTCGTGACGCGGGGTCGATCTCCGAGTAAGACAAGTATTTTTGTGATCAATTAATGCTTGTTCTGAGTCTGGATAACATTGTGCAAGTGATTTGTATGTTGTGCTACCTCCCGCGACACAAAGCTTTAATTCCTAACTTACTTACTTCCGCTGAAAACTGAAAACGCTGAAAACGCTGTCCGCTTATCACTTGTCAAACTAAGTAACATTACAAAGTAAAGCAGAGCGGTGAATGCAAATGACTATAGAAAGCGAGTAATTGCGTCCGCTATTGTATGTTCAACGGTTTTTCTGTACGGACAATCGCAGATAACGCATTTTTATTGATGTTCCAATGAGTTCTGAATCACAATATATTGACTGTACTTACAGTCTACGGCATGGGTAATACTTATGATAAGATGGAATATTAAAGCGTATTCAAATGATCTTGGTAATTTTAAAACACACTTGTGCGTATAGAAATAAGCAATTTAATTAAAAAACCAGTCGAGTGCTGGGAGAAATATACCGAAAAAATATGTTAAAAAATAAACAAAACAAAAAAATAATACCAATGTTGACAAATGGACTGGCCTTTAGGAACGGAACCCTCAAAATCCGTTTCCTTTTCAAAATCGTCATTTTTCGGTCGAAGTATATCAGGAAGTCACTAAATTGGATTAATATAATTATGAATCTTCTTAGTTTTATTTGAGTTTCAGATAAAATTGAAAAGATTCGAGAATATTAAACTCTAGTTTCTGACAGCCCTGGATATTTTTAGTTTAGAACACTCAACTACCTAAGCAAAAGCACTTTGGGAGCGGTGATAATTAATAACCGCCCAGTTTAACATTGTCATGCTGTGACGTAAGTACTAAAGAAGCTTTTAATAAAATGTCATTATTTTATAGAGCGAAGTTTAAAAAAAATGGAGACACCCCATTGCCTAGCCTGATAATAACGCTAGCGGACAGAAAAACCAAATCAAGCTTCACATTATCAGTATATTTAACTATATTACTAATATATAAAGCTGAAGAGTTTGTTTGTTTGAACGCGCTAATCTCAGGAACTACTTGTTCGAATTGAAAAAATCTTTTTTTGTTGAATAGACCATTCATTAAAGAAGGCTATAGGCTATATAACATGACGCTGCGACTAATAGGAGCGAAGATACAATGGGAAATGTTGAAAATACGGGGTATATTCTAACCACGCGGAGGAAGTCGCGGGCAACAGCTTGTTTGTATATTTGCTACCTCTTAACTCAGTAAAAGCTTGGCTAATTATAATGAGACTTGATAGAGAGCTGACAATTTCCATACTAAAAATAAGTGTCTAAATAAATTTGAAAATAGAAAAAAAAAATACAATGATGAAAATTCAATGTACCAATCGCTTTACCATCTAAACTACCAGGGTCATTTATCAACGCCTCAAATTTGTCCACCATATAGTGTCATAATATTATATTAAGGAGGACACAATTTTTTAAGGTAAAATTGATATCTACACGTTTATAGCCGCAAACAAAAGCTAGGCTTAGAATTATATCAAGAACCAACACCTGTCACAAAAGCTCAAATTTAATCCTGAAATATTTTGACAAAGTCACTGTCAAAGAAAAATTCAGCTTTTCTCAATAACGACACAAATTGATTATACCATCATCTCAAGGCAGCAATTTATCAAAAGCGTTTTCGTGACACGAATAATCAGTAATGCCCTAAGGACCAGTGGGCTGTACGGAACCTAATCGTGTATTAATGTATCCTATCAGCTGAACTGATGTCAGTCGTTAACTTAAATAGTAATAGGTACTTTAAGAGGTAAGGTGCCTCCGCTGTTGGTCTAAGTTAGGCCGGGGAAGTAAAAGTAGATCTCGCAGATTGAGGTTTAAACAATGCAATGTCCGCTTCTTTTTTGTGAGTTCGACATTAAGATTTATGTTCATGTCTTTTATAAAATTATTCCAGAATTATTCAATTAAATCCTTGTAGGAGGTTTCACAAATTCAATTCATAGGCACAAAGACACCCAGAATCAGGAAAAGCATTCGTATATCACACTTGCTTGTTCTACTCGGGGATCGAACCCGCAACTCTTCACGATCAGTGTCTTTGGCGTGGTGATCACAACCACTCGGCAATCCATGCAGTAATCTGCTTTAATAAATTACTGATTTTAGTATTTGGTAAAACTTCAACATAACACTTCCACGCGTTCCTAAGGACCAATGTCTTGACAGACCGGCGGACTCAAGTCCTCACCTTAAAGGCTTCAAATTCGTTTTTTAAGTAAAGGATCCCTAAAAGTAATCAAGTGGAGCGATTCGACTGCGTGATGAATATCTTAACTACTTCCATGGGGTTTAGATCCATGGGCCACTTGGTTGATCACGGTCAACTCCTTCCATGTTTATTTTACGATAGTTTGCGTGTATCGCTTACTTTACAACCATATAGGCCTTAAATTGATGACGCCTAAAAAGCTTTCATCATTTATTGGATGGTAAAATTCTTATCGTCCGTTTTAGCAGTAAAAGCCTAACTACGTGGAACTTAGAATTAACTGTAAGTCAAGTGCAAGTCAGAAACTGGTTCAATGTCACGCTATACATGAGATCCGTAAAAAGTAAAATAGGCTTAAGAAAACATTTTTTTTTTAAATATCATGGCCTACATCCAAAATATTCCTGTACCTATTGTTACTGAACTTCGCTTTAGATTTTGTTTGTTGGTATAGCGGCAACAAAAATACATCATCTGTGAATATTCCGATAGTCTATAACAACTGAAAGGGATAAAAGGGTTGATGATGACAAGGACGGCTTTCAAAAAACGTTATTAACCGGATAGTTTCCTTAGTGCCATTTGTGACCAAAATGTTTAATTTAAGAAGTTATAAATACATTAAATGCGTCTACGTATTTCTAGGCATCAGATTTCCTGACAGCTGACAGGTCAGTAGCGACTAAATGCGAGGTCAATGTATATTGAGTACGAATTCGGATTTCTCGGAATATATAATTTTGATTCTCGGTCATTTTGACATTGACGTCTTGCATACAAAGTAGCATGATTGGTTCTTGAAATTTGTTGCAAATGGTATAAAACTTGTATTTCAGAGGCTTGAGAAAGGTTTAAAAACTTTGAAACTAGATTGTGTATCAATCATATTATAAAAAAATGAAGAAGTTATAGTACACGGCATTAAGGATTCAAAAGATACAGTTTTATTGCTCTTGGCTGAAGTCAAAACTTACGCAAGCAGGCCTTTTATCACCTACGACGACCCCTCCAAAAGTAAGAGATGGTGGCAGGAAACCCTTTTACATAATTTTGGACTCTTTTGGGGCCAAACAGGTTTTTGATTAACATAGCAGAATGCACATTAGTGGTATTTCTTTTGAGCCCAGCGGAACCTTGTTTTCATGTATGTGAGCTTCTCTTAGAACCATAATTTGTAAATAAATTGTATATCTAAATTGTAAGCAGTAAGGGCTATTATTCTTATGCATGTGTCTATCGCGTCATATTGTACACTATGCTTGTATATTCTATTATAGTTTGTATAATATAGTGAGTAAAGATTAACAATTGTAGATAGGCCAATACATTAAAAAAATAATCAAACATAATAGCTGCATCAATCGATCAACACAGGTTATTGTGTTCCTCTGATGGATGCAGGCTTTTCAAAGATAGGTCCGATTTCTTTATTGTTATGCGATTTGGGTCCTATTGTAAGTAAAATACTTTCTTAATCTTGAATGTAAAGTATGTATTAGTAAAATCAGGTACCGTTCGTAAATAAGTGATTAGGTCTGAAGATGTAACGAACGGCCCGTTAAGTTGATGGATGGAGGCTTTAAACATCCGCAACGACCCATTTAGCTAACGAATTCGTTGCTTTCTATTTTAGTTTCAAGTTTATTAGTAAATACTTACATAGGCATATTGGTTAAGTATTGAGAGACTTGTATTGAGATTTGGGACAAATTAGAAATATATTTTAAGTAAATCTAAGGAACTGAAATTAAATGAGTACCCATCTACGGAACGACAGTAAGAAGTGTAGCTTAACCTATGATCGATCCACTGGTGCAGTTGCAATTTAGCCTCGAGTTTGATCCCAGTGTGTTTTACAGTACTGCACTGAAATAAAAACAACTAAATGTAATACAAAACTACAAGTACCAACATAGCGCATGGCAACAAAACCAAATGATCCATGAAATCTACAAAAACAAAATCCCGGAACAGCGAAACACTTCAGAAACTTGTAACATTAATGTTTTTAAAAACAATAACATCAAAAATAGAGTGTATTTCGGAAATACGAATACACAGAACTTTGTTTAAACATGGCTTCATAAGTTGGGTTATAAACGTCAGTCGTTTTGAAACTCTGAACGTTTTCGAATTGTTATGACTTCACAACGTAGGTAGGTACTGTATGTGTCAGCCAGAGTCGCGCAGAGTATGCGCGAGCAATCCCGTGATTCTGGCTAAAGCAGTAGAAGGGGCCCGGGGTGTTTTTAGTCGGTGGAAGTCCGACATATACCCACGCCGTGCCCTCGACGTGGGTTGAAGACATTAGCGTTTCATCCCGGAAAAAAAAGGTACTGTATGTGTATGTTATTGAATATCTCTGTATTTTATTCGTTGTTTTGTTTATTTAATTTTTGATCTGGTTTATTTGTATGATAATAGTTTAGTAATAATATTGTGTGTGGTTTTATGTGTTAAATATTGCGGAACGTTTAATATAAGGTTCCTTAGCTGCAGGTAAAAACGAAACTCTATTGAAGCTATGCTGTCTAAATAGATAGCATAGCATAGTTTCATTCTTACGGACAAATGTCTGTCCGTCCGTATCTTGTGAACTGTGATAGCTATTTTAATTCTCAGAAATGATTTATTACTTATGTCACTTTAACAATAATAAATAAAAATTTAGATCGACAATTTAAAATTCACAACGTTCTGTGTTTGTATATTTTAATACGACTTTCAAGCTATAAATGTAACAAAATCTTTTTATACGACGCAAACAATACAACCTAATGAGAACAGACTTTTTTATATAATTAGGTTTCCTCCAATTATTTCTCGACCGAAACTTAGGCCTAAATAAAATAGTTCAAAAGATAAAATTAAATTTGTTTTTGACGATCCAATTAATTTAAGTAAATACATTTACTGTTATTTAAGTAAGTTTCAAAGACTTTCCTTGAACTACTTCGTAATTCTTAAAGTACCAGAAAGTACCAGCTGCAAACTGATTGAATGTTAAATATGTATGGGTAAATGTTCAAACAGTTTGTTGTGGATTAATTTTGTATCTTGTGGTGTTTATTATAAAGTCACATTTCCTTTAAGGCTTAATAATATATTATAATCATTTCATTGGCCTAGCCTTTTCCCAACTATGTTGAGGTCGGCTGCCAGTCCAACCGGTTTCAGCTAAGTACCAGTGTTTTACAAGGAGCGACTGCCTATCTGACCTCCTTAACCCAGTTACCTGGGCGACACGACACCCCTTGGTTAGACTGGCTATCAGACTTTTTCAAGCTTCTGACTACCTGTAACGACTGTCAGAGATGTAGGAATAACAGCCGGGACCCACAATTTTACGTGCCTTCCGAAACACGGGGAGGAACTCGTTATGACAAAGATGGTCACCCACCATCTACGGACCAACCGCGTCAAGCATAGCTTTTAACCTGTGATCGAATCACTTATGCGGTTATAGCTTAGCCATGAGCTCCTCTATAATAATATATTATAATATTTTGATTTATTCGATTTTTTGTAAAATGTTGAGTGACATACAGTTTTTTTATGGCAAATATTTGAATGGAACAAATACATTGAATTTAATTTGAATTTTCAGATTTCAATAAATTATCAAGACCAATTTTTGTCGCAGCAGATCAATCATTATATGTATGTATACAAAATGAAATAATGAATACGGATAAAACCTTGAAATAAATACCACCTACAGTGGTCTCAAAGACGGGGTGATTCTTTTCACCAAACGTCACGTTAGCAAAATAATCAAAAAATATTATCACGATTAATAAAACGAAGAAAGCTCATAAAATCGCGATGCCATTAATATTGATATATCTCAATGTTTTCTGCGATACCTTGACTAGAAAGCCATCATTCATTTTCCTGGAAGCACGCCGTTTAACAAAAACAAAACACCATCTATTTGTCTTGAGGGGAGTGAAAATGGGTCATCGCAGCGCAGGTGATAGCCCAGTCATCTATTTGTGCTTTGACTTATTTATTTTTACGTCTATTTTTCTTTAGTAGTATTTGATCGGAAAAATCGCATTCTTGTGCAGTCATGGTGTAATTAATGTCTTCAATTTGAAAATAAATCCTGTTTTAAAGTTTTCATAATATATATACGTTCAAGGTAACTACGAAAATATATTTCAAATTTCTGAATTAAAAACATATTTTCCCACCCCACCACGCATTTTAATACCGAGAAATGATAAAACGAATAAAAATGTTCAATCCAATTTTCACATCAAATTCAGATCTTAATGCAAATATAACGTTAACGTATTTGCTCAAATTAATTAAAGCTGAGATAAACCTACTCCCTAATTACACGAGAAATCGTTCCTCAGCACATTTTTCAGGGTACGCAGCATTCCGAAAATAATGTCCCTATATTAATATAAACCGACCCTCAATTCGAAACACGCTGTTGAATAATTGAAGGCAATTTTCTGATTAGTACCAGCACGAGTGTTACACTATCCTAAACCGCTGTTGGTTCTAATGACTGCTATCTACGTAAAGTGGTCGTGCCATTTCGAGGGTAGCGCGTTATGTAAGAGATACACCGAGATGCGAACGCTAGAGTAAAATATTATTGGATGTTTTGGTACCGGCCTCAGTTGAGATGCCGTTTCAAATATTTATGTTGGTTCAGGTGAAAGAGACACTTGTTGTTTGTAGTTAGTGCTCTGTAAGTAAATTATGTATTTGAAAACAAATTGGTAAATTGAAATGAGATGTTAGCTTTTTGGTTTGATATTTAAAATTGTGGATCTAAATTTATTTTGGTTTAACTTGTGAATGTCATAAGTTTGACATGTCTGTGTTTTTATCTATCCGGGACTTAGTAGCTTTTACCGAATCTGAGTTTTTGCTGGAAAGGTGAACATCGGTCCAAGGCGGCCGCTGGCACAAAATGGTGGTTTATATACTTAGCAAGTCGATAAGAAAAAAAGTGCTTGACTTGAAAAAAGGTTAAACACTCACAAATTTTAAATCCAAGTGCATCGGAAGATTTTCAATTTTGGTAATTTCACATTGTATATTATGTTAAATAAACTCTATAAATTTTCATTAACGGTCTCTTTTTTATTCAATTCTCAGTTAAATACTCTGATTTAAGAGTTTTGACGCTTTTGCACCCAGCTAATTGGCTGAATATAATAAATGCTCTTTAAATAAAAATAAGTTGAAAATGTATTTAAACAAGAATGAAAATTGGCTTTGTCATATATTTTTTTCGAATGCTCTTTCCAAGAACTTCATTAATATTAAATAATTATAATATATGAATTCTTGAATGATATAGAAATATATATTTTCACAAATTAATATATCATTGTTTATCAGTATCATTTTACTTGCTATTAAAACACTATTCACATTATCTGGACTTAATAAAAGGGCACACACGCTCGATACGCGTTAGTTATATTACTGATAATAATCAAGAAAGTATGATAACAATTTAGGTCTTCAGTCGTATGCTTGTGTTATTAGTACAAATATTTCATCGTTAAAATTAAACCCTAAATCGGACTCATACCCATCTAGGCAAAATCATATCGCTATAACTAACTAAGCTGCAAAAGTCATTGACCAAAAAATATGTGCAAATAACAATTAATAGATTTGAAAAATATAAATACTTTTTTTAATGTCCATTAAAATTTTATCAAAATCGGTCTGCCATGTATATAAACGTGGGAAAAATGCTTCAAATGAACTATCATCCCACATAAATGCTTCTCAAAATAATGTCCATTCAAATTACTCCTTCACAACTACTCTACTATTTCGAACACATCTCCATGCATGGTTCTGACCGAAGTTTGATCAAAGCGTCCCTTTTATTCCACTTCGTTTAATATGCCTCCAGTTTGAAGGCAATTTTGTAACAATATCCTGTATGTAAACATCTCGGTAGCTCTTGAATATGTTATTAATAGATTAGGTATGTGCTTGTTGGCAATATCGTATGATGTTTGTTGTGTAGCATTAAATGGAGATGGTTAGATTGAAATGTGGAATTACGTACTGAAATCACTTGAATTCATCAATAGGTAGATGGTAGATTTAATTTCAAATAAACTTTATATATTGATACTACTTCCTCAATTAAATAATACCTTGACACACTAGCGCTAACCTAACCTGAACCTTTAATCATAGTTAACTTTATCGGATCAAAAGTTTTAGAGTGCATGCCTATTCTCCCAGTTTTTTTAGGAATTTAACAACTACTCAGTTCCTATGAATCATAGCGTGATGGTATGTATTGCCTTTTCAGTAAATGGGCTATTTAATACATAAAGAATTTTCCATATCGGACCAGTAGTTCCGGACTTTAGCGCGTTCAAACGAACAAACTCTTCAGCTTTATGATATAAGTAAAGATTGAAAAAGACATATCCTAAGTAGAATCGCAGCCTACAGAGGTCTAGCATTGACTGGTATTAATAATATATTTTATTATATATTAATAATATTGTATCGCCTTGTGCCGGCTCCTCGAAACAAAAGAAGGCTGCTTGTCAAAAACACATGTGAACACTTATTAGGTACTCTTTTTGTTTATTACGAGTCCATTTATCCTGAAGGTTTTTTGTCCGATACCAGTTAGGACAGCCTGATAGAAATATAATATGTATTATATTTGGTATTAACAATGTATAGGTGTTTTGATAGTAACTGTCGTGAGAATGATTCATTATTAAATGATGTAACGGTTTACTCACGCGTATTTATCGGGGTAGCCCGACTAGTCGAACCAGTTCGTCTCGCGATCCCGCCGCGTCTGCTCATGATTAAGGACTCCGGTTGGGTCCGAAACTAGTCGGGCTACCCAGATAAATACGCGTGAGTAAACCGTTACATCATTTAATAATGTATAGGTGTTTTTTTTTTGTCATTTCGCATAGTTAATAATTTAATTTAATAACAGCCTACCTTACTGGCTTTTGCATTAATATGAGTAGCAAGTTCAACTCATTTTATGTTTGTTGCTTTAACAATGCATCTAGGAGATCAACCTACAAGAAAGCTATACAATACTATAGTATTTTTTACTTTTTCAAAAAAATGTTTAGAGCTTTTCCTTTTCATTGCCCAATTGTGCCTTAATCTTTTACCGTGTTTAAAAACTTTTTACATCAACATACAACTTGCGACATCATTTATAAATACTTCCTCCTTGTTTTTGTTATTTCCAAAAAAGTTCCACGTTCTTCTTACTATACTTCTATACATTCTACTTCATTGAACGAAAGCCTCTTTCTTAGAAAAACAAAACAAAAAGCGATCCTTTAATATTCAAATTTTCGTGACGGGTTCCGTGTGCCCCGAACTTTATCAAGCATAATGGCAATTCGCCACCGTCAGTCAATGACTGGTCGTTTAGTTGTAGGCCATCATAATTTTGGCTCAATGATGGAAGGAGCAATTTTGATCGAAGATCCTTAAGGATACAACTTTATTTTATAAAGTTAATGGAGCTAGTGTAGGTGGACGTTGTTCTTTTATGTACCTTTTTTGGAGATGAAATTGAGTGCGTTGAAATGAGTCAGAAGTTTTTTTCTTGCAGATAATACAATATTGCAAATAAAAATATGCCATTTTATAAAGTAAAAATAATAACGTGACGAAATAGTACATATATTATTATTGAAGACACGGTTGGTTTTTTTTGACATTGATATTATTGGTTTATTCAGCCTGTGTTCTGCAGAGGCTGTTTCTTTTTTTGCCCAAACTTGTCTACTGAAAATACAGTTCTGTAGGACAAAAACAACAAAAGAATATCCATTAAGATATCCCATTTCCTTCAAAAACCTCAAATTCAATATCACTCCTAACATCAAGAAAATCGCTCAGTCAGTATCAACTAGTAAAGACGTAATTCCGGGCTAACCAAGCAAAAAATACCAGCGAACTATGTAAGTCAATCCGAGATGATTCGACAAGGAAAATGGCTGAAACTTAACGATTGTAACCGATGTGTCAGCTGCTTTGCCTCCCACGCCGTGTAAATAATAGTTCCCTGTTTTTGTTACCTGGGATGACCTGTAATACTGATCTTTATCTCAATGAAAGCCATGTTAAGGAGTCAAACTTCATTTAGTGTATTTTAAGGAATAAATGAAGTGTTTTTTTTAATTGAGGGATATTTTTGGTGCTTATAAAGCTTGTAGGGTAGATGAAATGGTCTTTGGAGTTTTTGCATAATCCGCTGTTTTGCAATTAAATAATAATTTATTTATTTAGATTATGAGATTCTTGTGTCAAAGTGTACGTAATTAAAATCCTCCGAAACGACTCCACCAATTCCATGAAATTTTGTATGCGTATTGGATATACAAAAACTAACGTACCGTCAATAATACCCTCAAGCAAATGAAACATAAATTTTAACTGCTTAATTACTTAAATAACGTTAAACAACCTGATAAGTGAATTGTGCTTAATTCAAAAAAATATTTGTATTTTATTGTTATTAAAATTGTGTGAATTGATGGAAAATCATCATCATTCTAGCTTTTTCCCAACTATGTTGGGGTCGGCTTCCAGTCTAACCAGATTCAGCTAAGTCACAGTGTTTTACAAAGAGCAACTACCTATCTGACCTCCTCAACACAGTTAGGTACCTGGGTAATATGATAGACTAGCTGACAGACTTTCTAGCTTCTGACTACTCGTAACTACTGTCAAAGATGTATGAATAACATCCCTAGTGCAGACAGTTTTGATAAAACTTACCCTAGATTATAACTAAAACATTTGATTGACATTTTATAAAACCATTCAACAGCAGCTTATAAAAATGAATGTATCCTGTTCAAAAACGTTTAAGAAACCGTAAAGGGAATTACGTATTACCGCTTTACCTAAGGATTAAAGAGATTTGTGAACAATCTTGTGCGTAAATCTTTTGAACCGCCGTAAAAGCATAGATTACCATTTTTTTAAGAAAACTGTACCCAAGGGGTGAGAAAAATCTCGTATACGGGAAATACCGCATGCATAAGTTTAATGTGTATTCACGTTTTTTTTTTATAATGGCTTGGGTTTTGAGGTAATAATATTAATCTACTATCGATATAAACAAATTAATTATGCTGTCCTAACAGTAAATTCATAGTGGTTTCTTAGGTTTACGCGAATGTTAGACATTGAAATGAAACGACTTTTACGGATTTTATCGCGGTTTAATTTTTGGTTTTAGTTCCCGACGTTTCGACACCTTTGCAGGTATCATGGTCACGGGCAGACTGAGATGGTGTTCGTCTTGACAGAAGATGTTGCTCGTTCTACCTTCATATTTTTAATTAATTATTTATGGTCCGACCTACGCAGTATGAGCTCACTGTGTCGTGATGTCTTGCAGCGCTGCTCTTGGGTTTAGCTTTGAGTTTTTGTATTATTGGGTCCCAAGTAGGTGATATCTTCCAGCCATCTTCTCTATTGAAATTAGGGTGTTTTTTAATCTCAATAGCCTCGCGAAACATCCTTGGTAGGAATTTGGATTCTTTAGCGAGGATCTGTGGTTGATCAAATCTAATATAATGGCTGGAGCCTTCAGCATGTTCGGCGACTGCAGACTTCGTTGAGCGGCGGTGTTTGACGTCAGCTATGTGTTCTTTTACGCGGGTCCCTATGCTTCGTTTAGTTTGACCGATATAAGAGAGGCCGCAGTCACAATCTAGTTTGTATACTCCTGCATCTTGTAGAGGTATGTGACACTTGACAGATGGTAGGGACTGGCTAATCTTCTTGGGCGGCTTGAAGTATGTTTTAATTGAAGCTCGCTTCAGGATGTAACCAATCTTGTCAGTGACTCCTCGGACGTATGGTAGTACAGCAGGCAAACGATCAACTGTGGCTGGCTTCACAAATTCATGTTTGCACCATAATATATACGCCTCAAAATTTTCGTTCGTCAGTCGGTATGTTTGTCCGAGCTAAAATTAAAAACTGGTTGGATTAGAATATTGTTTTGCTGGTAGTAATTAAGTGTAATAGGAATAATAAGGTGCACAGTGACATCATTACAAAGGTAACACAGGTTAGAGGAAAACTAAGAGGAAAAAAAGGTTTTAATAAAAAATGAAGTCGTCGACAATAATCCAATAAATATTGGATTTTGCTATTGCAATAAATAACGGTCTCGTCTTAATTTTTTAAATAAGCCCCCTTTTTTACGTCAATGAATTATTCAAACATTTCAGATAAATAATAATCCCTAATTAATAATTCATTGGAAGCAGTCATTTATTTTCTGATCCGACATTTCCTTAAACCGACTTGATTTATTTGAAATTAGTATAATTATAAAGACTACTTTTATTTATTTGAGAAGCTGTCAATTTTAATTCAAAGAAATGAAATCCACGCTGTAGTAAGAAAAATATAGATCAGTGCCAGTAATTAAGATTTAAGACAAATGAAAAAAAGTCTCTTTTCTCTGCTATTCTTTACAATTAAAGATTAAAGTATAACTGAGGTGAATTCTAAGGCTCGTTAGAATATCTTTTGTCCCAAGAAGCCCATACGGTGATAAAACTTTCTAATTGAACACTATACTCAACTCGATTTTAGACCAAAAGCAGTGTAAGTTGCTAGTTTGAAAAACATTACAATTTGCATTCACAATTTTTTACCGTCCATAACACTGTCTGATCTCCACAAAAATATCCAGTAAAAAAGTGCAGAACAAAGATTTATTAAAACAAACATATAAAAGTTCATGTTCCTTAGTAAATTGCTGAGGCGTCTAGCCAACTAGAATTGTGTGAGATGGATGGATTTAATTTACGGACTGTTATTACTGCAAGCAAGTCTTACTAAACTTGTTTCCATCAGATCGTAAGTTAATTGCACTGTTTTTTCTTTGCTAGCTTAACGAGCTAATCATAAAGCAGATTAAGGATTATAATGATGTCTTCGAAATTATTCCTGTTTTTTTTTTGCGCGACAGCGAACGTCTACAGTGACAGAAATAGTTTTATACGATTACATAACACTATCTCTTTTGGTAAAGGAAATATCTTGTACAGGATATTGTAAAAAGAAATATGGCTCCAATTAGGTACTTAAAATTATTTGTTAAGTTATTTATATTCAACGAAAATTCCTTACAAGCCCGATTTTCATTTTCAGTTTTATTTTATCGATACACAAAATATTATTGCATATTTCCACGGATTTTTCATAAAACTCAATAAGCGTTTTGCAAATATTTGGTTTTTATATTGGACATCGAATACCAATTCGTTTTATTACTGAAAATAACATTGAACGAAAAACATATTATTCTGGTTAACTCGAATTGGCCGATAAAAGTATTACCAGTATAACGAAATTTGCGTAAAATAAGTGCCTAGCAACAATAAAATGTGCTACCCTATAAATGGTTTGTGGAGGTCAGATAGGCAATCGCTCAATGTTTCTATGTAAAAATTCCGTATAACTGAAAACTGACCCAAATATAGCCTGGAAAAAAGGTTTGGATAACAAAGAGGATCCTAGCAATAATAATTCTGAAGCTCAAGAGGCGGACTGTTATAAATCTTAAGCTATTGATTTAAATTGTTGTTGACTTCAAATTTTGTAAAAGCGATTTAAATGTACTATTCGATAACCAGTAAATCAGTTGTGTAATCCCGAAAGATACCTAAATATAATATGAATCGAAAACATTAACGTGAAAAAAAAACAAAAATGCACGGGACATCTTACGTTCTATCTAAATAATTCTCCTTGATTTTGCGTGATGAATTGCAATGCATTACCACGAACCCGTCAAACGCGGTAGAAGTTACACGGCGGTTACTCTTCCTCCCCCAAGGAGGTATTTTTTCCATAAAGACAATCAATTCCATAAATTCCATAAAAAATAAAGACAATGATCAAAAATATTTTTTTATGTTAGTGCTTTACTAGAAAACATGTTTCTTCTTGATTAATTAACCTCCACTACTTTATAAGGTTTTAGAGACACAATGAACACTTTCTCCTACTTTCGGGTTTAGTTATGACTCGACTCGAAATATCTCTTTCCATTCATCTTTATCTGCAAAGCCTAGAACATACGTTGCAATTACTTGTTACATTTATATAGGAGGCAGTTTATATATTACTGTCTTAAGAATTAGTATCGATACCTGTACTAATAAACTTTTGAAGCAGAAGACTCAAATAGCGCTTGACGCTGCAAGGCGTGTCAGGTTTGGTCAGTAAAAATCTGAAACCATTCGGTTTTTCCCTTGCAATTTCCCCAACCAAGCAAACAACTGGCGGATTCGACTACTTTTTAAAGTAACGCAGTAAAGTACAATATATTGATGCACTTCTGAAAGCAGACCCACAGGACTATAACCATTATAGAAACGATGAAGTTAGAATCCAATAAATTGGTTTGGGATCTCAACCAATCACGAAAAGACGCAATGCCGGACTCATATTGTCTACTATGATTAGAAATATTGGTATATTTCCTTTAAGATTCTAAAACTGAAGAATTGAACTCAATTTCTAAACGTTACATATTTCGACTGGGTGATCCCACTAAGCGCAGTTAATAATCTGAGCTAGCTTATAAGTAGTACTAGTGATGTAACTATCCTCAAATTGAAGATATCAAAGACTAAGTGCTATCGAAGCAGTAATACTTGTTGAAAACTTGCTGACGCCCCAAAACTCGGTTCAACAGTTGAAACTATGTTGAGTAAGCTCCTAACTACGATAATTATGATCTGAGAATTATTAGATCTCATAATTAGTGCGCGTTTTTGCAAGTAAGGTATTTTAAGCGAAAATTTTAGGATTAGTTTAAGTTAGTAAATGATAACCGAGCGGCTAAAGTCATACCAAACGATATTTGCGCGGGTTCTTTACCCGAATAGGATCAGGAATGCTTGTAACAAGTTAAAACATCACGAAAGTGAAATGTTAAGTATGTTTTAAAATTAATGTGTCTAATAAGAAGATTTGTATGCTAGACAATTTAAGAAATTTCTAGAATTAATACTCCTTTTCCTGTAGACCTGAATAAACGATTTTCGCGATCTAAAGTTTAATATTGAATCTTAAGATACAGGTTTGAGACTCATGTTCAATGAAGTCCCATTTTTTAAATATCCTTTGATAATATTTTGAGGATATTTTTTCCCGTTCACAACCTAATCAACTTCAAATCTCTGCTCAGAGGAGGATAAATTATTTTGTCACTATAGAGCAAAAGCGAGGATGATTGTTGCTATGCGGAAACAAGATACGTGCACAGAAAAATACCCTGACGTTTATAAAATGGAAAAAAAATCAGAGCCAAACAGAATTAAAATAAAACCTTAGTTTGTAAAAGTCATCACTATACATGTCTTTTTTTAGCACTCAACCAGGAGGTGAATGCCTTGAGGAGTCAATACGAACGGGGTTGCTGTCTTTATAGTCCAACCAGTAACCCAGTTCGAAAAAAAAGCAATAAAAGATTGATGCCATCACATTTTTCACATTTACCTAATCCCAAAAATATCGTCCCCTATAATTTTCAATGCGATCAAACGTTTTATCGTCACGTACCCAATTTGAAGCGTAACCTAAGGTTTTTTGCGTCAATAAACGATAGAACTGTTTCAAACTACATGATTTATGAAAGTCGTAAAGGAGACGTGCCAACCGGTGACAGTTACCGAGATATCATACGTGTAGGGTACGGAGTTTGATTCCGGTTGTGCACTTTATGATCTGCAGGGAATATGCTTTTTTATTGTGATGAATATGAGAGGAAGTATTTTTGTGTTAGTTTTATTGTGGATAATGAAAGTGAAAATTGGTTTAAAATATAATCAAAAATATTCTTGTCTACGGTTCGGGACTGGCTGTTGCTGGCCTACTTGGATGTAGATTATTTTGTCAAAAAGTAGGTACTCTTTTTAAGATTTATCACTAATCCTGATACCAAAATATAAAAAATAAACGGCAATGGTCGAAGGAGGTTTTATTATTTAGTGAGATATTTCTTGTCGACCCATATGTGATTTACAGCATTATTTTATAAAAGGTTACAAAATATGTTACTTTCAAAAGCATACTCATTGACGAGAACCGTATCTTTTCCTAATTCCATAAGAGGTATGCCTTAGACTATTTCCTGAGGTTTCGTTAATTATTCTTCAAAATAAATCAAAGTGGTGTGGTTTACTATTTTAGAACCAAACAGTTCTTACCAAGAGCTAAATAAGCCTTCCAAAAAAGAAAACAAAAATTCCACTTTTCCGGAAAACCTCACTAACAACTATTAACACCTTTCCCTCCTACAGGCTTATAATCCCATCTATCCCAGCTCGACGATGACGTAGATATTCCACAAACATCGTAACTGAAATGTAATGCCTCCACGAAGCCAGCGTTTATCACTGCTCCCATAAAACACAGTTTATCTTCCTTTACGTGTACCTGGTTACGTCATAAATTGTGGTTACCTAGTCTACATGACAACGTTATGAAACTATCGTGGAACGTAGGATATTGTTAATAATGTCTCGGTTGACCTTTGGTTTTTGTTAATAGAAATGTGGTAGGAAAATCTTATGTGAAAAAAAGGTGTTTTACATTGATACTTTTTTATTAATATATAACAATTATAAAATACAGTGAGAAAAAAACTGCTTTAATTGGAGTAAAGCTAAATAAATAGATTAAAAAAATCTTAAACTCCATGTTTTTAAATATTACTTTCCCTTGAAATTTTTTGCAGTTGTAAATTTACCCTAAAAATCTCAGCCAGCTAGCTTATCGTGAAGTTCCTCAAAATTGAGTTGCAATGTATCAAAAAATGTATAAAAACGTGAGAAAATGTAAAAAAAAACAATCTATAGTTATTGGTTTACTAGAAATACAGAAATACACTGAAATGCGCCGTTCGAAAAAGTAAACCCCTCAATTGTCTCAAACAGGCACCTCTCTGCCCACCCTCTTTCCAAAATAGTCGCAATACGTAACACTTATACACTCGCATAAACAATACCAGATAATACCTTAATACCTTACCGAGGATACCTCATCATTCTCAGTAATAAATTCATATCATCACTCAGCCATCCATCTTTATCCAGATTATATTGGCTATCATCTATTTCAGTGTACACAACGCTTTAGGCACGACTGCAAACGATTACGAAGGTTCTAGAAGGTCTGTAAAACTTTAGGAGAAGAACACACGAGCGTAAGTTATATCAAGGTCGAGGTAAGGTCGGATTAGGGCGGGTTTACAGCATATGTTACGTATTCAGTTTGCTTGTGTCATTGTTAATGGGGAAACGATTTTTTGTATGTATATAGGCTTTATGTTATTTGTTCTAAACAGATAAGTGTTCGTAACATTTGTGGTTTTTCTGTTTTGAATTCTCCCTGTTTCTGACACTCTGTTCTAGAGTTTCATTATGAATGTTAAATTTGGTTTTAAAGACGTAATAACACTTGACGGCACGGATAGCCGTGTGGTTGAGATCATCACGCCATGCCCATTGTGCGTGACGTGTCGCTGATTCGATCCGTAGAACAAGCGTTGTGTGATCTATGAATCCTTGTTCTGAGGCTTAGTGTCTTTGTGCATGGGGAATGTATGTTTGTGAAACCCCCGCGTTTAGACCAGGATTAAATTTCTTAGTGCGAGACGCGTTTTTTTTTTTAATTGTGTAATGATAAACATTTTCGTTACTACTAGCCCACTACTGAGATAAGATCTTTTACTTTTCTTCAGATATTTCTTCCTAAGACAAAAGGAAAAACTAAAAAGCTCAACTAATAATAGATATTGATTTAAAACCAACTTCTTCACTACACTTCCCAATATAAACTCATTATAAAATCATTGTTAGGTATTCCCCGAGCCGGCGAGTGGTTACGTAACACAGGCCTATTTCCAGCCGACAGTTTGGGTAACTTTATCTTTAAAGTCAGACCTAGTTCGTGCGTGTCCCATCTAAATACGTTACATCTCTACAGCTATAAAGTGGGCAAAACACGCTGAATACCCCTGTTTAGAAGTTTTCCGGAGTTTTATCATGTTTGTTAGCTGTATATGTAGGTATGGAAGGCAAATGTGGAGAAGGATATGTGATAATGTTTTATTTGAATTTTGTTTTTTTTTCTCTATATTGATATCCGTTTATTGTGTTGATTATTAATATCTTTTAATATGCGTAAAATTATGAGTTTAGATAACGTTACTTATTTATAATGTTGCTTAGAGTAGCATATGTCGTGCAGTCATATGTCGTTTTATGAGTATTATCAAAAATAAATTTATTTCCATGCTTTGGAGTTACTAAAGCGTTGCACTTTTCTATGGGGTAGGGTATCAACTTTAAAAATTCAAGTTAAACAACGTAATAATTGTTATTGCGATCATACATTTGATATAACATAAATTAATTTGTATCCACATTCAAAGTTATTTGCTATCCAACCGTTTCGTTTTCATAAGCCTATGTGTACGAATCTCTCAGTGTCGTAAGTCTGACTTGCATTTGATGGGTAATTTTGTACGTAAAAAATAACAATGCAAAGTTTCAATAGCAAAAAAAGCTCATTTAATTCTTATCCAAAATGAGGTAAAACAAAGTACTGTTTTAAAACGGGAACGTCTCAAAGTTTCCTTTACCGTCTTTTAAGGAGACATTGAGTAAGAAACTTTTGCAATCTGACACATTAAAAGGTCTGTTCGAAAAAAAACCTTTTAAGGGATCGAATCAATCATTCATTGGTAAAACACCAATGAATGAATGATTTATTTGTTTCGTTCTATCGAGTACTCGTTTCAGACGTTCCGAGAATCGATATTGAAGATAGATTAAGTTTATCGATTGGATCGTTATTAATTTAAATTGGACTGGATTAGAGGAATTTGAATTACATTGAGTTGGTTTGGTTTTTTAGAGTTCCGTACTCAAAGGCTATAAATTCATCTTTCTGTTTGTTTGTCGGTCTATCACCAGGTCGCACCGTAACACGCTATATTAACAAAAAAATAAAAAGTCGAGGTAAAGGAACGCTTCGGACGGTCATAAACTTCATACGTACCAAGACTCTCATTCAGCACCATAAATTACCATTAAATAGTACATATCTTAGAACCAAAATCAAATCAATATGGGTACTTATTGGTATATGTGAGAACCGTTAACATAGCAAGGTAGGTAATAAATAATTTCCCTGTAGAACTTTCGCGGGATTAATGAATCGCGACCGGGGAAATCAGGAAGATAATATTATAGTGACATGACCTTCGGCGGAACAAGTGTGAGAGGCTTGTTTGAATACTGTCCTATACAACTTTTTTTTTATTTATTTTTTTTAGCCATTACTTTCCCACTGCAGGGCAAAGGCCTCCCTTAGGTTCTTCCACTCTGTCCGGTCTATTGCTTTTGCCATCCACTGTTTGTGGTACGCATCCAGTTCGTCGCGCCATCTCATTCGAGGCCGTCCTCGTCGCCGTTTTATGTTTGATGGGACCCAGAGGGTACAGAATTTGGCCCAGGAGTTTTCGGGCAAGCGACCGAAAATTATTATTTATTGGTAGTATAATTTGATATATTTTAAGACGTAGAAAACGTGCTTAAGTATTATGACAGTTAAAATAAAGATAGCGCCTCGACCCCGCTCTACGCATGGTCTCTGCTCATATTCATACTATTTATTAGATAAAGTAAGCTTAAAAAAAATGCGACGCGTGACGAAATTTTTTCTTTAGAAGTTTCACATCCATTCTAAATACCTAGTTTTTTACAGTTTAGGGATATGGGGTCATAATTTGGATTTAATATGATTCTTAGTATTTGTCAGAATAATTACAAAAATCAAGTTTGTTATTTTATCTAACAAAGCGTTACAGTATTTTAAAGATAGTGGTGTTTTTTCTAGAGCTTTTAAAATAAAAACGTCAAACGCTAAGTTATATTGTTGATTCGAATGTGATTTTATTCTCTCTCGCCCAAATCACCACAGCAATTTTAGTTTTTGAGGTATTTTATCAACGGCTCACTGAAGCCCTATTGAAACTTTTACGCTATCTGCTGTATATGTCCCGTGGTTCAATTAATAAAATTCACTTACTGCGTTTCAAATAAAATATATTGTTTTTATTTGTCTTTTTTTTGGAAACCAATGCGTGATTCCACTTCAGTCGCTCTCAATTGTTTTACATCTAGTTCACAAAGGTTTGAACTACACCGCATGGATTTGAAGTCCACTTGATTCCAATATTTTCAATTCAAACAAACATTCAAAATCTTTTGTGAATTTTTATTTGAATTCCTTTGTTATGTAAATGGGTAAACTGGGAATTAAATATGATGGGGTATTTTTATTAAAATGTTTTTTTTTTGTTTTTATATTTTGTAATGTTAATTAGCGTTTGAGATTCAGATGTTTAGTTTTTTTATACGTCCTAATGTGCTTTTCTGTTTTTAACAGCAAGTCTTCTAATTAAATGTAATTTTGCACCAATAGGTTTCCCTAAATAGGTATACATTGTTTAATGCATCGAACAATTCCCAAGGGATGTTAAGGTATGTCATAGCAGTGACGATTCTAAAACTTTCGAGATTAGTCAGACATGCTTCAAACTATTGGTCACAGGAGACGCTGGCTGCCAATCTTACTTCATGTCTTAGAAGTTTTCACTATAGAATATTTTTAAGCTTAAAAAATTCTAGCACTAAAAACTCTAGCCAAAAATGATATGTCATCACGTTAAAAAACTAATATTTTTATGAACTCTGATATTCTCTTTCTATAAAAGCAGAATATTTACACATCGAATTTGTTAAAATTAAATAGATTTTCGCTACGCCATTTTGTATATCCATTTAAATTACTGACACATCTTTTTAATGATCTAACAGGATTTGAGTTTTTCGTTTCTTCCAAAAAAGCTAAAATATTGAGCCAATTACGCATTGTCTATTAAATTATGTATCTAGTGATATCTTAAGAGTTAATTAATGAATCAGGCTTTAACTTAGTATTATAAGTTGCATCAAGACATTACGTAATGTCAAACTAAAAGTATATTTCATTTCTCTCTCTAACTCCTCCATTCCACATACTTTCTGACTCACTCTGTTATTTTTACTGAAGAAACACCCGATGGAAAATTACTATCAAAACAAATCAGGTAAGGAATACAAAATATTCAAAATATTAGATAACATCAGATACTTTATATACCCGTCTCACTGAACCATTGAATGAGATTTACTGACTGGAATTCAAAACAAGATGGAACTATATGATAAGAATTTATAATGTTGCCATCATTTTGCGAAGAGATTTCGAAAGTTATCAATATGTTAATTTAAATGTTTGATAAACTTCAAAGCCATCCAGATATAGATAATTTCTGAATGGCTTTTTGCTTTGTGGTTGAGTATTTGAAGTAAACTTTCTAGAAGTTGATATTTATTAGCACCCTGTGCGAATTGGTAGTGTAATTTGTCCGTATTTGTAAAAATACACTAACAGCGACCAACAGATATAATTAAATATACAGAAAAAAAACAATACTATGGTAAATACATTTTATGATCATTCAGACCATAAATTAGGTGACAGTTACTTTTGTGATTTTATATGACAGTTATCAATCGTTACCAATGATGATAGAAAACTTCTAAATGTAGAATCAACTAACGACTTCCCTTTCTTTGCATCGAGGGTTAAAGCCCTGTCATTAATTTCATTGATTTGATTACCAAATATGAAAATGACATCACATACCTAAAATCCTAGACTTCATCAGACATTCCAAGGCATATCTGGATTAATTATCAAATAATTGTCGTAAACCGTAAGTAATTGCTTAACTAATCAATTCACGACTCAGCATATTTTGATGGCTCGTCTGTTTTTGCTCAGGTTCTTGCGGTTTCACCCAAATGTATACAAAACAGTTCGCCGTGATGACGTCACATGATTGATGACGTAATGAATTGAATTCTTGGACGCTGAGATGGTAATGGAGCGAAGAATTTGTAATTGGGAACGGTAGTTCTAAATTTTAGATATCTATATAAGAGTAAGTTGTATATCATATGAGACAATTATGACAAGTGACAAGGAACAGCACTGTTTACATCAAAAAATTACTCTATTTCTTCGCATCCGTTGATAAAAGAAGAAAGATAAGTTTGTTTGCTATTGGTACATCTATTTCTTTTAACCCACCCACACTTTATGTAAACAAAAATGGTCATAATAAACTCAGTCACATGTCATACAAAAACTAATTTCGGGAATATAAAAGAAAAGTGTTCCATTTAAAGATTTTTTTTTCTTCGAAAGGTAAGCCAACTGGGTCGCCACATCTTCGACTCTAATCTGTGTTTTTTCCATGGAAAAGTAACACCGAATTTTTAGGCTCGTTAAAAAGTACTTACCGTCGCCATTTTTTTCTTGAACTCAAATGGGCAGATCTCCAAGACATGTCACAAGCATACAGGCTCATGTAATTTACTAAGTAGGTCATTTAGGTATTAAGTGTAGGTAATATTTGTATGAATTTCTGGAGTTCGGGCAAATTGTTGGTCTATTGGTCTAGTGGTTGGAAGCCCTGACAGTTATGCCGGAGGTCGCGGGTTCAAGCCCCACCCAGAAAAAAATATTTGTGTGATGAGCACGATCATTTATTCTGTGCCTGGGTGTTTTTTTTTTGTCTATACTATGACTGTATGTATTCAGAAATATGATTATGGAAATATCTAGTCTCAAACCAAGCAACAGTTTGAGACTAGATTGTATTAGATGGCTTCGTTTGAAAGTTATGGGATATTATTGTTTCTTATTTGTAATATTATTTGCCTTGTATAACAGGCAGCAAAAATCGATAAAAGGAATCAAACTATAAGCCTTGATGACTTTACAGATTTCAATATTTGGAATAAAGATTTCGCCAAAAACCTTTCTTTGGCCGTTTATCAGCAATGCCTGAGAAAAATGAAAAAATTACATCTGAAAAGAGAACTAATTTTGCTAGTACCTACTACTTGTAGTAATTTAAATTGATAGTAAACGATGATGCACTATCTTGATACTTGTAATATGACGACGATAAACGACTTTGTGGTTAATACCTGTACACACATACATTACTATAACGTCAAAGCTTTGACGTCATTAAATCCTGTGTGATGTGCGGCTTCTGTTACGCATCCCGATACTTGTGACAATCGATATCACGTACCTGGGAAAAACTTACTTCACCGGAGTATTTACATAATGTTTAGAAAGGCTGATACAGGGTGTGATAACGATGAAAAAAAAATCAGAATGTGACTGCACGGATCACTGAGCAGATCAAGTCACTATCTATCTGTAGAGCGTGATGTGGAACAAGCGTTTCTGTGTTCCACGACTGCTTCTCCTGAGTCAGGGTGTCTTTGTGAAAACCCTCGCGACACAATTATAAAATTACGTAATGCAGGTTTTTTTTTATATATTAAGGTATGGTGTTTTAGTAGTCCATTAAATTTTTAGCATGATAAATAACTGAATAAGCCAGTTCTAGACTCAAATGGTGCATGCTCAGGGTTCTAGCAATAATTTAGCACTTATGACAATCCGTCAATAGCCAAAATTTTCCTTGGTTGTAAATGATTGGGGAGACAAAGTAGATCAATTTTTAGGCCACGTCATGAAACCTCCAAGATGAGTAGACATTTACATTTGTAACACAAAAAGACACGACCTTCAAACCCTATCACATAAGAGATAAGAGGTTAGCAACCTCTGACCCGCACGCACGGAACCTAATCGAAAGATCTTTGGGTACCCATTATTCAAGCCCCGTAACACAACCTAAACTTACGTACTAAAGTTTTACCATTTATTTTACTTCGCGAAACATGGCCGCGATTTAAAGCCTACATCCACCACTAGCTCTTAGAGCAAGACTATTGTAAATGCGGAAGGGAGACAGCGCTCTAGACCGCGTATAGCTTTTTCTCTATCTAGAAAGTCAGAAGCCTTACTTTAAAAGTTTGTGGTAGACCCTCAGTTAACATCACCCTGTATAACGCTATAAAATTCATGTCTTATCTACCATCGTGACAGTATTGTCCCGAGCCGTCAACTTTTTAAGGTTGCGCATGTCAAATGAAAATGTCCCCTTATACGTGTTTGTATCACAATGTTTGCAAGGTCACAGTACAATAAATCTACATATGTTATGTAATACAACAAAAATAAGGTACTTGACAAAAAAATTGTTTAGTCCCTCAGGAAGGTTTTCAAAAAAATATTGGATATGTTTGTTTTTTTGTACACCGGATATGAAGTGCCTTAAAATCTAACTTGACGTCACTTACCAGTACGCTTTTTACTAGCAAGTGATGTTACTAGCCCCCACTACCAAAAAACTTCATCATCTTAAGTGCTATTAATCTTCCTTGCTTTTTAATGATGTTTAGAAGGAAAAATACTTATTTAATATTTTTTGGAAATCTGTCTGTCGGACTGAAGAGCTTTATATTATTATATTACATTTTGTCAAATACTTCACAATCATGTAGTCTTCGACGTAGGCGTCGGATTAAAGAGTCATATGATAAGAATTGTCGTATGTCTTTTGTTTTCCTGTACTCGGTTTATGTGTAATGTTTTATTGCTCAAAAACACCCCTTAGTATTGTCTTGTGGCGTAATAAAGTCGTTTTACAGTACTGGTTTGACTATCTCACAGCATTCTACATACATTTATGGAGTTTCGTTGAATACAATGCTGCAATGTTATGTTCTTGAGATTTCTAATTAAAACAGTTTAGATTTAAAGTTCAGAGAATTTAGGTCGGGAACTGATGTATGAAGTTATATTTTCGGCTTTCATAAACAATATAAGAAAAATAACAAAAAAACTTGACCTACAAGAAAGGGCTAAAGGTTGACCTATTAGGACCTACAATTTTACATTATTCTTCAATTTAGTTTCTGCCCTTTGACAGCGTATTTGAATCCTTATCAAAAACGCCAAACGATCCTGAAACTCTCAAAGGCCTAAAACAAAAAAGCAATATAATCGTGTATCCATTTACTCAGCTTTTGTACAATCATTGCCCGAAAATGAGCGACTCAATCCGTATCAGTGTCAAAAAAACGGGAACATATGTGAACGTTACCGAAACCAGGGCTTTGACCTCTTTGGGGTCGTTTCAAGCCTAACAGTGCGTAAATGATTGAGAATTTTATATATCGAGAGGACCTCGCTATGTGTAGCTATCTATTTCACCTGAAATAGACATTAATCTGTGCTCGTCGCGGTCTGTCCGAGGATAGATGATCAACATTTGTAAATACTGATTTGAATAGTGCGTCAAACCATTGGTTATGACTTTTCGGTCTTGATTCTTTGACAGTTGTTAAGCCATGACAATTCTGACAAGTGACAACCAATCTTCAAGTTTGACCTTACCTATGTGTCATGCTATTTTTGTCAGTGTCAATTGGGATGAAGAGACAGATCGACATTTTTGAACGACCCTTAGCAATAAGCTCGTGGCTTAACTACACCTGCAAAAGTTGAAAAATCAAAGGTTAAGCTACGCTCGACACGGTCAGTCTGTGGATGGGTGGACATATATGTCATGGCAAATTCCTCCTTACTTTGCAAGGCACGGTTAATTAAAATTTGAAATAGTCGGCCCCACGCCTAGATCAAATGTACCATTGAATGATTGAAGGATTTGGTAGTGCAATTAATCAATACGTGATGTCAAAAATAACAAAGTACATATAATTGAGTCATTAGAAATTTGTTACCTATACAAATAACTAACAAACATTCAATAGAAAGAACACTGCAAAGATTACAAAAGACAAAAGACACGGCGCCAATTGCCACCCAAGACACTTTTTTATCCTTTTTAGCAAATTATTTAGTTCAAAAAGTTAAGTAATTTGTTTTTTCGGTGATTCTCTATTTATATAACGCCATTATCGTCAAGGGATGGCTTTAGAAATAAAGTATTACAAGAACTTGCTGCTAAGTAATTATTTTTTTGTTTCAGGTAATCTACAAGTACCTATTTTTCATGAAAATTATGGTGGATGTTTAGGTATGAAGCTTTTATATTCGTCTTTTTAGGATTCTGTTCTCAATGGGTTAAACCGAAATCTATGACCAAATTTCTGCTGTCTGTGTGTCACCAGCCTGTATCTCGTAAACCGTGACAGCGAAATAGTTCAAATTCACAGATGAAAATTTTCTGTTGCCGCTATAACAATGTTTAATCGAAATTAATATCGAGGTTAAGAAACGTTTGGTACGGTCATTAAATTCAGTGGATCATCAATTTTTGTTCTAATTTGTATACCTTTAGCCTACTTGAAGGGAACAATCAGTGTCACAAATCCGACACGCACTTTACCGGTTTATTATTTATATATCTGTTTTAATTCAGCATTATATGGGGCATATCATGTAGGTATATGGACCACATTCAGAATATGTGTTTCGAAACAAAGGTGAAAACTCCAATAAGTTTAATAAATAGTTGGAAAATAAATGAGAGATTTTTAATATCGAAATGTTAATATCAGCATCAAAGCTTGAAAAAAGAATAATATAAAAAAACTCATTTAAATGATTCGCGCATGTGTTTACCTAGAACTGGTAGATCAATCAACTCAAATTAATTGATTTCGTCCTCTTTATATATTTTAATAGCTGTGAAGGAACGTAATTCGAGAATATCTTAAAAGCCAATAAAGTATGGATATAGCACGAGGTTTGAGCAGGGTCAACTTTTTGTACCAAAAATTACTAATTATTATCATATGGTAAGGCAAATACATGACTCCAACAATATTTAAAACATAGTTCTAATAATTTAAATTCTCAAAGCAGTAAACTTACGTACATTTTATTAGTTAAACATAATTCTGGTGCTGTTTTTGAAAGGTGTTTTTTTAGTTAATAAATAAATGCGGACAACATCACATACATTGTTCTAAACCCAAAGTAAGTTGCTTAAGCACTTGTGTTATGGAATTCAGATACAACGAAGGTACCACAAACACCCAGACCCGAGAAAATGTAGAAATGTGAATTTTTACATTGACCCAACCGGGGATCGAACCCGGGACCTCAGAGCTAGTGACACCTTGAAACGGGTGAACAGAGGAAACGGGGAATAAAAAGTGTAACAGATCTCATTAGGTACTAAGTTTATTAAGTTTGTTAAAAATTGGATAAAAAACTAAATAAATAAACGTATTTTTTTATCGTTCCGCACAACAAAAGAAAACCTAGTTCAAAGGCTCCACTGTCTGACCGTTGCAACCATCAATGCCGCGAGATCACCTCGCATTTCACCGAAGTTTGTATGTTTAGTTTGTTTTCATTATTTTATTGGTATAATATATTACTATTTTCTGTAAAAAAAATCTACGATCCTATCTTAAAACACGTCTGTGCATAATTAAACACTTAAGACATGAATCAGCTATTAAATAAAAAAGTAATCATGTTGGCATAATGTCAAAATTATACTCAAACATAAAACACTTCGCCGTTAATCTTAATATACATAAAACAACAATAACACTTAAATGTCACCTGAATTTGTTTCACTTTAAAACAAACTTTGCACTTTAATGAATAAAGTTTATTTTTCAACGTCTTAGTGAACAAAGGAGAGAGAATGTAAAACGTCGCATTTACAAGATTTTTAAAAGGAGTTTGTCTACCTTAGTTGGCACTCCATGCGATGTTCCTTGCCAGCAGAGTAGCTTACTCAGTATTCTACTGTGAATTTTCAGTTTAAAAAATTCGAAATAACTTGGCTGGCATGTTAGGAAAAAAGAGGAAAATTCTTTTCCTATTTGTGTTCTCTATTTAAGAAAAGTGTGTAGATGAAATAGGTAACTGTAAAAATAGTTTAATTTTTTATTTACTGAATCTCATTCATAACTTATTGTAACAATTTGAGGCCTATTTCTTTCCCTTTTTGCTGCATGTTTTACAAAAAAATATTTGTAAATTAAGATTTAGCGACTCGGTCAGCCAAGTGTCATTGTTCAACATGCCAAACCCGCACTGCATGACGTGTTGTGGATTCAATCTCGGCGTAGGAAAAACAATTGTGTATTCACGAACACTTGTTCTGAGCCTTGCGCATTTGACTGAAATGTTTCTGAACTTTGCGCAGCACAAGTATTAAGTTCCTTAGTGCTAAGTGCCTTAGTTGTAATTACTTAATTACTTCAGTTCATAATAAGGCAAGTGCAAAGAAGTAGAAAATAAATATCATGGTGCAATATAGTACCTAGTATTTAAATCAATGATGAAAGTAGTATAGATCTCTATATATTACGTTTCTAAACACACAAATTGGATACAGCAAACACAACCCTACTAAATCATCAAATAAAAACGCAATCCACTTGTCACACGGAGAAAACTTTTGTCAAAAAACAGCAAACTTCTCCCCTTCGTCATAATGGCAACCAGGTGTCTATTGCACGACTCATCCATTTATATCCGTCTCGGAACTCACGCACGTACTAAACTTCGGCCTACTTGATTCTCGGCCCGCTGCGTTCTCGTCCCACTTGGTTCTCGGCCTACTTAGACGTTACAGGTTAATACGTTTCCCATATCTTTGAACTTTCGCTGATGAGAATGGAATGACCGTTTGTTTATACTGAAATGTTACATCTGGACGTCTATTATGTGTTTTGTCAGTGTCAGAGAGGTTTCGCTTTTCTTTTATTCAAGATTGCTTTTCAACCGACTTCAATATCCTATATGACAAATCATCTTTAGCATAATTGCAAAGAATGAGGATGCAGTAGTTGCTCTCAGAAGACAATTGTTTTTTTTTATCTGATATTCATTAGCAAAAACCTCTTTTTATTTAAAACTTTTAACACTTCCACCTCGCTATCAAAGACATAATTTAATGTACAAAGTACCCCATTAGTTTCTTCAACATTTGAATAAAGTCATTAAAAAAAACATAATCCCTAAATAACACAGTAATCCTGCATAATATCTAAGAGAACCGACCTCAGCTGAAGTTTTTATCAAGAATTTTAAATCAGCTTGTGGGAACTCGGGTTAGTTATTCATTGAGGTAAGTTCAGAAAGCAACGCATACTTTAAATTATAGGCTTGGATAACGTAAAGAAATGTGGCTCTTAAAAATGTCGAGGAATTGCCACTTAAACGAGAATTTATTTACAAGTATAAATGCATGGAATTAAAAATTTTATATTTTGGTAGTAACTATCGTGAGTATGATTCATTATTAAATGATGTAACGGTTTACTAACGCGTATTTATCGCGAATCGAACTTGCAATCCCGCCGCGTCTGCTCATGATAAAGGACTCCGGTTGGGTCCGAAACTAGTCGGGCTACCCCGATAAATACGCGTGAGTAACTTTTACATCATTTAATAGTATATTTTGATTCCAGCGCGCGAAGGCAAAGATCGGTGGATTTTTTTTGACTAGAGGAAGATATGTTTCACAGACTTGTAATAATTAAAGGCTGCAGAAGTGAGCATACAAAAAGGTTTTAAAAAAAAAGATACAAAGAGTATGGACAAAAGTTTGGAAAACCTCGGTCTTTAATTTTATATTTGACAGCGGATTCTTAGAAGTAGAACCTTACAAATGCAACACCAGAATAAATCTCAGTGCCTTACTTTGAAATACTCGTAAATTGCGATTTTCAATATAAATACATGTATTTCAAAGTCTCATGTTTGTAAAAGCGAGCTTAGAATTCCGTGCCACAGATTCTTAAAGAAAACATTTGTTCCTAACACTTCTATTCCAACGTAGAAATTTCTGGAATCTCGAAGAAAATAAAATGTTGATGCAATTTACATGTTTATTAAAGTGCTGTTACAGTTGTTTCACTTGTTACGTTTTATTAAGAAGGTAATAGGAAATGGTGTTGTTAACATACTGTTAAGTTTCTTTCATGTTTTTTTTAATAAGTTCATTGAAAATGCTACGGTTTTTTTAATACCTCGGCGGTAACATAATAATATATTTTTTTTTGTATTTTTTAAATAAAAGACTTTAAGTTCATTATGGTTTGTTTTTAATTTGCTTTCAAAATAAAAATCCGAATGGGCCTAGTTAAGCGGTCCCAGTATCCGGTAACTGTAATTTGGAGGAAAACTGGTCAGAAACTACCTAATCTACTCTTCTAGAAATATCTCTTAATAATTTTGGTGGTTGGCGCTTTGGCTTACACCATACGATGTGCCTGGAAAGAAAAACGTTTTCAAAATCAGAATTTCATGTTACATACTCCTTTGAAATAAAAGCATCAATCCTATCACATTAGTACTCCATAAAAACCAATTCCCAAAAACGATAATAACTCAATAGAACTATTGAGATAGAAAGGGGAAGAACAACTTTTAACGTGTCTATATATAAGTTTTGTTTGCGATTTGTTATTGTTTGGTATTTAGGTCAAGATCAAGTTTCAGTGTGTCTATTTAAAACTGTGTTGAAGCACGTGAATAGAAATTTGAATACATCAAAATTTGGAATAGGATCCCTTCCTGTCGGAACGTCGTTTGTTTTTGCATGGTAACCAGGGGCCTTTTAAAATAGATACGTTCTTTTTTGGGTAAAAGACAGACTTCGATTTCTTTTTCGCACTCCTTGATAAAACTCTTTTTGGTGTCACTGCCTGTCTGCAATTGTATTTAGTCTATCAGGTGATAGGGGCCCTCAGATATAGACTTTAGGCACAAAAAAGAAACATCTTAGTGCGGGAGTCATAGAAGAAAAAACTTTGTGACATTCAAAAAAAATTGTAACATACATAATGATTACTTAAATAAAGCTTAACTCATGTGTATTCTTAAAAAATACTCAATTATTTTCTTCTAAAATTGGAGTAGAATAGTTCAACTCGACGTTACAAAGAATAAAATTATTTTTCCGTTTAACTTTACAAAGCATAGTTTCTGTAATAGGATAGAACATCATCATCATCATCATCTCAGCCTATAGCAGTCCACTGCTGGACATATGCCTCTCCATATGTTCTCCAGCGCGACCGGTTCATTGCCACCTGCATCCAACGGGACCCAGCGGATAGAACATAATGAATATATACTCTCTGTATTACTATTACTAGACTAGATTTTACTCTTGGTTGAGAATAGAACGAAAAAAAATATTTTAACGAAATCACTACATATAAGCTGGACCAAAAATGTTGTTGGTTACATCTTTCGATATAACCATACTGCATTATATTAATCCAAAAGTATCGAAAACAAAATTGGTGCGGTTTTCGCACGAACCCTTTCAGATTGAACGGTTGTACGAGAGAATACGATCGCTCCATCATATCAACCGGAAAACATTCACGAATGAACATCTATTGAAACGGAAGGCAATGCTACGTGTTTGTAAATAAATATATCTATATAACGTAATGTTGTATGTACGTCTATGAGGTATACGTTTTTCTGAATCTTATCTACCTTCGTAGATAAGTGGAGTTTCCACTAGTGAAAGTTGCTGTGATTTATTTAGATTTTTTTCTAGTACTAACATTTGAATATTTTTTGTTGTCATAAGGTTTTTTCCATCAGGTTATTCTCGTTTATCAGAATACTCTTTGTAATCTAGGCTTTTATTTCCACAAGATGTGATAAGTCACTTTATACTACAGTTTTAAAACAAGTCGTGTTTAATTGGTCCCTACTTATTAACGTAACTGAAAATTCGAATCAAAAACGCAAAATAAATGAATTTTCAAAAGAAGAATTTTCGGAAAAAAATCGTGACTGTACCGTCGCTTAAACTCATCGTTTTGTTTTTACTACTCGTTCAATATTTATTGTAATATAATTATTGCTTTTGTAATTATTTTCCGTTTTTACGCTCAAGGTAATATCCCTAAAAGTGATGGAATTTTTTTAAATGGCAAAGCAATTGTCATTTCTGCCCAATGCCCATTCTTGTTGACTACAAACGAGGCTGCAAACATATTAACAGCTGCGAATAATTATGCTAAACCATTTATTTGATTCCCATTTCAGAAATTCGTTTGCCTACTCACCAAGCCACTGTCAAATCAAAACTTTTAATTAAATCCCGAAAAATCGTTCCAACACAACGAGAATTGTTAAACATTCACAAATAAAAGGGTGTGCTATAAAGTGTCGTTCGTAAAATTTTGTTCGAAAAACAAAACCGTTTTGAGATTCAGGAAACGGTTGGGATCATCCTGTATAGTGATAGGGTGACATTTGGTATAATGTTCTACGGATTTGAATTTCGCTTTGTAAATGATGCGAGTTGGGACATTTACGGATGGGTCGCGTTACAATACGTTATGTTCTAGTGTAGTGTACAATATTGTGAAACATTTTCTGTAGAGCACTGGAAGCTTTTGTAAATTTTGTGGAAACTCGACATTATTCTATTTGGTAAAAATAACGGTGTTACTATGGTCAAATCAAAATGCAATAAAGGTAAAGTCTTAGTTAAAATCATTGCGGTAGTCATAAATTGTTTTTCTGTTCAAACTAAGTTGCAGAATATGCAATTTATCATATTTATTTAAGTTCTTTATATACAAAACGCTAGGACGGGGGCCTTTAAAACTAAAATTTCTGTATATTATCTTACGCTTCTTGTTTTTTCTTCTTTCTTTTTTGTTTCTTGTAAGAAATATAGGTAGAATTGGAACGCAATCGGAGTAGTTCCAATTATTGCCGCTTCACGGCGCCACTTCTGCTTCTCGTGTGTAATGACTAACCACTGAGATGTTTTGTAATTAACTTCTTGTACAATTATTATTTTTCAATACAGTAACTTAAGTACTAATATCAGTGCCTTTTTCCAAAACCTCCTACAGAAGTCATAGCTGATTTTTTTTTCGATAACTCCTTTTTAATATTGTAAATCCAGTCTCCACATCCAACGAAAGCATGGAGTTCATATCTGAACACGATTTTATGCAGTGCGTCATCCTTAGAATAATTACGTTGCTGTCGTGTCTGCGAGCCAGTGATGTAATAAAGTTTCGTTCGCCCTCGATTTGCGTTAGACGTGACGAAAGTGGTTAAATTCCTAGTAAACGTCTAAATTGTGGTGATGTTGGTGGAGGGATTTTAGAATTATTTTTAGAGAGAGTTTGGTGTTTAGGATTTGTTTCTATTGTTATGTTTTTATTTGGAAAGCAGAGATTGGGGGAGTAGCTTTAAGTTAAATCGTTGCAGATATATTGAATAAGAAAAAAATCCTTCAACAACGAACCCAAATTTATACACTAAGGGTTTCATATGAACAGGCTACGAAAAACAAGATTCCGAAAATAAATTTTTGTCGCGGCAATTTTTTACCGCGCCAGTCAACTTACCACGATTCTTCTAGTTATTTGTTCATATAATAGCAACTGTTGTTACGGTTCATAAGACATAGAACGGTGATAAACGGACAGACAAACGAACGTCAATTAATCGGTTTATGTTTAAATGCAAAATGATGTTTTTTTGTAATATTTTCAAGTAACGGCCTATAATAACAATAAAAAATTATATTATTCATACTCACAATCAGAAATTTAATAATACAAAGTTCCCAAACAAAAAAAACGAAGACTCAATATTGACGCATCATTAAGTTTAATTTTCTGGAACAAACGCTGCTAAAGAAGATATTACTTTACATCGTCATTACTTTAAGAAAAACGACAGAAGATTTGGTTGCCATGGCAACAGACCGAGTATACGACGGTTAAAATTAGAACGATGTTGTATTGTACATGTTTGTAATTAATAATGAGAATACGCTAAGTAACACATTGTTAAGCTAAAATGAACGACAAAGACCGGCTGGTTTACTATAAGGTATAAATGCCTACAATTTTTATTGCCAATTTGAAAAAATATAATATTTAAAAATTCCTGTCTCTAGAAACTTAACTCCCACAACTTTTGAAGAGCTCTATCGATTTTTATCAAGGATGTCTAACAACAAATTTTTTTAAATCAGCTTTAATACAAAACCACAGGCCGACAAACCGTCAGGCACATAGACATACAGGCAGATAGTCAAACTTATAACACCCCCTCTTTTGAGTCAGGGGTTAAAAAGAGAGGCTGATACGCTTAATGCTTACGTCTTAATTTAGGGCTCATTGTGCCCGTATATTTACTGTTACGTTCACAATAAAAAAATTAATAAGCTCATAGCTAGACCTACTTCAGAATAGTAATAATGATTAATTGAATAGTATTCTGATTAATTATCTTGTAAACGAGAAAGCTGTTGCTAGTCAGAGCATAGCGATCGTACAGTTTGTTCTAAAAATAAAATTAAAAAAAACGTCTTGAAACTTACATAAGCGAAAGAAAGAAGTTCGAAAGCAGCATACAAAGTAGATGTCACTGCCCTCGTAACATATGATAAACGCTGATTGGCCGTCAACGTTCACAGAATTTTCATTCAAGAATTCACCAAGACGCTTTAACAAAATTTCTAAAAATATCCCTCCCTAACACCTTATTATAGCCGCAGCGTTTTTTATTATACCCCATATCAAAGTTTCATAAAGCGACCGACGATGGTAAGTAGCAGTCACAAGTGCGGGCTCTTAAGTTAAAAGCTTTTCAGAGCTATTCTGAACACCTGCTCCCCTTAACAGCTACTTACAATGTAGCATGCGTGTTAGATACTGTTTCCCCATTTACGCAGATATTAGTATTGTAGCTGGTTTCATGTTTTTGTGGTCGTTTGGATTTTATTTTTATGATCTTTTGTTTGCATTGTTATGTTACCGGCCAAACCCGATTTCAAAATAAATTAGTTTATCCTGAAATCGGGAAATATTCTTACGTATCCTCTGTTGCCTTATACAACGTAATAATTGTTTTGTAGTTTTGAAAAGTCAGAGCAATACATGGCGTTAAATGGACTTCACGAATACGTGCGTGAGTTTTGTTTACCCAAGTGTAACAGAACAATATTGAAAAAGTGTTTTGCGATTTTCATTATCGATCAATTTTTTTAATAATTCAAATTGTATCAGGTAATTTGAAAAAAAAAACAAAATATTTATTGAAAGATATAAATTACTACTAATTAATTATTATGAAAATAATATTTATTATGAAAATAATAATTATTTATGCTGATGCTGCTGAAAAGTAATTATTCTTATTTATTATTCAGAATCCTATATTGGTTAGAATGATGAACCAAAAATTATATTTACTAAAATAGGTAAAAGAAAATTAAATGGAACATCAAATTAAATAAATCTTAGCCTCGAACAGCAATTAAAAGAAAAATCTTAAACCAAAAAGTTTTTCAATCAAATAACCTTTCAAGGTATTTTCTTAATTAGCTTAATTGAATGTGACCTCAGAATTGAAACTGACCCGGTAACAAAATGAACTAACAAGAAAGAATTGTTTCATACCAACTTTATTGAGTAGGTACTGTACGTGATCTGAATACGTTACATAAGGTCTCCTTATCGAGTATTGGACCTCCATTTTCTAATAATAAATTGGTTATCTGAGCACTACATCTAGAGGTAGCGAAATAAATATAAGAAGGTTTTGAAATTTGTGTTCAGGAAAAATCTTTAGAGCAAGTATAGGAATAGGAAGTATGTGATTGAGAACCTCCTCCATGTTTAAGGTTTGGTTTAGGATTTAAATTTTTTCGGCAGATTTTAGACAGGAATCGATAATTTATTTTCGATTTCGGTTCATCGGTTTCAGTTTTGTTATGCGTTCAATAATGAATAGTTCACGTAACAAACATTTCGAATGCATCTATCAATTAACTAAATCAGATATCAAATTATTTTAGCTATTTCGATGTTAATTCTCCACTTTTAAATCATAAAGCGAGATGCCTACGTTAGGCTTCATTTGTTTCTATTAGGACAACTTAATTGGCCGCCTTTAACATGTTCAGCGACATAAACAGTTTCAAACAATTCAATTACATTAATAATTATTATAGTTTCTAGCAAACATTAATTTCACAATTTAGCAAATTTGAACACCTAGTGTGAGAACAATTTATTGTGGACCAAACAAAGCTCCTTGAGGCATACCTAATGTAAATTTAGCGAATTTAAACTAAACACGACTGTATACATTGTTTCTCGTTTTGTGATCGAAGCTGAACTTACTAAATGCCTACGCCATTAACTAGCCTTTTGCTTGAAGTCTTTGGACCTCAGCCGAACGACAAGCAATTAATAATTGTTTTTCTTTCATCAAACGAAGCCACTCAATAGCTTCATACAATTCTTTTACCAGGAAATTAAATTCAAACTCATTTAAATTTTTACTTACCAACCTAGTACCGATACTTTAACGATGCTTTTAATTGAAATCCCTTTGTCCTATCATCTGACCTCATAAACCTATCACGGATCTAAAGAGCCAATAAAAGAATCGATCCCCCAATAAAACGTTAATAAAGTCGCCTTTGATTAAGGTTCAACAAGATATTACCGCTGCGAACTGGTATTTACCGGTTCCAGCCGGTATTTCCCAAGTGATTGGGGGGTCTCTTTCTAATATAATATGGACAGTAACGGAAATATGTCAAAAGGGCACTCGGCCGATAAGTGTCGTATTAATTGCGACCGCCGATATCAAATGAAATAACTGATATTCTGAAAGGGTCGAGCATGTTATTTATTTAAAGGTTTCGTTTTGGGTTGGTTATAAAGTACGGTCATATATTAATGCAGGGAAATGTATGATGGTGCTTAAATAAACTGGAGATTTATTGCCTTGTTGCACGGCTTCGTAGGCCCCATTAGGTATTTATGATTCTTTTTTAGAGGTAATTGGTGATGAAGTACTCTATTATCTTTTAGGGTTATAACACTGTAATCATCTTTATATAACCCTTTCATCCGACCATAATTATAGAACTTTGAAAAGGTGAGATTTTATCATGCAGCTTTAACATTTTGATTATATTTTTTTCTTCTTTGATCCCCGTTTTTTTTATTTGATTTTCAATGAGGCAAAAGTGTAATTTATTTTCTGTAAAACTTATCATCGAAAAATGTTTACTTGCATTAATTTTCAGTGTCAACATTCATCTCATATTTTTCTATAAAAAATTGAATAAATTTTATACTTTGCGTAAGATTGATAACTTTTTGAAACTGTTTCGCCGTAGTCGTGTACTTCAGTTAGCTGTTGCGTTCAAAATTGTTTTGCTCCAATAACATTTGATTCTAAACTTCACCAACTTTCTGATCATGGCCCCGTTCCAATGAAATATTAATTTTGTGTCTCTGTTATTCGAAATATTATGGAATCTTTCCTAAATTGTTTGTAAGTGATATTTGAAATTTGTCAGTAAGATTTTCCATTCCTTCCTAATTGTTTATCTCGGTTTGCCTGGGGTATAATTGTTATAATTCAATTAACTTTGCTCCACATTTTGTTGTTTTAAGATATTTTTGTACTTTTATTTGTTTTTGTGCTTGGGAATTATAACGTGTCATTACCAACAAAAGCTAAAATATTAATAATACTCTAATGTTTCGTGGATCGTAAGAACGTTTTTTCATGTAACTTCAAGTTACTTCAAACCAATTTTTTAAAACTGTTCAAGAATTGCTTTGGCTAAGTGGCCGGTGATAATGAATGATGTGTTTTAATGTCTTCATTATTCACTTTTTGATTTAATCATCATAAACAGCTATTATCATTACCAAATAGGTACGACAAAGATATACTTCACCGCATTACAGCTATTAGATAAAATATAAGTAGCTTGAACTTTTGTATCCTAATATCATCTTATCAATGGTAATGTAATCAGATTTCAAGCCTCCCTCTTCTGACAGTTTTTGTTCATGTTCATTTAACTGTCTTCATTAAACTTGTTGTAATTTCTAAGGTTCATTGATCTAGTCTACAGAAGAATAAAGCTTATAGAAACAGATTGATCTTAATTAGTTCTTATGATGGATGGATGGACTAGACTCAAGGGAAATTCATAAAACTATACGATCGAAAATAGAAGAACATTTCAGTTATATGTAGAAAATAATTATAGATACGGAACTGTTAATTGCAGAGTTATTAGAAACGTTTCAAAGTGGCGTATCTAATCTAAATTTCTTTGAGTGGCAGTTACTATTTTAGTTGAAGCTGATAGTATTATATTGTAAGTTTTAATACATACGTCGCCATGGTCTATTATTTTATGTCTAGACCATTTAACATCTATTTTACATTACATTTTATTAAAAAGAGTGTATTAAAAGGCTGAGGGGTATTAATAATTACTAATTATTTATAACAGTCGTGAAACTGGAAGAAATACTGACCTTCGTTAATTAGACAATACCAGTTAGTTGTATGCGATTCGAAATCATGCTTTTCTCATTATTTAATAATGAGTCATCATACGAATCTATACTAATGTTAATGCTACTACAAGATAATCATACATAACGCATCGCTTATAGTTTTCTAAAGGCTAGAAGCTTTAGAAAAACGTCAAATCAAAATTAAAATGCGTATTGAAAGGTAGTTCTTCAATTTGCCTTTGCGAGTTCTAAGAAAAACACTCACTGTCAGCTGTTAATTCTCCCATGTGAGGCAAAGGAAGTAGGTTACAGCCGTTTTTAGATGTCGAGTTGACAACGTATAATGCGCTTAGAAGCTTGTCATTTGATACTCAGGCGTTTTGTTGGTTCGTAGTTTAGAAAAAGCATATTTTAGACACGCAAATTTGATGTAGAAGTAAACATGTTTTTTTTTTTAATTACGACTTATAATGAAAATGTACACTATGTTTTTTTCAGACGCTGGAAGTTTAGGAAAAAATTAAGCTTGCAAAAGTATTGTTTGAAAAGCAACAAGTTTACTTAATAAAATTAACTGGTCTTTTACATTTATCTCGCGCTACGGAATTAAATTCTTTTATCACGAGGAGTTTCACAAATAGTCATACCACATGCACAGAGAAACACCCAGCAATTCTTTAATCATAAAATAAAAGTATTAAATCATTCTTACAAAAGTTACATAACTTGTACAAGATCAAGCTGTATGCTTCTAAATTTATTATAAAGTCTCTATTCAGCAGCCTCGGAGTGTATGTCGTCATAAACATGACGTGCACTCTCCGAGAATGACGAATGTGCAACGATGCCTTAAATAAGGCAACAGAAACAGCGATTTTAAATTAAAAAATACTAACTTTAAATTAAGTATTTTCAACTTGACCTAAATTTAAGACTTTAGAAGCCTAAGACATAAATGAAAAAAAAAGGTTTTGGTAAAGAGACAAACTGATGATACATACGCAATGTATGAAATGCATAATGATATCTAGACTTGACTCTTATGACAAACTAAAGAATATAACTCCGTGGTCGAGTGGCGTACGCAGAGGTTTCACGGTATCGCTAGCTCTGAGGTCCCGGGTTCGATCCCCGGTCGAGACAATGACCGAGGGTCTGGGTGTTTGTGGTACCTTCGTTGTATCTGAATTCCATAACACAAGTGCTTTAGCAACTTACTATGGGTTCAGAACAATGTATGTGATGTTGTCCGCATTATATAAACAAACATATTTTTCTAATGCAACAAATGGTAACGTTGAGGTGGCGTGGTATGGCATGATATAAAAATCATTAATTCTGCATTGCATATGTTGAGTACGCCAGATTATTTTGCCTTTATCCTGACTTGCTTTGTTCAAGGGACTAAGAAATATGTATAATTCTTGTGTCGCGGAAGGTTTCACAAACATTCAAGTCACATGCACAAAGACATTCGGACTCAGGACAACTATTTGCTTTATTAAGCGCTTGTCCTTCTCGGGTATTAAAGCCGACTTGTGACACTGGGTTTCGTGTATTGGCCTGAACCACTCTACAAAATATTGAATCCTCCTCTTTACACTTAAAGGGTCATTGCCCAGCAAATAAAAAACGCAAGCTAGTACTATTATCTCAAGCAATAGTATGTATTTTTTGTCATTTATCGCAGGGACTTTATTGAATTGAATGCCCAAAGGATATGTTTTCCTCCATGGTCCCTAAAATAACAAAGGGAGGTTCACTTGTACAAACTAATGGTGGTTGGTCTAATAACTATTGAAAACAGTTGAACGTATATTATTTTAGAAGTGGTTTCCAATATTTCCCGGTCACTAATTGGTTCAGACTAATAAAAAAGAGGTTTTTCGGCCTTCGCAATTTTTCATTTGTTTTGCTTTCCTGGGTAATAGCGAGCAAACCCCCCTCCACAAAGGAAAGAAATTTCATTGATAAAAAAACATTGATTTTTTATATTGATCAGCGTTTATAGGGAAAGTCTAAAACGGGACCCTATTACTAGGATTCTGCCGCCTGTCCGTCTCATGAATGTTTTACTTGTAGTTGTGATGTATTTCTGCTTAAGGTGGCTCCGAACAACAAATATATTGTTTCTTTGCTATGTCATACATTATTGTCCGGAACCCATAACTCTAAATTGTCATTCCACTATTTTCTTCTTAATTATTTAGTCGTAACTGTGTTGGTTTTCATTTACAGCTAAGAAGTCCAGTTAATTATTCCTTCCACATACGGCTGAACTAATCTGCTGATTAATATGCAACACACGCCACGAAAATAGATTGTGGCTGCAAGTTGATAGTTCTCAAGTGTATCTACATAATAACTGGGTGTGCTGGGTATTTAACTAGCCTACTGTTCAATTTGGTTATGTTATACACCATAATTGTCCGTGACTAAATTACTCTTTCAATTAAATACATTTTAATACTTACTTGCAAACATAGTTAAGTTTGAGTTTGGTTTTAATATTAATACATAATTAAAAAAAAATGAAGTCTCTGAATCTAAATTGCAATTTTAATGTTATTCTGTTGTTATTGGATGGGCAAGGACATATGATAAAACCACCATTTTCGCCTCTGTCTTTCTCAATTTACACCACTTTCTTAGTAAAAAATTACTTGTATGTAGAACAAAAATAACCTTAACAAGCGCTACTCAACTGCAACTCCAAAAATTTTAACTGTCTCTCTATCACGGTTTATAAGATACTCACCCATAAGATGACCCACTGGCCAAGTTCCATTTCTACTCTTTGGTCAAGACAACCTAAAATAACATGTCCAAATCTTACTTACGTAGAATTGTTGCCCATTTTAACCTTAAATCTCAGAAGTCTCTTGCACAACGCCCTGAGAATATCAAGTGCATTATAAACATGTTACTTGACGTGAACTCTTTCGGAATGACACAAACATTTTCCTTGCATGCGATGCTTTTGAGGGCATGAAAACAGCGGAAAGAGGTCGGTATTTTTATTCAAACGTTTTAAGGAAAAATGGTTAGATGGGTAGTTTATTTAAAGCTATGAACTGTGAACACTATAAAAAATCAGCAATAATAAAACTAGATATCAAACTTTCCGTGTTTCGAAAGTTACGTTAAAAAGTGGTTTATACGGTTTTTGTCTTATTGGACTATAAGATTGAGGGAACAGCTGAACGGCTGGCTGGTCTGGTCTTGCAATTCTGGGAGCTGGCTGCCTTGGCCGAAATCGGTCAGGACACTTATTAATGATTTAAAGTGGTGGTGGCAATCATGTACTAGAATGGACAGAAACTACCCAATAAATCTCATTTTTTAAGAAAATAAGCAACATACGGTAGTAAAAAAATAAATTAAACTCAACATCCATAACTGTCTAAATCGTAATCAAATTTACTCAACTAAATCTCTCATCATTACTCTCACAGAACGTCAAATCCTGTTTCACAAACAGAAAACAAACGAAGGCAATAAAACGAAAATAAATAAATCTAATCTAATGTAGTCGACAATAGAAGGTAACCAAAGGTAAAGAAAACGTCTAGATTAGTTTCGGTGGGGTAATTGATAGCATTTGTTTGTGAGACCCCTAAAACGTCTATTCAATTTCGTTACGCACCGATTACTGCCAAAGTATACGTTTGGGGTAAGAAAAATGGTAGGGGAGGTGAGCAGTACTACCGATACATTTCACTCTGAATAGTTTTGGTATAGAAAAGTGGATTTTTCGACTGAGAAATGTATTTGGTTTTGATATTGATGGATAGTTAAATTCTGATTCAAATGGGGTATGCATGTGAGTGATAATTTGTTCTGAATTACTGTTAATGTAATGCAATATTTCGTTAGTTTTGATATCAGTTAAGTAGCGGATTAATATGTTATTACGACTTACCAAATTTTAAACAGTTTGAACTTGTCCAAAATGCTAAAAAGTAATTTTCCCAATACATCAAATGAAGTGAACAAAATAGGTTATCCCAAAACAGAAGCGTTTTAAATTCTACAAATCACCAAAATTCAATTCTTAAAATAATAATTTTGTCTTGAATCAAAGTCCAAGAAAAGAAAACATTTTTCCTCTTGAAAAATTATTGAAATATCGTTCTTCATCTCGCAAATCTAAGGTCTAAGCAAATTGAGTTAAGTTAATAAATTGTCGGCTCTGTTGCTAGGGATAATCAGTGCAGAACCGGGAGGAATTTCTACAGTATGAATAAATTTGCAATGCTATTTTGGTAGCTGTATTAACACAATCAACTCGTGATGGTATAGTTGTATTTGAAATGGATGAAGTTTTGATAGGGTATGTCATGGGATACTATAGTTCGTATATTTGTAAGCAATGAATTGCTGAGGATAGTCAAAGTGCGGGTTCGTGTTGGTTTGAATGATGCAATAGTTTTCTTTTTCAGCCCCGTCCACCACTGGACGACGATCTTTTTGTCGTGGACTGCCATGGCCCCATGTCTCCGAACCCGAAGGGTATAAAAAGGACCCGTTATTACTAAGATTCTGCTTTCGTTTCTGTTCGTCTGTCACTATGCTGTACCGCACAAACCATGGCAGCCAATTTGCACAAATAATAAAAATGAAAACCAATGTGAAGCAACGGTTGCTGCGGCCATCACGGAAAGGGTTCTCTAAAAGCAGTGTCGACACTCGTACTATACATATGACCGATTTCAAGTAAGTAAAAAACCTTATCTGATAAACAGGGCAAAATCTTAACAAAATTTTCATTCGCCGTTATTTGATACTCCTACTTACCTTAATATTAGAATCTCTTAATAATCGTGGAATTCACAACAGCTATCATTACGAGGGTACATACTTTAGATTAAATATTAAATTGGAATTCGTTAAGGTAATTATTTTTTGGAAATGAAGTTGTTTTCTGGTCTCAAAAGCTTTTTGGCAGAATTAAGATTCCGTTTCAAATTTGAGCTTTGGTTTTAATTAGTCTTCGTGTCCTTATTTGCTATTTATTATAAAATCGCATTTAAATATTTTCTGCTTTTCTGAGTTAATAATGGGCGGTTGTCAGTTTCAAATTGTTATTAAATCTTAAGCTGTTTTTTTATGCATACAGTCTGGATATAGTTTTGAGGTTCTTCAATTGATGGGAGTGTGTAATCCATAGACATAAATTTGTAAAACCAAAACATAAATACAACCATAACAGCGTATCAATGTCCCACAGCTGGGCAAAGGCCTCTTCCAATATAGAAAAAGATATTGAGTATTTACCTCAAGGTAAATATACTATGCTATGCGATGCATATTAAATAGCATAGCATAGTTATTGCGAGATAGCCGGATATTTTTCCGTTTCTTTTTACAGTTGTGTATTTTCGCTTTTGAATTAAAATTAAGTAAGGTTGATGAGGCTAGCACAGGAAATCGGTTAGAGAAAGGGCAGGCCTTGCCCAGAAGTTCGAGAATAAAGGCTGTGTATGATGATGATGAAGGTTGATTTGCTATACTTTTCTATTTCAGGTTTAAGCTGAAAACAGGTTGTCTTTTAACGTCAGTTTCAATAAGATGCCGCGTGTTTCGTGGCCCCCGCTAAAACTAAAGCTCACGTGCAGCAGCGAATGGACTTCCGTTCTTGTCTCTTATAATTAAGATTGGTATGGCTTTTAGTATGTCTTTTCAAATGCGAGTATTTTTGTTCAACTAACAGATGTAATGATTTTACAGTATTTTATTTTAAAAATATTGTTTTATTTACAGTATTTTAAAAAGTTGTACATTTGTTAATGTATGGAATTTAATAGCATTGACGGGTTTTCAAACATTAAACAATAACAGCAGCTATCGGTACAGACTTAACCGAATTGTCTAAGTCCAATTGAAATTGGGATTTCGTTAAATTAGCAAATTAAAACTTTTATATTCCCCTTCACAATATTAGTATGAATGAAAACATTGATTAAAAAACCTTATTGTAAGCAGTGTTTTTTATGGACGCTAACCTAATATATTGATAATATCAATTACAGCATGTTGCTTCGTAAGCCATCAGCGAAAGAGAACTACGATGCTTAATAAGCTTAATAAAAGTTCAGTAAATTAGTTCAGTTACCTCTTCCAGAGTTAAAACATTTTGTGAATTCTAAGCCTAAATTCCAATTAGGTACTCCTTAACATTGCTAGTTCGAAACCCTTTCGAAACCTTGCTTTGCCGTCTATCTCTTAAATGTCAAACATAAAACGTTCGTTTTTATTGTTCGTCTCTTAAGTTCGAATTTACGAACTGGCACGAAAGGATCCCGACGGTTTTAAGTGGACTTTTTAGACAAACGTCAATGTTGAGTTGTGTAGCTATTACGTGCTTCTTGTTTTTCTTGTTCTGTTGAACAAGATGCGTTTTTTAAGTTCAGAAACAGGTCAATAGGAAAACGTACTGTGTATATGGCAGCGGAGGAATTGAAAGTATTTGGTAAAATTTCGTCATTCCAACTTTTTTGTTAATTGCTTTATTGTAAAACCATGTTTACTTATTTCATTAAAGAAAAAAATGTTATTGTTAGGGATCTTAAGTCTTTAATGATATTGTTAGTGGAATGGACTGGTTATATATGCCAGATGACAAATGAGCACTGGGAAAGATCAGGTGTTCCGTTATCGTTTCGTCAACTCGATATGTTAACGATACGAAACCTACGAATGTTCGTGCTAGGGGTACAGATCAAGAGTTGACCTCGCGGAAATAGCAAGAGAAGAAGAGAGTGATGAAATGAATTTGACTCTTTGGCATAAAACTGATAACCGTGGTATTAGGATGAAGGGATTGAAGGTCTTTCTTCTGCATTGTGACACTAATGGCTGATAATAACATTATCAACCATAACATTATTGACATGTTAAAAAGGAATTAAATATAGAAGTTTGTTTTCTAATCCATAATTATTTTGTTTTTGCATTCAGAATTTGTCAAGGTATGAAACATTCTAAATATAAAAAGCTGACAAAAAATGAACTAAAAATAAACTTTCCCCAAAAATAGAAAATTTTTAGTTCACGACTGTTTACTGGTTTAGTCACAATATATTTTTCAAACAAATGCAACAGCTCATTTCCTCTGACGGTTACAGTCACAAATACGAGTACATATCCATAAACACAAATAATGAAACTCACATATTTATTTAACGTAAAAACCGAACATTCGTTTTATCTAGGGAACGATTCACGAGCTCATTCTGTCCGATAACTCGCTCGACAGCTTTTATTTTTGTCACATATCCTACGAACTTGGTGTATTTTTGTTTTAAATTGGATAATGTTATGCGAATAAATGAAGTGAAGCAAAATGGAGATACCAGCCTGTATGCGCCCCACTGCTGGGTATAGGCCTCTTGCCGTATAAGGAAGGGTTGAGCATTGATCACCACGCTAACTAGTGAGTTAACCCACAGTGGTGGGTTGGCGCTTTCAGATTCTACTATTTGGAATCCTGGTTTTCTCACAATATTTACCTTCACCATCAAACCTTTCAAACATTTTCACATTGGTACTTTGCCTGCGTTGAGATGATGAGAGGACACGCTTTAAGCTTTTGGCCATACCGATCCTTCCTGGACGTCGTTCTTTTATTTTTATAACGGCTTCAAAATTACTTGGAGTGTGAAATATCAACGGTCTAGCGATCACGGTTTATAAGATGGAGATTGGTGTCAAGCCACGCACAGGCAGCGAAGCCTAGTAATTTCTTTATTTAATAAGATTTTTCAACGTTTATTATCATTTCAATTCAAAACCTTTCAAAATGGTGGTAGACTCACAGAATGAGTATCAGCTTCTTCCAAATAAGGGCTGATGTCATTTTGAAAACAAAAATCAATGTCGTATTGAAAAAAACGTATATACAAAAGTCGCTTCTTTAACGTATTAAATAGAATTTACTACATAGCAACATTATACAAAAGGGCTTAAAAACGTTATAAATCAAAGCGCAAAACCATAAAACGAGTATATTTACCGGCTTAACCTATTTCTCCTTAATAGCGTACGTCCAATAAAAGTAAATCTTCATTTACTGCACTGTCATACGCGGACTCATAACCGTACAGACAGCAACAAAAGTACAGAAATACCTTCACAAAAAATAAACACCTGAAACTATACATAGCCAAATAAAAAACATGACTCTACAAAACGAATTCGAACTTTGTAATGAAATGAAATATTTTTTAACGACTGTTTTGTTGACTGTACCTTGTAAACTCATATTCAGATAAATAACAGTATCTTTATGTATCTCTATCGTTTATATATGGTCAGCCCTTATGAAAATGCGGATTATTTGTTTATGATATATGAGAGATTTACGAAAATCTATTGCATGCAAGGACAGTCTTTTTCCTTAAGGAAAATAGCTCGGAATGATAAATAAATAATGATAGTGTCCTAGACAGTTTGTGTATTCGACATGTATTTATTATTATGTGTTGATGTTAAAGCCAACGGATAATATGGAGAAAAGGAGAGGAGAAGGACAATTATAGGCCAACTTATTCGCAATGACTTATTTATTACTTGTATAATAGAGAAGAGAGTAATATAATTGAGAACGTTGGAAATCGGTTCACCGTAAATGCCCGGCACTTAATTTTTTATGATGACTATGGAATAGTGATTTTGAGAAGTTTTGAAGATATAACAACAAATAGTAAACATTAGTCGTGTCTAGTAAATTTTTGATAAGTGACTATTACTACAATTCTTTTTCTGTAAATTTGTTTTTTTAAACCTCTTTTATCCTCGATAATACGATTAGTATTTTAATGTATCCATACAAGTATTACATCGTCAAGTATACTGGCTATATCCCACTGCTCTCTGTGATGTCTTGTTTGGTTATCCTCCAGAATCCAGACTCAGGTATCCATCAACGCCATCGTTTTTTAATCATAGCATAAAAGTATAACGCTATTTTGCTATCAAAAAGATGGTTCTATTTAACTAACAGATTACTAAATAAATCCAATTGAATTTAAAGGCATCTTCTAAGTTTAATTAATTAGATTTGTTCCTCAGTGTCTCTACTTTCTTAGAAGAAACCGTGACGCAATCCACTCTTGTATTTTAATGTTAGTTCTCAAGTGCACATTATGTTGTAGGTCGCAGCGCTGTGCGCTCGGCTGAACAAATAAAACATTCGAGCTGTTAATACAAAGAATGTAAACAGTACAGTGGCTCTCAAAGTTTTAGTAGAGTTATGCAATTTGTAATGTAATAATGTATTAAGTTTATTGTTTACATTGGTTCACTAAGCGACATTGCCTATTGATTTAACTTTGTTATGGTTGACGATTAAATATATTTTGTGAATTACAATAATTTAAGAATGAAGATAAACTTTTTAAAAGTTCGTAAAATTAAGCTTAGTTTCAGTCTATTAGGCTGATACGGTAATAATACACCCTAGCAGAATACTTAACTAGTTCAGAACATCTAAAGTAGTAATATAAAAATAATATGATAAACGATCTCTCCCAGACAACCTTGAAAAGTTTTAAATAGATGAGTTTCAGATTTATACAACGTGTTTAGAGAGATTTCGAGCCTAAATTATAAACCATTTCTGTGCAAGAAATCTGTGAGCGAATTACGGTAAAACAACAAAGTATTTATTTTAATTATTCGATTAGCCATACGAAATGACGATCAGCTGAGAGCCCTTTTCTTTTAAAGTCCAAATATAGCAATGAAACTGTGACAACGCACTACACACATATATATACACACATTTTTTTTACAGATACAATCATATTATTAAGGACGTGACTTCATTCCCACACTTTTTCCCATAGAACAATCCTTTCTTTTGACGAAAGATGCTTACACACATACGTTATAATATGTGCCTCTATTTCTCATAAAGCAAACACCCAGTATTTGCACTAGCTAAGCTCCTAAAGCATCCGCTGTGCCTCGTTAAATCTTATCGCATTCGTCAAGCTTCTGACTTTGTGTCCGTACATCATTCAACGATGGCTTACTAAAATGGGTTTCATTTGGGTCAAAGTATCCTAAAGCATGGTTAACTGTGATATAGGGTCGAGTAATGTGAGGTTGTTTTAGGTGTATTGCTCAGTAGCAATATCAGTAGCTTTTGTCCGTGATCTTGCTTGCGTCGATTTTGGTTATCACTGAAAAATGCGAGTGGCTAGATTCAACATGCTATTTGACATCCAATTTGTTTGGAGCGTTGGAGTTTGAAGAAGCAAAAACCTTGCACATTAAACTTTTTTTATTTGAGTTAATTCTTGAGGTCAATGTCAAGGTTTTTGGAAATAGTATTTGTTTGTTATACCACAATGCAGACAGTAATTTTGGCAGTCAAATTCATAAAAGTCATAACATTATCCTAAAATTTAAAACCTATATACAGCCTATAGGATAGGGTTTACATTAAAAAAGTAGAAAAGGTTTATATCCTCCTTGAAAACGTAAGTAAAAAAGCAAAGAACAAATTAAAATGAAACATTCTGTACAATTTGTAAGTCATTAAAAATATAAGCTGGTTAGTAACAGTAATATCTCTCGACGCGCCTCAGCCGTTTCATATTTCTGTGCATTACAGCAAGCGGCGTATGTGTAGTACCCATTAGCTCACTTCACTACAAACCTACTGTTAAATTAACCATGTAATTAGTTCTACTGCAATATGAAGAGTTGGAAAATATTTTTTTTATAGAGTAAGAGTTTTTTTCTTAGTTTTTATAGCATAGATTTATTGCTGCCTTGTGTCTATGATTATCATAATATGTCCTATAGGTTATAAATACGAGTATATCACAAGAAAATGAAATTTGATAACATGAAGTAAAAAAACTTCCTGCTATATAAAAATAACTTAACAAGAAAGGAAAAATTGACAAATAATTTTCCTTATAACGAAACGAATTATAGACGTTATGTAGGTCGAAAATAATAGGTCAGAGGAGCAAATTAAAGGGTAACAAGTAACAACCCGATAAAGGTTAACAAAAAAGCAATTAATGAATAATAGCCCTTTTACCTATAATGGGAGGTACCATTCACTAATGTTAAAAGTTTTGGGAATATGAACAATGGAAAAATATTTTTGTGTCATTTCCGGAGGCTTTTCAATACGTCGTTAAGTAGAACTGTTGCAGTTATTAATTAATAATTTATTTAATTCAATTCAAAAGTCTTTATGTCTCTCTAATTACATGCAAATCATTAAATTATATGTCTTACAAAACTGTTTGACTGTAGGAACTGTTTTACATGATTTTTGACGGGCATTTTTTATGTTGTAATGTTCCAGTTGACATTTTTACTTCACTCGACACCGGTCTTATGAAAAACCAAAACAATTACGTCTATAAAGAGAGCCTTTGCTTAATCTTCTGATAATCTGATAGTTATTTGAATATTTTTCGTGTATTTTGAAAAGAATCTGCAGCGTTCTAAAAAGTTTGAGAGCCAGTGCTAACCCTCAACGGCTACATTCGTAACGTACAGTGCGTTTGAATTATTCAAACAGCCTTCGCATTTTGCACGGCGGAGGTTAAAATTAAGGCTCCCAAGGATTTTCATTTATTAAAGGAGTAATTTTAGTATAATTGGACGACGTTATAGCAAGAGTGAACCAGTGTTACATTTTCATGTTTAATTTTCCGTGTTAAGGTTTAAGACAGACCTGTTGATTTATTGGGTGTTTAAATAATGTAATTAAGAGTAACGGTTAGTTGTAATGGTTTCGTTTAAAATTCTGATTTTATAACTAAAGGTAACCTTGCATGCCACAAATGGTAACATGTATTGGATATTTGTTTACAATTTTTAATTATAATTATCGAGAAAACAAGAAATCGAACACCTTCCCAAGCACTTGCAATTTCATTTTATTATAATACTTATTTAATTAAATTAAAACACAGTATAAGGGATCCAAACTATTTCTAAACATAAATAAAAAGAACTCAAAAACATTCCTGTATAAAGTTCTTCAACGTAAATCAAAATAATCCATCATCGTGATTCATTGAAATATCTACGTCGTAGCAAGCGAGTCTACGACGTAGCCGTCACGTAAGCGCTCGTAGCAGTGCATCGAAGCGTCCTCCCATTTACTTAGTCATGGCAGCGTAGCACATGTACTCGTCAATATTTATGGAGTTAAATAATCGATATGTTTATGTAGCTTCGTACTGTCTTCGTATTCTTTTGTTCTATGGATTTATTTTGTTCAGTTCTATAAGTTGTGATTTATAACTGTTTATCTTGTTTCGATCTGAAGAATTAAAAATAGATACTGATTGAATTACTAATTCACTTTTTGTTTAAGTTTGTGTAGTCTTGGTATGGAGTTTTTTTAATGGCCGACAAAATCAAACTTTAACTACACTCAAACTTCATTTTAAATTCAAACTACATTTAAAACTCAAGTAGCCCATTTCCATTGTCATATTATAGCCATCACGTCATCTAAACGCAGTCTAAAAATAATAAAAAAAACCAGGTTAAACGCGACTCGGTTTTACGGCACTAACACGGTTTCGTACAAATAGGAAAAATCCAGTTCCGCAAAAAAATACTTACCTATTGAATTTATAAGAGTTTCTACTTGACGACTGCTTAACCTGACTTTCGAAATACATTATTTATGAAATTTTAGGCGGTCTAGCTATCACCATTGGTAGTGACAGACGTACAGATCGCGAAGTTTTAATAATAGACTTCCATTTTTCCTTCCATTTTTCCAAATTAAATATTCAAACATAATTAATATCCTGCGGTTAATAGCATAGCAAAAAGCAAAAAGTCTTTTCTATTTACTAGTACACTTAATTCTTGTTTCTCTGCACCACCTCTTGGTAGACTTGTAGAGAATGCCTCTGGCATTAATTCCGCCATTGTACATATTTGTATAAGAAGTATTAAATAAATAAATGAAAGCCCAATAATGTTCTCACTACCGCCCAACCTCTCAATTGAAACAACAATTTCTCAAACCCAATGACAAATGCTCACTATTCAGTCGGATTTATCCCAGATTATGACAAGTAGTAACCGCTGGAACTACAGTCGTTAGCCAGACTTTAGGGTCAGCTAACAATAAACTAAGTTACGCTACGAACTTCGTAATCCAGAACCTGACTTATTAAATCTTCGTTCCTTGTTCAACTAAAACGTGTTATGGTAGAGATTAATTAATATTTTTTTAGTAAGTTATTTTTCAGAGTAGTTGTGGTTTATTCAGAATATTTTGTATTTTCATGAGTATTGTAATAGTGAAGTCTGTTAATCCAAACAGAAACAACTTCAATTGAGACTCAAACATTTTTAAATAATACGCTTTTATTCATAATAATATACTTTTACTTTAGAATTCTTGATATATACAGTTAGGGAAAACGTAGTTGAGGTGCGTGTGCGCCATGTTGGTGGTTGCTGTAGAAGTTGAATGCTGAATGCGCGTCGGCGCCGTCGCTCGTCACCGGTCGCTGTTGTCCACGGAATAAAAAATGACGGGCGCGTGCCATAGAGTTGAGACCACAGATTAAAAACTGAGACATACATCATCATTATGTTATTTGTAGTAAATCTAAATAAGTGTGTATATAGTTTTCGTTAGTTAAAACATTTATGTATAGTTTGAATCTCACCAACTATTAATTTAGTTACTACTTAAGTATATTTAGGAAAGAAACACAAAAATAAAATTTAGGAACCTCGAGTGTTCGTAGTCTCGGAAATATATTTATTTGTAATACAAATGGCATTCCTTTTTGACATCACCACGTAACTTCCATTTCCTTAACATTTAAAATGTAAATAAAACTTCTCAAAATTCCTGTTAACTAGATTCTGGGTTACTTTGCAAATATAAACCACGTTAGTAGTTTATTAGAAAACTTTCTTAACATAAATAAGAACTGTCCAACATTGATGAAGGTTGAAAACGTTTGCCGACTTTAATAGTCCATCCTCGGACTTATGAATGTTTCGAACATTAATCATGTGTGCCCTGAATCCTTGTTAAATGGTCAAAGAAATGAACATTTTTAAAATACGTGATGATATGTCATCTCTTCTCCCTTTCATGTTTTTCATTAAAGTCCACTAGAGTGTCAGTGAAAAAGTCACATGAAAGGAAATGTATGTCACAGTGGAGTGGAGTTCAGTTTAAAAGAAACTTTTCTTTAAGAGTAGAAGAGAAGGAATGCTCATTTTTATCTAAAACTATGCTACATATAGACTTATCACCAGAGAGACGCAGCTCTACCTGTAGAGCACGTTGCCACAACTGCAACAATATTATTTTAATAGGCCCTTAGACCTGTACTTAATCCCAACGTAAAATATCAATCTAAAAAGCAACATTTCCATCAATCAACCATTAACCTTCAAAATACAAAAACATTTCCAACCAAAAACACCAAATAAAACCAAGATACAACTTCATACGCTCACGTAAACACAACCTAACCGAACTCTAAACGTCAGGGATTCGCGAACACTTTAACAAGTTCGTTTTTCTCCAAAGACTTCAGCCGTGATCCCTGATGACACCAACTTTCCTTCTTATATAACACTTTCAGGGAAGCCCGTATTGTATTCTAGAAACCTTGAACTAAACTTTACAAAGATTTACGAGTTATCTTTCTATGGCATGTGCTGAACTTTCAAAGACTTTTGAAAGAATCTGTGGGAAGTATTCTATTTAGTTCCTAAGGCTTTTGCAGGTAATTGTTTAAGTCCAGGAAATTGTAGTCGTATATTATTTGGAAATTATATTAAAAAATCAGAGTCAGAATTTAATTCGTGTCTTTAATTTTTTTATACATTCAATTTGATCAGAAATCAATGTTATGTTTACGGAAAGAACAAAATAAATATATTATCCTAAAAAATAAGAGGATTAGCATTAACCATGAAATAAAGGGTCTTTTTCTTAGAAACCACAAAGCATACCTAATTAATTTACGCACTTATTGTTTTATCCTTTTGAATATATTTTCGTGTAAAACAAAAACACGTCAGGAACATTTCGCCTGCCTTTTGACTGGTACCAATTAAAATTCTAAAACATGACCTCCGTTTTTTGTGTTAGATCTTTGTATTTAGATTTGCGCGCTTCCTATTTGCTTTTAGAAGTCTTGTCGTTGAAAAAGTAAAATGACACTCTACCTAACGTAGAGTGTCATCTTGCTTTAACACAGTACTGTTTTAAGATGTCGTGGTACAGAGATTTGTCTGTGGGCGTTTTTATAGAAATCGATATCGAAAACTGTGTTTCGAGGAGATAGGAAATTGTTAACCAAATTAGTAATTTGTTGTTTGTGATGTCTTTTTTATTTGGAAAAGTCATCGATAATAAGACATTCTAAAGAGTACTTATATTATTATCGTAAAGCATCCCTTTACATTAATTGAAAAACAGATTTAGTAGTCTTTCAATGCAATAAATTTTCATTAAATAAGTCACAAAAAATCGTGACGGTAAAATCCCGAACATTTACAAGGCTTTACCTAAAACCACGATATCTAAATTATAGTGGGACCCATAACAATTAAGTATTTTAGTTCAGCAAACGTCAAAGTAATTCCCATTTACAATTACCCCTCACTCTTTTATTTTTACCCCACTTGGGGTAACCCCTATCGGGGTTTTAAGAGTCAGAACAAAGGACGGTGAGGTTAACGACCGGAACGACTAACAATTACAACAGTAACCGTGTACTGCAGATAATACTACCAAAATACCGGCAAAGAGCGAGTCAGGCTCGGTAAAGGAGGGTTCTGTATCATTCTTCTCATCAGGAAGGTTATTTTTGATCCGAACAGCAACAGTCTTTAATTTGTAACTGTCGATACTAAAACGCTTACTTTGGGCTTACAGCATGTTTGAAAAATACTCCTAAAATACTTGATTTATTCCATTTTTTAAGATTTGTCCTTTAGACATCAATACAAATTAAGTATTTATTGAATATTACATGATACAGTTTGATGACCGTCTTTTAAATCTTAGATAACGATATTTTTATATTTACCCTCTAGTAGCGGAACCCAAAAAAGAACATCAAAAACCTTGCAAATTCACGAACATTTTTTGCAGGTCAGATTTGGGACTCGACTCGACAGTAATTTGTAGGTCCAACTTTAATTAACGGACCTAGAGGTTGAGTTGTGTAGACTGGTTCGCCTACGTTTATTTTTGAGGAAATGTCAGCGCTGAGATTGTTCAAGAATTTAATATGGCTACACCTTTATTTCGTGTGGTGAAAGTTTATTTCAATACCTATCTTATTTGTTGATTTTTAAATGTTTACATTGAATTATGTATAATATAAACTAATACAATAATATATATAATTTATGTTATGACATTAAAATGATCACGAAATCGCGAAGAAAAGTCGTGTAAGGTAAATCGGAAGAAATATTTAAATTGCTTAATTTATTCAGGTAATTAAAGCATGAAAAATAATCTTGGTGTAGTTTCTACAAACCTTATTGTAAAGACATATTTTATGAATAAACGAAACTTATATTTACGCGGCATATTTTTTTATCTAACATTTGTTTATTGCGTTATATTTTTACACTGAGTTTGTAGTAAAAAACACAAACCTACCAAATGTTTATCATGTTTACAAATGGGGTGTAGGTTTCTAATTTACTCTACTTAATAATCTGATTCTAAGAGAAACTTCTAAAACTGGAATAAAATTTTCGAAATATAAATCTAATAATTTCGTTAGTTGAAAAGCCACCTCAGGTACACAATTTGAGCAGTACTTTTTCCCACAAAAACTTTCCCACAGAAAGGTTTGTAACTCAAAAAAGTCGAAATAAAACAGGGCGACTACTTTCCAAAACTTTTAATTGCAAAATCTATGTCCAAGGAAAGAAAAAAGTTATGTTAAAAACGAGTTTTTTATCAAAAGTCTGTTTCTCGTTAAAGGAATGCCTGATCACTAACTAAGGCATTTTTGGGTTTCTTTGTGACTGACATTTACAATTTGTTACTTTTGCTGTGAAAAATGTCTTCACAGCAACTCGCAAGGGAAACTCGATTTCCACGAAAATGATTGATTATTTTCGTGGAAATCGAGTATGCAATAACATAATTGAAAAACTAGCATTCTGGTAGAGCTCTTTAAATAATAATTCAACGATCTAAGCTTACTAGGTAACGATCAAAATCCAAATGTTTTTATTTATAGAAGGTTTAAAATAGCCCTAATGTCTATATTAAACCTATTGTATAAAATTATTAGCGTAGGCTTAATATTATCATCATTGGCCTAGCCTTTTCCCAACTATGTTGGGGTCGGCTACCAGTCTAACCGGTTTCAGCTAAGAACCAGTGTTTTACAAAGAGCGACTGCCAATCTGACCTCTTCAACCCTGTTACCTGGGAAACATGGTACCCCTTGGTTAGACTGGTTGTCAGACTTTTCAAGCTTCTGACTGCCTGTAACGACTGTTAAATATGTAGGAATAACAGCCGGGACCCACAATTTAACGTGCCTTCCGAAACACGGAACACAACACGTAGGCTTAATATTATATAAAACCTATTTGGTTTTTATTCTGAATCTCTACAGAAATTCCATAATTACGTAACTGAGTTCTGTTGATAATATATGTTTTTCATAACTTATCTTCAAATATTATTTTCTGGGAATCTGTTAAGGGGTATCTGTATAGGTATAGAATACAAGGAAATTACTGTAATTGGCCTATTACGATTCATATCACTTTATTTCTACCATGTGAAAACATCAACAAAACATTATTAAATTAATGTACTCGTTTACAATTTATCATAAAATAGTAAATGTAAATAAGCATATTTACTAACAAGCAGAATTATTGTTTAAACATCATTTTAGAGAGTTTTAGCAAATGATATACCTACATAATTATTCCGATAGGCACACGAATCCATAAACCCTTTGTGGTGTGCCGGAATTTGAGCCAAAGACCTTGTTTTGGTATTTCATGATACCATTACAATTATATTGGTTTAAGTAAAACGCAAATTAATTAATTTGATTTTGGAAGTCCCTTATCACCCCTTTCTAGAAATATTATTATATTTTAATAGTTTCATATTTGTATTTCATATTCGATACCGGATATTATTTAAACTTTTGCCTTATGTCAATAAATGTTCAATGGTTTTTGGGAGGTCGCGGATTTAAATAATGTTGAACAAATTTTAATATTATCCTTGTATGGTTATTGACAGTTATTAAACCCATCCCTTCATATTACCGGCTTTATTGTATGCATACAATATTCTCAAACTTAGTAACTTAAATATGAAGCGAATAATAAAACGAACGTCGATACACATAATAGATTTAAAGCTGAAGATACAACTGATAAACGACGACAACAGTATTTCAAAATAATATTAAAAAATTATTCAAAATAATATTTTTTTATTTTGGTTTTTCATCCGGTTTTGGTTTTATCTCGGATACATATCAGACTTTGTTTTAATTTTTGGTTTTTATTTATTTATCTATTAGATCCACCAACATTTAAATACACTATAGGTACTAATACATACTTATACAAAACAAATTATAAACAAGTGTATCAAATTATTAAAGGTGAATGCAACATTCACACGCCTAGCTCAAAATAAAGTAAAAGAGAAATCTTAATCGGTTTTAAATATTTAATCTTTGTTCTTGCTCTTGTTCCAGATTATGAAGCCCTGTGGGGGGCAGAGCCTCGGCCTGGCGATATGTGGAGTGCGAGCGTGTTCTTCTTCACACAGATAGTCGTGTGTCAATTCACTACTGGTAAGAATATCAAAATATTTATGGAAAGTAGACTATAAACTTCACATTTTTAACATATGAAATTCTCGTGTTACAACAGCTCGACCGATTCTCAGGAAATTTTGTTTCCTTATTGCGTAGGTCTGAGAAAAGGACAACGTCCATTATTCATAACCCCATTTTTTGTCATTCCTTAAAACTCATTTATTCGGCAAAATAACATTTACTGGGTCAGCTAGTATCTCGTATATTATTTTGCCGCTTCATTAAAACCAACCTTAGAAAAATATAGTGACAAGGCCTCCTACGCATAGCCAGAATAAATAATCAAATATAGTGAGCTGGCGTACACCACAATAATAATATTATATTCGACTCACCCGCAGACCATGCGTGGGAGCTATGAATGAAACGTATTCATTCAGCCAGCTTTCGTAATGATTATTCAAAGGAATACTCAAATAATTGGGATTTGGGGAAATTGGGATTGACAATATCTAACTATAGTATATACTTTTATATATTATTAATAATATATAAAGCTGAAGAGTTTGTTTGTTTGTTTGAACGCGCTAATCTCAGGAACTACTGGTCCAAATTGAAAAAATATTTTTGTATTGAATAGACCATTCATCGAGAAAGGTTTTAGGCTATATACCATCACTCTGCGACTAATAGAAGCGAAGATACAATGGAAAATGTGAAAAAAAATAGGGCAGGTATAAATCATAACTTAGATCTTCTAACCACGCGGACGAAGTCGCGGGCAACAGCTGATATTCTTATATTTCTTTCATTTGTCTCGTAAACTTAGGACTGATGAAACAGTATGAGTTAAGTAGATCAGATAGACAGTCACTAAATGTAAAGCACGAGTACATAACTGCAAACGGTTAGGCTATAAGCTGAACCCAAGTTAGATGGTAAAAGGTGACGCACAAGATTCTAAAATCTTAAACCGATTAGTTATTCTCTATTGCCAGCCGTCTGTCTCATTGTACCCGTAGTTAGGTATTAATGTCCATTTACCAGTTTTATATTTAGCAGTTTTTGTAGACGAAAAAGGTTAAGGTTCGCTTCTAGTCAATGGAATTAGATTTTTGATTGATGAGCAACGAATAAAGGCTTTCAATTATTTCTTCATTGGTGTCTGGCATTGATTTATTCAGTTGGATTTCTTTTAACTCTATGACTTTGTTTTATTCTGATGTCTATCTATAAAGAAAAAGTGATTGCTGGATTCTTATTCTGTATTTTTTTTGTCCTTTTTATACAAGATGAAATTATTGTACTTATATTTGTTCTTGTTTAAGAGTTGTAGTTACTATTCCGAATTGCATCAAAATTTCCAGTGTAGTTTCACAATTATTAGAACGTGTTCATATACACATAATTACGTAAGTTTTTAACAAATCCCCTTTTTTCTCCACCAGAAACCACGCCAACATCGACATCTGAAGAAACCCAAACGGTGACCACATTCTACGCGCTCAGCACTGGCATCGTACCAGCTCCAGTGATGCTAAGGCTCGGAAACTCCACCATCGACAGCACCAAGTCCTTCAAAGTCCCACAACCATCCCCAGAAAGTGGTACTTCGAAACCAACGAAAGTAGAAATGGTACCACATGTGGTGTCAGTTAAGAATACATATTTTGACCATGATAGGAAGTATGGACCTAGTTTTGAGGATGCTCCTGATGGAAATATCACTAAGATTACGGTGCAGTTAGGGGAAGATGCGCATTTGAACTGTAGGATCAGTTTGCTTCAGGATAAGACGGTGAGTACCTAGCTTTACTTAAATAATATTTGCTGTGAATGATTTCAGTGTGGTCTGTTAAAATTGTAGAAGACAGATGTAGTAAATGAACTCAGAAAAATACCGAATGGATAATTAATAGATTAAAATATTTTGGTTGAATAGATAAATGAAATATTTTTAACTTATATTAAAGCTGTTCGCAGATATTTAGTTTTTCAAATCTTGTATTTCGTCTTGAGCTCCAACAAGGGCAATATTTTGTTCTGTATCGTTCTTGGTTTCTTATCCAGTTCTGGTTCCAAGAAATGCCATCCAACTTACAAAATACACAAGACATCCCCTCAGTTTCGATCTTGACTGTTTATATCATTAAACTCAAACAAAACATTAAGCCCGCCTTACTGTCGGATCCATATTCCTTTAGGCGTTTAACCAAAATGTCAATCGTGTTGTCAGATAATTTTTGGCTGATGGTAAGATGGGGCTTTGTGTAGATCAAAGGATGAAACCCTTCAAAGCAAATATCGGTTTATATTTTGATAGTTTACTTCTGTGTTCATATACGTTGTATCGCTCTGTTTTATCCGTGTCTTTTAAGATCAGACATTTTAGACGGTTACAAAAATTTCACATATGAAGCAAAGAACCTGTTTGTGTGACTATTCGACTGTGAAATCAAGGACTGTAGGTTAGTTTTCCGACAGGTATCACTTACTTTTGAACTCATGCGCAAAAAACACGTAAACACCACGGAATTTTTCAAAATGTGAAAGTCACTTCAATACCCTACAGACCTTTGTAAATACTGACACCTGATTGTACATCAACCACACGAAAATATGAAGTCCGATTTATACATCGTTATAACTTTATCCTATATTTAAATTCAGGCTGCAAATAAATCTTAAAACAACTTTTCACAAAGAAGCTTTATATTTTACTTCCTGCTATTCCTGTAACCTGGAATCAAGATTCCGAAAATATCAGGAAAATATTATGTTTTTAATACGAAGCTCTACATCATTGGGGAGTTTTGAGGAAATCGTATTCAAAACTAGAATACGAAACAGTTTTCCAATTTATCTCTCGTTCTGTGAAAAATTCTATACATTTATCAGATTTGGCAGAAATGATTCTTCATAAGTCAAGTCTACCGAATTTGACATCATCATACACCACTAAATTATACAACAAAACTATTCAAATAGGACATAGAACCATCTTTGTCATCACATTTAATACTAAGAGTCACCCACAGTTGTCCCTCTTGTCTTTCAATACGACTTCAATAATAACAGCGTGTCAATTAGCCCATTCATAAACTGCCATTCATCAACAAATGGAGTGATCCAGACGCCAAGTAAGAACGCCTTAAAATTTGTTAATAGCAGCAAGAGCCTCCATTGTCGACAGAGGCGCCACCTAGAGTCATTATTGAAATTGCTACAGCTATTGTCTACGAAGTGGTTCTACTGAGACCTATTAAAAGTATTATTAATCGGTGGCTAAAATTTATATGAGAAATTATCTTTACTTTAAATATTGGCTTTGGATTAAGCCCCGAAGGGTTATAATATCAGTTATGGTTTACCTTTAAAGGGAGAGATTAAAATGTTCGTTAATCCTGTTCTATTTTAGATTTTGGTTGTTTTCCATTTATTATTTCCTGATTTACATAAATATCTCATATCATGATAATTTGGATTTTCTAATGAGATTTTCCATTAGAAAAACCTGATTTGTTTGAAATATTAGTCATACCCACATTGTTTCCACACCACACCACATCCTACCTAGAATAGACACTCCTATTCAGTAGTCAATAAATACAAAAAACAGCTTTGTACAAAAAAAAAATAACCAAACAAGAAAAAGCAAATACTTAATGACTTACAAAACACGTTCATATATTCATTCCCATGTAGCATTGTATCGCCTGACTTAGAGGGATTTTCCCAGTTCTTAATTAAATTTACACTACACAAATTACAAGGCGACTCTACAGAGATAATATTAACTTTAATCTGAGATTAGGGTGGCAAAATACTGGTTAATGTTTAGTTTGTGTACTGAACTTGGTCTTGACCTTTGAATTTTAGATATGGACTGAATAACTAACTGGCTTTGTATCCAAATATAAATAGAAAGTTTCAGAGTCATTTACAGTTTTGTTCAGCTTTTTAGAGGTCTATCTATTCGTCCGGCCGTAGGCTGTATTTCATGAATCGTAATAAGTAAGTAGAATTTTATATTTTTGTTATTGCAATAACAATATAATACTGAAATGAAAATTGAGCAACTGCTGTTATGTTCATAAAATTTTTGGGAGGGTGGGGTACACAAAAATTAAGTAGATACTACCCAACCAAGTTAGATTTGTATTTAGCCTATTTGTTCGGAACTCTTTAGTGTCGTGAGTCCGTCTCGCGCTTAAACAGGTGAGTTTTGAAAAAATCATAGTTCTGACTTTATTGGGACAAAGTGATGAAAGTATGTAGATTGTTATAACATCTAATGTAAGATGTTTAGATGATTTCTACAGTTTTAACAGACCCATGTTTACTCATGTTTTACAAATAAATGTCTTTTATCTTAAATTATCTTTTATTCAATGATAGCATATGTGCAGATGTCGGTTATGGAAATGTTCTTCTTCTGGGCGAGAGCCTTTTCCCTTAAAACTATATTTCAATGTTTCCTTCTAATAATTCAGTAAACAAGCGTTTATAAATTTGAAATAGCCATAACGATAGTAGCCTGGATTTAAACTTATTACCATATGCATATAAATTCGGTACGTGTATAGCTTCCGTAACCCCTGCTTAAAATTCTATAGGCTTAGTCTCATTCCATAAAATTCTAGACTCCAAGCACTTAGTACTTTTAAAGCTTCCACTAGGTCAAATAATTCAAAACTTTCTTTAACAGGATTAGTTTTTAGAGACGACCATGAACTTTCGTGATGCTTAGAAAACGGATTATAATGAGGACTAGCTTTTGTTAATTTATTTGTCTTAGTAAGTGTTATTGTTTTGATGTCGCAAAAAGGACAATTGTGTCTATATTTTTTATAGTATTCATAAATTTTTGTAAGAAGAAAAAAAACAGAAAAAAAACCTCCACGTAAAAGCTTTGAAAATAATACTTTATTAAAGTACATTGTATGCCTCTAATAAGGCGAGCATAAAATGCGCTCAGAAAAAACGCGTGGAAACTTAAAGAAATAAATAATGACAATACATTTTGATACGTAATGCATCCATTTAAGTCCAGATTTCTAAACTAGAAATCCGTAACTAAAAACTGAATTCGATCATCGCATCCCTCAAATACAACTTTAAACAGTACACTAAGTCCTTCAAAGTCTCATGATACTTCACTCAAATGACTTATGTCTGGATCCCCAACATCCCGAGGTACCCTCAGTAAAAGCTGCGGTACCCAACCGTGTTCAAGAACCGTTTTAGTGGAAGTATCACATATATAACCCCTTCAATCTGTCACGGGCCGACAGCCAGCAACCCTACGGAACCTGCGGTTTGGTAACTCACATATTCATATACATCCGACAGATTTCTGTAAACCGATGTTTCTGAAATTTGATGAAGCTTAATTTTGGGATAAGGCACGTTTTTAACATTTTCTTCCGACCTAACCGTTATAAAAAAAATCCTGTGTTTTGATCCATATAATATTAGCTTATATATACCCTAAAGCTGTGCACAGGCCTTTTCCCATTTATGGAAGGTTCCAGCATTTGATCACCACGCTAGCTTACTGCGGATTAAAAGCATCCACCTTTGTGACAAGTTTAAACTGACTCAGATTGTGAAATGGCAACAAAATATGAGCATAAAAACAGTCTTACTGAAATTGAATAGATTATACTTTTGACGGTACAGAAGTCTTGTAAAGTCACAAAAGCAAGATTGGATTATAATTGGTAGATATTGGATTATATCAATATTTTATGTTCTTTCATCCTAATTTCTAAAACTAGATAACATTTGTACCAAAACTTCAAAGTAAACGATCAAAATCAATTTTAATATTTTGTAAGTAAATCCTTAACTGCTCCTAAATTTTAATCAGTCTTCAAAATTGGTTTAAGTAATAAATTAATAAACGGCCACATCAAAGAAAATTTGGTGTTCTAGTTACAGTACTGAAACGTTCTTAATTGAAGAAAAAGGTTTTAAAGCTGAAATACCTACTGACAGTTATCGCCTAACATTTCACTTTAATGTCTAGGCTGATAGTACTCAAAATAGGCTTTGGTGTGGCTTTCAGGTTCTGTGAAATTACTTCTTTGATTCATAGCTCTTGCCCAGATATTTGGATAATTCTATAGAAGTTGAAGGTTTCTTCGTTATCATGTTTTTCTATGTTTTTTCTTTACACCCATGCTGTTATTTCTCTGAAAAAAAAAAACAATTTTTAAACAGTTCCTTACGAAAAAAGAATATAAAACAGGTCTAGAACTGCATTGAAAGCTAAAAAAAAAATGAATTGTAAAAAAGATTTGTATGTTTTCCCAATCAGGATTTCAAATGTCGTACCTTTCTTACACAAAAGAACTAGAAAGTGCAGAAATTAAGCCCAGTCTTCACGATTAACCTTAATTTTTATTATTCCATTCCATTGCCCTTATTATTTTAAACAGTCAGTTTATAGCTCTACAAAGTAAAACTATTCGCCTCAACGTCCAATATTAAGAAGCAAAGGCTTGCTAATCACCTAAGTTTTCACGAAAAATTGCATTTTCTATTCCCAACAGTCATGGCTTGTTTAACGAGCCTTTCACAATTGATGCGTCGTTAAGTAATGTAAATGCCGAGGAATTAATTCCTGTCCAGTAGTAATTATTTTCATGTAATCTTAATGGACTGATAATTGTAATGGGGTGAAATCGGTAAGCCTATTATGGATTTTGTGCGGTAATATTTATTTTGTATGCTTTGACTATATTTGAGTGATGAGGTTGAATGATATGATTTTCGTCTACATTAAAATGAGGCTTCATGATTTGAAAGGTAAAAAGTGAATTATTTTAGTAATAGCATGTTTTCAAAATAGTTTTCAAAAGCGTAATTTTACTAAGACCTCTTACCACAGCAAAACCAATTAAATAAGATATAGCCCTCTTGCAAAATAATTTTACAGTTCGTCACTTAAAATGACCATTTTTTTTCCTAGGTCTCATGGGTCCGTCGTAGAGGCAAAGACGAGATGCCCGAGTTATTAACAGTCGGAGCCGTGACCTACGCTCATGATAACCGGGTGACGGTGGCACGGAGATACCCTGGTAACTGGCGGCTGCTCATCAGGGAGGTGAAGCCGGATGACGAGGGAGTGTACGAGTGCCAGATATCCACACACCCCCCTCGAGTCAGCAGGACTTATCTTCATATTAATAGTAAGTGGTATATACGTTTTACGATTATTGTGAGACGAGTTTAGGCTGTAGGAAAGCACGTGGGAAAAATATAAATCACTAATTAATTAAATTAGACGTAAAAGGATTTTCAGGGGCTAACACGAAACGGAAAATGTTGAAGGAAGCTGCGACGATAAGAGTTAATTTATCAAATCCTATTGGTTCAGAATATATATATAAAATAGTATACCTTCACAAATAATGAATGCAGGGCAGAGTGCGGCGGTTGCCGCTGTAGAAATAAAAATCTGCACCCTTACTAAACTATCAATTATGACTGTCACTCAATAAGTTTCGAATTAGTAATGAAACTGTATCTATAAGGAAAAATCGTTCTTTGACATATGTTATGTATTTTAAGAAAACCGATAGTTAATGCTGGCTCTTTACTTATTTGCGTAGCTTGACTTTATTTTATTTTTTGGTTTTAAAAAACGACTCCCGCACTAAGGAATTTAATCCTTGTGTCGCGGGGTGTTTCACAAACATACAATTTACATCACACAAATGCTACACAGGGATCGAACCCGCGACCCGGGTTTGACGTGATGACCTCAACCATCATATCGTGATCACCATAATAATTTATTTTAAACTTAAAGCTTCAACTTAAAGTTTTAGGCAAACTTAATAGTAATCTTATAGGCATTATTTCGAAAATATTAAAGTTTTATCTTGTAACTTCCACAAGTTTAAAGGAGACAGCTGTTTCAGGACACAAAATTGTTCGAGCATTTTGTAAATTTTCCAAATGAGTTATCAAACAAGAACGGCAACATCTTGATTTTGGACTAATCGGTCTATTTATAAACACTATTAAATTCATGTTCTCAATCTTTTTGACCGACTTTAAAAGGAAGGAGGTTCTTCATTCGGTCAGTAGTTCAGATCACAAATTGGAATTTTATTGATGACTAATTTGCAATCGATAGTTATGATAATAATAGGTGATGACTGGTTAAAACTAGTTTTAGCAGCAATCTGCACAGTGTTTGTAACAAAAGTAATTAAAAATTTAACCCTGTAACTATCACTCTTCATGACGACACAAATAGACAGCTTCACCTCAGCAATAGGTCTCCTATTCACCCTTTGAATCCGGAACCCCAAAAATATATAATTCCAAAATAAACATGGGGTTGTATGATAGCTCATAGTAAAAAAGGTACTGAATAGGTAATCCGCTTTCTCTAGTAAGACGATAAAGCGGATTAAGTAAGTGAACGAAGTTCCTATTATGCTATGAACTAAGAGGATTCCAACTCATGACCGAGCTTACGTATACGAAAGTAATGAGTAATAGGGAAAATAGGTTGGAAAAGACATATGAGCGACAAAGGGGCAAGTGATTAAATGTTTATTTTGTTTTTATGCCGACTGGTTTCCACACACTTATGTTGCAAGACACCAGCCAGTTGCGACGGACGTATTATGCACGAGCATTTCTTTCAAAAAAAAGAATACATGTCACTAGCTGTAACTCGCCACTACAAATAGAAAATGATCCCACGGTAACATAAAATCGGAATGAAACTGTTCCCATGTGTTAATTCTAGTTATAAACTATCTGTGTACCAAGTTTTGTCTAAATCTGTTCAGTGGTTCATGCGTGAAATAGGTATAAACTATACGTAAAACCTTTCGCGTTTATAGTATTATAAGTAGGATGTTCAAATAGCCTTTGCTCCGCAGTGTCTAAAAAATGCCATAAAGGCCACCAAAATAAACAGGAATCGAAATAGCGATGCCATCTTGTTTAAGTTTCCATTCTCTCTCGGAGTAATTCTACTCAGGATATTATAAAGATTACTATCAAAAGAAAAGTTATAACCAAGTAATATGAATGTGTTCAGAGAGTTTCGTGGGCGATATTAAATTATCGGGTACAATACATAACTAATCCTCGTGTCTTAAAATAGCACAAAAGACTTGCTGGTACCTTTTCTTTTGATTGGAAGGGGCTTTCGTTGGATAAGTCTTAGACTGTAGAAAGGAACTGAGGTTTATTTCGGTGGAAGCCCGACGTATCACGCTGAACCCTCGGCGTGGGTTGAAGTCATTAGCGTTTTACCCCGGAAAACAAAAGGAAAAGGTCAAGAAAGGAATCTTTTTAGTGTTCCGTGCCAAAAGGGTAAAAATGGGACCTCTGTATATCCGTTTTTTCCGTTTGTCTGCCTCCGGGCTGTGTCTTTTGAACCGTCATAGCAAAATTTTGGTTGGTAAGGTCATAAATTGGGCTGAGTTTGAAAAGTTACATAATTTCATCTTGAAAAGTAAGAGAGTGAACTACACGGCATATAGCAACGCCTCGCTTTTTAAACAATAGTTACTGCACTAATCATCAAAAGTCATTGAATGAAAAATTGGCCTTCCATGGTAAATTTGAGGCCTTTTTGGCATATTTTAGCTCTTCGTTCAAATGCTTAAATAAGAAAACAGAAGGAAATCCCGATGACCGATGTTTTTTTAAATAAAAAAGCTAAACCGTTTTCAGATTGTTTAAGTATATATCTACCAATATCTTTATAACAGCCCTATGTTACTCAGAAATGAAAAATAATATCTTGTCTAACACAGTACTTAGCTTACCCAAAGACATTTGTCAAAGGGAAATTTTGGCATTTTCTTTGTACCAACATAATCATAATGTTTGTCGAGATTTCCAAGAAAATATAAGTGATGTCAAAGAAAGGTTCTATTTTTACAACCCTTCTTTTGATATAAGCCCTAATCTGGTATTAATGCCCTAATGTACTGCGGTAGTCTTGAAGCAGACTGAATTATTCATTCTTCTTTGTTCATTGATGTTAAGATCGATTTAGTACTAGGTTCCGACCTTGGCTTTCTACGCGTGGTACGATTGATATAATATAATAGTGCCCTTAGCCCGTTATTGCGATTCGCTTACTTTGCGGTAGAGTTAACCAAAATTGGTTTGTTGTTTGTTTTGTCTCTAAAGTGTGACCGATACAAAGGGAGAGAGTAACTTTTAAAACTATGTATTTGATTTGTTTGATATTTGGATTTTTAATTTACAGATATATTTGCAACTAATAGAGCTTTGCATAATACTATTAATCTATCTTTCAACAGAAATACTTTTGCGTAATAGTACTTTACAGGTTCGTGAAGTATTTAGCTATGACTTTACTTAAAAACTAGCCATTTTACTAAAGGGCTGCGGCTAGAGCAAAAAATATAAGTTTTTGTCAGAGTCGAGAGTTGAACTGGAAAGAGACTTTATTAAGCAATATTAACACAGTTTAACATAGGAAAGCAATTATAAAACTAATCGTGCAACAATACCCTTTAGCACTTATTTCTCATAAATAATGTAAAGGGGACCCGAGCGGCTCTTTTTACCGGAACACAGTTATATCCGACATAAAGGTCAACTATAGACCCTTTTTAAGGGACTTAGGGGAAATGCAAAATCTTATGGCCGCTAAAAGATTGTTGTTTGATCGGAAATAGAAAATCGCTGTGTTTTTTGTGTGGCTAGTGATTTCTCGGAAAAAAGGTTTTACTTTGATGCTTTTGTGTTTGCTTTGCTTTGCTGACTTATATTAAATAAGTCAGGTTACAAATGGTGCGTGATGAATTGTTGTGCATTACCGCGCAGCGACTTTATGCGGGAGACGTTGCACGGCGGTTTAGGTTTAGTCAGTAAAGGTCTGACACTATCCGCTTCCTCTCCCGAGGGTGCATTTGACCGCGAAGATTCCACCACCGTTCTAAAATAATCAGGTCCCTGAGGCAGCTTTTGTTCTACACAAATGGCCCAAAGAGATATGAGATATGAGAGATATGATGTTTTCCAAGAAACAAGAAGGTGATAAAACAAAAAAAGACAGTAAGCGCATGTGGCCTGCTTTTAAAAATATATATAACTAGACAATTCTGACAGTTTTAAACAAATTGTATGAGCAGGTCTTATAATTTCTTTAGTATATCGTTCTAATAAAATCTGACAGTTATAAGTTTTATTCCCGACATTTTCAACATCTCGGCTTAAGTGAAGAACTGTGTGTTTAACAAATTAATCGTATACAATATCAAAAGTATCTCAACCAATCATGTGGTTCAACGCAATCACTCGTGACTAAATTGATTCAACGGTTTAGCTAAATTGAGCGGCTTAGTAGCCAATGTGAAATCAATCTGACGTCACGGATCATTAGATACATAGCCGGGATATCTTGATATTTGATAATGAATATTATTACTAGAGATTATGAATGTTACACAATAGCTTGGACGTAAAGTCGTTTTCAAGTTCTAAAAACGTCTATATTATAACTTGAAACAGGAAATAACAAAACAGGCTGCAAAAACAGCACACGCTATTAATCTAGACTTGTCAGATGCCCCAAAAAAATGGTCAGGTAAATGATGCTGTTAAAAAATTTCGAAATATTACATTTCATATTTCCAAACCCAGTGGTGTAAGCACTGCTCCAATAAATCCCAAGCAAATATTTTAATTTATGGTGTCAGCATCGTCAAACTCTACAAAATAATCATGAACTTTGGACCAGCCGTTTTGCCATGAGGAAGCAACAATCCCAAACATAATTTTCAGAATGTATAATTTCACAATAAACGATCATCACAAAACTTATGCATAGGTTCAATGAAAGTCATAAATTATTTTGTTGTCCTTTTAAGGTTCTTGAAAATGAATCTCAAAATAATTCACGACGTGACCTAGCACATATCCTTTAAATTCAAATAAATCACGAAAAAATATTCAATTTATTCATACTTAGCATGTATTAGGGTCCTAGATCAACTTTACGAGATCTGTCTGTGTAAGGGTTTTGGTTTAATCTAGTTCGAATATTCCCAAAAAAAGTATTGAAATTTTTATCGAGAGTACTTTTTTGAGACAGTAATAAATGGCTGGATTGATAGGGATAGGGGCATTGTTTGGAAGATATTTATAGAAGCGTATGGTCGTGAGGTTGGGTACTCTTAAAAATGGTTGAGTATCGTCAGTTTATGTAAAAATAAAATAATAATCAATGATAAAAATAAAAAACATTAAGAAAAATAGCAACACTAAGGGTTCCACACGAATAGGCTAATGAAAACCAATTTTCAAAAGAAAATTGTTCTTTCTTTTGAATTATCAAATTCATAATTTTAAAATTATAAGATTTTCTTAGTCATGTTCATATTTATTCAAATGCATGAAAGTATATCCATAATATCTATCATAATTCAATCTTCCAGCTTCACCAATAATGCAATAACTTCTTTCATCATAACCTATTGACTCTGACACCAAAGTTCAAACGGTCAAGACCAAAACAATATATTACCTAGAGACCTGGGGTCTACCACCTATTAAAGTACGATCATTACGCTGTGGAAGCAAGGCAGCGTTCTACGCCATGTATAGCGCTGTCCCGCTCTTTCAGTCTAAATTGCAGATCAGGTAGGCCCTCTGACCCTGCCTTAATGCGAAGGTCTCAAAGATTCTGAGCTGTAATCAATATCTTGGCATTATTAATGTCTAGGATTCCATGGTATCTAATGCCGAATTTCTTGGTATTGATAAGACAAACTACGTTAATTAGAGTACCTACGTTTAACGGTGGGAGGAAATTGCAGCCATTAAAACAAAATTATAATGGATTAATTTGATATTGCTTGTCAAGAATTTGGGATGGTTCGGGTCTTTTTGAGCATAAAGTGGATTAAGAAATCAGTCTTGTCGAAAAACATAATAGTTACAGAACTTGAGATTTAAGAAATCGTTTGAGATTAAGTAATTTGGAGCGTTTTCTATTGTTCCAAAAGCGAGAGCTCTAATTTACTATACAATAGCTTAGTCACATAAATAAATCACATTTTTGATTCACGTCATTTAAGGCCAGGAATTATTTGTTCAACACTTCATGGAGTTAGAAACGTCAATCATTACCGTGAATACTCTGCATTTCCTAAACACCGAACATTCACCATATCATAAAACAATAAATAACGATGCTCTTTACAGCACAAGGTTTAACAAAGTCTCTTAAATAACAACGTCTTAATTGAAACTCCTTGCTTAAGAGCATACGTGGTATCAGGGAGTTCTCGTCTCTTTCTTTCAATACGGACCATGAAAGTTTTAATGAGTTGCTTTAACTCGACATACGAGTGTTCTACAGGCTATGGAAGATTATGGAGGGACTATGGAATCCATGGAGCAACTTATAAAGGATGGTCTTTTGAAGTTGGATATTGTAACTCCGTTTCTCTAAGTGCACACGGGAAGTTTAATATGAGTTTTGAGTTGTTTCATACTTTGTTACTGTAATTGCAGATTGTCGAATGTCTTTAGCTATATTTTGTATTTTAGTTTTGTTCAAATGAGATTTGTTCGAGATTGTTACTGTGTAACGTGGATTATTGGTTTTGATTCTCGTTATCGAATAATAGATTAATTAGGCAGAAAATAAAAGTACCCAAAAAACTGTAGTAATCAGTTTTTTTGTTACTCCCTCAGGTAAAACTTCCATATCCGTTATCACTTTAAAGACCAAGAATCAATACAGGCGCTTTTTCTGAAATACTTATCGGAACTTGTCCCTGAAGCAACTAATATTTCCTCCATTCCCTAATCTGTTAAGCTTTAAATTCTTACCAGAAACCGAACACAGCATTTTGCATCTATAGCAGACTTAGACTGGTTTTCAGCTACTCAACCATGCTTCAACCTAAAAATCCAAAGCTCAACATTTTCCTTGTCCCCAGCACCTCAAGTATGGGTCGTGGACGAGGCTGGTGCCCCTCTTCTGGAGAAGTACTACGAGGCGGAGTCGACCCTCGCACTGCTGTGCAGAGCTCGGCACGTGGAGACGCCGGCGATGCTCACTTGGCTGCACGAGGGCAGAGCTTTGAATGCTGACACCACTAGGGGTGGGATCAGGTACGGTGAAGTTACTGGCTTTGATACCAGGGTTTTTAGGAAATTAATATTTTTTTTAAATGGTAACATGTTTTTTTGTTGAATTTCGTGTCGCTTAAGAGTCGGTAATAGCATTGCAGACAAAAATACTAGAATAAATTAGTTGCTTATGCCAATCGCGTCATTTTTGCAAGATCGAAACCACCTTCACATACATCTAGCTCTTACTGTGACTTCTGCCCGGTTTAATGGTATCCTCATGTACTACTTTCTCATGCTACATGCTCTCCTGCTCATCACCCCTCATGTACTATTATTATTTGCTCTTCTGCTATCAATCTGATGAACTACTACTATCTGCTTTTCTGGTCCTTATCTTACCATCATATTCTTCTGCTACAGTTTTTTTTTTTATATATATATAACTTGAATCAGAAGAGTTAAATGTTTCTTGCTTTTTCGTATTCATGCAACTACTAGAATAAAGCTTCATGATAACTTCAGAGTAACAGCTAAACATAGCAAAGGCTACTTTCACAACATTTTATATTTCAACCTACAAAATGTTCTAAAAATAAATTCGTCAACGTCGTTTAGACAAACATGTAGTTCATTTTCATGGTAGACAAAGGAAAGATAAACAACACCGAACTTCTTAAGTCTGAGAGTTTTGAACTTTTGGATCAAAACACAAAATTGGGTGAAGAATACTATACTTTGCGCTTGATGGAAAATCTTGATATTTTCATGCATTTTGTTGGCTGAAGTACTATAATGATGTATGCTAAAAAAGTATATAAGATTGTTTTATAGTTGATAGAGAAAAAATGATTAATTTTGAATAAGTCAAGAAATCATTAGTGAAAATTCGAAACTGATGTCTATTATAAATACAAGCTTTGCTTAGTTTGGATGGCGCTGTGGAATATTGTTTTATCATGAAATAATTGGTGAAATGCAACAGAAAATATTAAGTTCATTTAAGCCGTATCTCCTTTATCATCATCCTCATCATTACCAGCCCATGTTCGTCCAGTGCTGGACGTAAGCCTCCACAATTGTACGCCATCGAGATCTATTTCGGCTCACTTATCGATACAAACATTTAATAATTCAAATCACTTTGAAACACGGTAATAATGCTTGATTCAGTATTACCTATGGTATAGAGAAAAAGGGAAGAGAACCGGATTGCTTATAAATATACAATGGTAACGGCGGCGTGGCGCGGCCCACGCAAACGCAGAACTTAGGAGGCCCAGACATTTATGAAATTTTAAATAGAGCTCGCTGAAAACACGCCGGTTGACAACCAACTAATAAACCGCCGTTTTAAATATTCTGATGTGCTTTCTTAACGATTTATGAGATTTTAAAGGCGAATTTTTTTTAATGTTGCCAGAATATAAGTTAATTGATGAATATCCAATCAAATGAGGTGTTAAAGTTGTAAAGTTGATGCAAATATTTTACGAAAAACAACGACAAGCTTTTAAAAGTTCCTTTTTCTGCAAGCACGACTTTTTAAATATACAGAAACACAGAACCGTACATTTCCGAAAATTTCTAACAATACACAACTTCGAAAAAATCTAACTACAAGAGCAAAACTAATTGAACGAGACCTCTATATATTTAAATAGCACTTATGACATGACAACTTCTACAATACTGACCACAGACCATTCTCTCAAGAGTTATTAAAAAAAATGCAAATCATATTACCAGTCCACATCGTTCCACAGCCATTCAAATACCTCTTAACCGTCTTTCCATTCTAAAAATATCATTTAAAATGTATTTCCCATTCTAGTGTGAAGACGGAACAAGTGCCAGGTGGCGCTGACAGTCAGCTGCGTTTAGCACGTGTAAACAGTAGTGACGCTGGGAACTACACGTGCGCTGTTCGGGGAGCGAGGTCACACACAGTCTCCGTGCACGTGCTTAATGGTACGTATCGTGAAGGTGTCATAGTAGTAAGTGTGTACGTTTGCTAGCTCTTTACGCATAAATGGCTGGACCAATTTCGATGAATTGTTGTTTTTAGTTTGGAGGTAGTTGTTACCTTGGATTAACACATAGGCTACTTTTATTTGACCTCATTAGAGAAGGGTAATGATTTTTGGTTAAATAACTTGAGCTTCATGAGGTAACAAAAAAAACACTCTCATATAAAAACACAATACATACTTTTACGTACTTTTATTTTTTGTACAGGACCGAGAATATCTTTACGAATCTTTTCTTCTTTTCTTTTCCTTATTATTTAAAATATATTTTCATACCTTTCCGGGTTTTAACTAAAAGACTTTCTGATTTACAGGTAAGTCGAATATTTATCGAGAAATTCAATGATTTCGATTCGAAGGACCTTTTGCGGGCTGTCCTATATACATATAGAATGACACGGGTTTCCCTATTTCCTGGTATTTTGGACAACACGATTTAATCCGTGGTTTGGGACAGGAATAAGCTATGCCTTCTAAGAATTAATATTGGGTAAAATATGAGCATTCCTAAACACACAATTCATGTGTATCTCTTTGAGTAAACGTATCGTTAAGTATCTGTCGTCGAAGAGATATAAATATCTTAATATGATAAAAAAGATAGTATATTAAAAAATATCTTAACTAGTCCAGGTGAAACGTCAAATAGCAATTAAATGCATGTAATTAATCTGAGAGTTGGTATCCAATTGTTTGATATGTGACATATGAACCTTTCAATAGAATAATAAAAAACAAGAAGTCAATTCCAAACTACGAAAAAAAACTGATCTGGAGAGAAAATAATTGAACTTGGGACTTACAGATTCAACTAATAAAATAATCAGTGTCAATAGTCAACAAACTCACGTAACGAACATTTATAAACCTACGAAAAAAAACAAGTCATAAAAAAAGCGTACCTGAGAAATAAGTTTTCAATGAATACGAAAATGAATAAAAATGGAACATTTGTCGAGTTCTTTCAAGGAAAATCCTGGTTGCAAGTAATTGTGCGCAATTCAAAGAGCGGGGAACAGGGAACTATGGAAGTAGTGGGACTCACTTTACTTTCTATCACAAACTAGTTTGGCTTGTCTGTACCTACGTTTGTTAAAAATATTGGGGAAATTATAAAGAAGCTTTTTAGTAGTTCTGTGGGCTTTTGAAAAATTAACGAGATATTTAAGCGACGCATAATCTGTTTAAACCACATATAAAAATATCGTTGTAAAGGAAAAACAGACTACGCAATTTCATAGTATTCAATTAAGTACCGAGTCGGTCAAAATTGTCTAGGTAGTTCACCCATAACATAACATTCAAGAATGATACAACGGTTTCAGAACTAGATATCTGCAATAGAACATTCAGTCAATTCCGAAACTGACCTAACTTGGTCGGTCAATTTACAATCACATCGCCTTATCACCTCAAGATCAAAGACTCCTTTCACTCCCAAAATTGACCGAACGATCTTGATAAATAGGTGCACGAGATTCATTTTTTCATTAAAGTATGGAGAATTTAAGTCCTCGCGAAAGCTAGTATTAAAAGAAAACATAAGAAAGAATATTTAAACATAAATCTGAGTCAGTCAGCGTAAAAATAAATGATTGATAACGATCAGTATCATACAATTCTTAATAAATAATACACCACTTACCGCCCGACATCCGATACTCGATAACTGAAACTTCAAAGAAAAATGGAAAAACAAACATCAAAATTCAATCTATAATATCGAGGTTAAAGTAAAAGTTCCTTTAAGTTTGATCTCAACTCACAAATGATATTATTATGTAAATTGGGAAAACCGAAGTTTTTATGAGAACGCTACGAAAACTGATTTAAGTAGAAGTTGAGTACTGTAGTGCCTAAAATAATAATTTTGTGTATTTCATGTTGTTCGGGTGAAGGTTAATGAACCTTATTTTTAAGACATTTTTTTCCATACCTTTTAATCAAATTATGCTACCATAAGTAAAATAACTGTTACTCTGACTTCATCCATGATTTTTCATGATTTAGGTCATATAGATACTGAGCAATCTATCTCTTTTACGAGTCATATTTTTTCGGTCATTATCAAGAGGGTTGTAAAGTCAAATCGTCAATTTAGAGCTTTGTTCTTGCATACAGCTGTAACTGCCACTCTCAAAGTAACCTATTACTTTTAATTCTAGCTATCTTTCGAAAAAGACCCATCAAAATAAGTTAAGTAATTTATGAGAAAAACTATTCCACGTTATCACAATCGTAGTTTAGGTCAAAGTTTCAAACCGGAGCAATATAAAGTGATTTGTTCAATGTCGTAAAAAGTTTTTATCTAGACTTCCGCATTGCTTGTTGCAAACTTAACAAAAAGGTTCCCTGATATCATGATCATATTGTGTGGACTTGACAGCTCTTACGAAAAGAAGTTAAACCGCGAAAAAGGGGAGACATTTCTGCAAGACTTTTATTTGTTTTTGTTTATTGTTTAAGCCGCTTTCTTTCCAAGACAGTTAATTTTTTTTTATAAAAAAAACGGAATTTAATCCTTTTGATGCTGGGGGTTTCACATACATTCAAGTCACATGCACAATCCACCATGTAAACGCTTGTCTTACTTGGGGATCGAACCCGGTCACTTCGGAACCACTCGGCTATGCGTGCAGTCATATCATCGAGAGATAGTACACATTCACTCCTATATACTTTGACATAAATTCCAAAAGTTCTATTTCATATATTTATTATTCTAACTATTAATATTATAATGTATTTACGTTCAAGGTAGCACTTTAAATGATAATGCTCGGTCTTGAATTTTATGAGTTCTGTGAAGTTAATTTCTTGAATATTCATAGGAAGACTTTGTGTATGCCACTGAAGTGTTTTATGAAAATAATATTTTTTATATTTTACAAAATACTACAAATACAAATTGTATTAAAATGTATATTTTTAGAGTTACTTTCCTGGGGATGATTATTAAATGATGCATTAATTAGTTTCGGACCCAATTAAAGTCAAAACAAAGAAAACAGTCTAACACCACATTTATTGTTGTATTTTAGGAGCAAGAGATCGCAATACACTTCTTTGCGACGTGTCTCACTTCTAGAACTGCAACATTTGTATTTTAGGGCTCTCGGACGGTATTTTATAGGTCGGCGGTCAAGTTGATGTTTCTAAAATTATGTTCTCTTATGGTCAAAGATTTTTATATCTCAAACAGAATCTTTTATATTAATTTATTTTCGAATATCTCTGTATATGATTTTCGTTTCATTTTTCTTATTTTCCGTATTTCTGAAATAGTTTTACATCCCAGTACTACCCATAACTATGCCAAACATCACATTTATATAACCTATTGTACGAGTATATCTTTTGTATTACAATTGACGCAGTGTGTATTCAGTTTTTAACACATACCCTTTGTTCCAGAAGAAAGCCTAGCTGAACTGCACGCCGGTACCGAGTCACTTCACCCGCCGACGGTGACAACACTAATCTTACTTCTCACGTTAATTTACATAACGGGACAGAAACTGTTGTTTACACCTGTGACTATTTTCCCAACACTAGCTAATGTTGAAGTGGCCAAGGGCCAAGTTACCGAACTTTATATATTGTTACCTACGTGATACGAAACGTCGAGAAACATGTAAATATACGTTTGATTATGAAGATTAATTAATAAATAGTTATTGGGAAATAAAATTTCATTGTATAACTCATTTGTTTCATTTCTGTAGCCATTTTTTTTTGAAGTTGGTACCTTATCCGTTTAACTTAAAACCGTTTACATTACAATTTTGCTTCTACCTCTACGCCATGTATAGCACTGTCACGTTTCAACTATCATAATAATATTACTTTACGACGTGTTTCTAGACTCTCAGGATATGGTGACGAAGATTTCATACTTAAAAAAAAACCACTTAACTTTGGCATGTACTTCTACAATAGTCTATAACAGTTGAATGTTAGGAACTTAAATACAGTTGAGATGAAAGCTTAAGAGGGTAAATAGCACAGTTGGAAGGGAAAGTAGTCTCATTGACTTTTAAAAGAACCCAACATCGAATTTTCTGTGTGACTGATTCGAACAAGAATTGACGAACAAAATGGGAGGTCGGAAATGCTTGTAAATAACTGTATTGTTTTTGACAGATTTTTAACTAAGGTGAAGTTTTTTGAGTATGAGTAATTATGGGCTATACCATGTGCACTCGATATTCTCTATTCGTTTCTGCCAGAACTGTTGTAATTGTGGTTAACAGAATATCGGAAAAGTTAGAAAAAAACAGCTTTTACATTTCGTACGGTCTATCTACTGCTGCACGGGACCAAATAAGTAGGTACTACGCAAGTGAATTCACCGAGGTCAGGTAGTGCAAATAAACAAACCTCTGTTTTTGCTAATAAAATTAGTTTTGAAAATTCGATCTCTGCAGTACTGCTTCAAAAATTCAAAAGTGTATTTCCATAGTGATTTATCAGTACGCCCAAAACACACAACACACACACACACAAACAATACGGCAAACTGTCAACATTACATCACATAGATACGAGAACACATCCAAGTAAACTGTACTGTAATTGAATATAACGCGTTATCCTACAAATTTGTTTCGCATTCATATTCAAAGCGTAAGGTCGACCTTACCGCGCTCGTGAATCCTAAATATTATTTTGTTGTTTCGATACATGTTTATAAGGAATAGGAAATTTAACTAGAAATCAGTCATCAGCTCGTGGCTCAGCCATAACTGCACAAGTTAATCGACCCCAGGTTATGCTACGCTTCACACACGTAGGACTTTATAGGTGCAGTTTTAAATGGTGTGATGACCTTGATTTCTCTAACAACTGCTGGAAGGGCATAACGCTGGTGAGAGAGGAATGGAAGGATCGAGCGTTTTATTACGCAGAATAGAAAGGAGTAGAAAAAGTGGTTGTTAAGAATCATGCTTTAAGTAGCATTTGTTTATTTATTGAAATAAATTTAAACAATCCTGTGTTCCTTCATAGTAAAATTTTGTTAAAAATAATCAATGAAAAATGTCAGAAAAATAATGTAACATACAAAGTACAAACATTACAAAAACATGTGCCAAATGCAGTGTAGGACAAGCAACATTTCTAGTGGTTCATGGCAGTGTGTGCAACGCCATTCATCATTCCCCTGCCCTTATCCCAATTATTTTATTTGGGGTCGGCGCAACATGTCATCTTCTTCCATACCTTAGTATCGGCCGTCATCTCACAAGAAACTCTCTTTACAGTCATATCGTCTTTCACACAATCCATCCACCGTTTCTTTGGATGGATTGTGTGAAAGATTCTTGCCTATAACGCCATAACCAGATTTAAAAACTGCGGGACCTTTCGCTATTTAGACCTAGACAAGGTATTTTTAGCTTCCAAAGAGGGACTAAAAAATACGAAAATACAGACATAAGAAATATTCTGTCTTGATGAAATAAAAAATAGCTACAATGTAAAATATAAAGAGAGACAAGATAAAACTTTTTAGAACCACTTTAGATTCTACCTGCTGTTGACGGTTCCTTTTAATAGAAACGTCAATAAAACAACTCAAAAAGTGTTTTATACGATATTTACAAAGAGAGTAAATGCCTCAAAATGTTTACTTGACACAAAAAGTTAAATATATTTTCTTTTGTTTTCATTGTCTTGTCTACATAAGAAATAATAGCTCGTGGTTGAGGTACAACTGCACAAGTGGATCGTTCACAAGTTATACTCCAATACTATTTAAAGGGCTCCGATCCAAATAGAATACCTAGTTTGTTATCATTAAAACGCATCAATGTATGTGGGTATGTGTCGTCGGAGACGTCATATCTCTGAAAGGGATGAACCGATTTTGATCCTCATATCAAGATTTAGTAATGACTTAAAATCGTACCAAGATGACTGAGCAACATAATATAACACATTCGATATTTCTAAATACTGATGAAAAGCAGGACTTTAAGGAGTTACGGGAATATAAGTGTAAGTAAATAAATTATAATTTGGTAAAAACTAAATAAACCAATGCTTTGTTTTTCGATTTCCTTTTAATTGCACTTACTCTACAAAAATACATTTTAAAACAATCTTCTTAAACTGCTCCCGTTGGTACCAGGAGATCAGAAATTCAAAAGAGTTTATAGCCCCTTGTACGACTGTTAAGTTGATATTACACAGTAACTTATACTCGTCTGGTGGTTTCGAAGCTTGTTATTCTCGAACGTTTTCAAAGAGATCTTGTTATGTCCTGTTTTCCTGGTACTTTTTTGTTTGTCTTATACTGTTTGGAAAGAAAAATCTAGAAGCTTATTTGCTGTTGCGGAAGTGACTGGAAGAAACAAACTCAGAAATTGGTTGAAACCGTCTTCATCTTGGCCCAGCAGTAGAAGATGTACTCATACCTACTACCTTTTTTGCGAGGTGGAACGGGATTGGTCTTATTATACCCGTTTGGTAAGGGACCAAGGGGATTTTTTTATTGAAACTGCCTAGGATAGAGCTATTTGACCTGCTAGATCGATTATATTCATAAACGATTACATTTTTTACTATTATTTTTTAATAGGTCCAGCATCACTTCTGTTTTTATATTCATGTCCTTACTCTCATATAAAAATATCCTATTAATAACGATAGATTTAATCGGAACTCACATTTTGTATCTTACTTAAATAAAGCTATTTAAAACAACTCTTCATTTATTAAACACATGAAAACAAACTTAAAAAAGTATGAAAAAGAAATCTTCAATTTACGATTTGTTTAAAGATAAATAAAGATTCATCATAAAAACTTTAACTACAGAATCCACAATTCTAGAAAACAATAAAATAAATAATAATTTTACCATCGACTTTTGTTTCTTTATAGTATATTTCACATTTCATTGAACTCAAACCGAAAATAAACCTATTAATTTATTAAAAGAAAATCTAACACAATTTCGGCTTAATAATAAATGAGCTATCTTTTGTTTGACGTCAAATAAAGTTGTAAATTATACATCACTTACTACTTAAAGCTTTGATTGTTTAGCCAAGTGATTTTCAACTTTACCTATAACGAAATAGAGGCTTTTTTAAGATAAGTTGAAATTTTGTCTGTCATTTTAAATTACCTGCCGAAAATATCCAAATTAATTTAATATTCTAGACTGTACAGCTGTCTATATTTTCTACGTATCATATCGCTATTAGTTGTGTCAAGTCATTACACTTTCTTCTGAATATTTTATTAGTACATTTTTTTTACGGTACTAAAAGGACGAAAGGTTTTCATCCATAGGTATTCTAAAATAATTGTAAAGTCAACTTTTTTAGAAATATCATTCAAATTCAAAATTAATTTACAAGTTTATTCGTTTACCTTACAAATAAGAGTTTTTCTAAGTTCAAAAGCGCCCATTCCTATTGATTACTAATTTCATGAATTACTATGATATCAGTTTCAATTAAAAAACAAAATCCATCATAGGCTCACGAGGTACCAAATCATTCATATTTTATACTTTTACAAAACTAGAAAATCGACTACGACATAAAAATATGTCTAACCTGCCAGTCTAAAGAAAATAACGACTGTTTGAACGAGGCTTCAGAAAACAGTACTTAACTAGGTAGTAATTTAAAATTTACGGTTACAGCCACATAAAATGGTTTGTACATTTCAATCGCTAAAAGTTCTTGTAAATCCTACCAAGCTGTAACTTCAACAGCCCGTGAAGGTTTGGCGAAGAAAAAAAATAGGCCGTTAGCGTCCAGGTATGAAAAACTCTCTCGGATTGCCGGTTTGAATTTTTGAGGTGTAAAATTTACAAAATGATTTGGTGTGAAAATTTTCTGGTGATATTTATACAAAGATTTTAATTTTTAGTTCGAGTACCAGACTAATGTCTTAATTGGTATCATTAACATTAACTTTTATCATAAGGCATTCTAATTCATTCCAATAATAAATGACAATTTAACTCTTTTGTATTAAATTATCAAAAATAATCAAAAGAGTAGTTTTTTTTTTTAAACAGATAATAACAGTATTTTTAGCTAGATATTATTAGTAGTTGGTTAAATCAATAAAATCCGTGCATACCTACAATATTTTAGTCAATACCTACTCAAAAATCAAATAAAAAAAACTGCCTCGGGCTCAATCTAACGTAGTTCTCAACCAACGCTAAAACCAAGTGGGCATATAAAGTCTGTGGCAGAAAAACTCCATATAAAAGTTCTCCACAATACGCAATCCAGTACGAGAGCTACCTTCTCTTGATACAAAACTATTGCACTCGTTAAAGCAAGATGCCGCTCTATATTTTGTAGTACGTCTCGCTTCCACCACAGCAACGTTCCTGCCTTAAGTTCTGGTGGTATACCCCCAATAGTAGCAAGTAAAACCAATACGGTTCGAAATAGAATTCGTCGTTCAATCAACGTGGTCTTTGAGCGCGGTCTATAAATATTATGGATGAGAAATAAGTTTTAGATCGCGTGTGATCAATGTTCATACTATATTTGTCATTCATTGGAGATTATTTTTGTTGTGAGTGTTATAGATTGTTTGTATTTTTATTTTAGAAAGAAATGTACTATGAAAAAGTAATAAATTCATCCAGTCATTGAAGTGTTAACTGTTAACAAAACTATAACGTTGTAGGAACTTAATCCTTGTGTATAAAGCCACCAAGACTCAGAACGAGCATTAGTGGTTCACACAAATGCTTGTCCTACGATGGGATCGAACCCGCGACAACTCTCGCTAAGTGGAATTTAAAGAAAAACAACCTAAATAGCCTGTCTAACAAAGTAAACAGCTTTTTTTACATCGAAAATTGCTTGTTTGTATTCTTGTTCAGAATCCATTCAGAATATCCATTGCAAGCAAAATCCAATGCGCAAACTAGAGCAATAATACAATGCAAATATATTCAGCTGTGACGATGTAATTACATTGAGTTACCAGCATTCAAATAGACCAAAAATATCGCATGTATATTGGTCAGAAAACCGGATCCAGTTAAGCCGTGGTTTGGTGCGCAAATAGTAACCAAATTTTTGTATAAATCAGTTTTAACGATTACTTGATACTTGATATACAATGACATACTGGTAATATAAATAGTTCGAAGTTAATTTTGAATATCGATCATGAAAAGGGCTGAACCTATTTGAAAAAAGGGCGTTCCGCCAGTTTCATAACAACAGCATCTTTTACCTTTCCACTTATTTGATCGACAAAAAAAAAATAGAGTTATGAAAGTATTTAAGGAAGAGATATTAGGGAAATTTAAAATTCCATCTGAAACTCGGAGTAACTCAATATGACTTGGTCATGAGATGGTTAGCCACCCAAGGACCGGCCGCACCAACATAGCTTAACCTGTGATCAATCAATTTATGCAGTCGTAGCTTAATTACGAGCTCCGATTACTTGAGTAAATAGATCAAGCAAACAAAAATATAAGACATCGCAATTGCATCTTCAACAGGATACATTTCATGCCAAAATTACTATTCCTAAGTTTAATATCCAGTAAATTTAAAGCTTACTTCATAAATGGAAGACGGTTCTCTACACTAAATTGCAGACTTAATGTCTTCCCAAATTTCATATAGATTCACTCAATACCACTAGTGCTGGCATAAGTGAAATATGGTTGTATTAATGGGTAGTAATGTGTTTGCGGTGTGTTTTCAATGAGAGTAAATTATAAAGATAGAGCTATATCACCGTAGTTAGGTGTTGCAATATGAATTTACAAAATCAACTGGCAATAATAGGTATAATATAAATAAGAGATAAGAAATTCTTTTTTGCCTCGAACTGAGTCTTTACGGGGCTGGTATAATTTTACATACAGAATGGATGAACTTCAAGCATTTGAAGTAAACAGCAAAATCTCAAGCAAAACACACTAACGACAATGCATTCATTGAAATACTTCCCCGAATCGAGCCTAGCTTTCCCTTGTAAGAGCTCAAACATGTAACAAAACTAGTGGCAAATAATATATTCATCGTAATTTCGCGACATTTCCCACACACACACACACACAGGCTCTCTCACAAAAGCGTACAAGTTGAATTTACTTTGCTGAATTCCTTTCTCATGCACGCGTGTATCTACACACGGATATATATTTTGGGCGGAAACGATATTTCGTAATTATTTATTTTGGTATCTTATAGTAGTATGTAGTTGAGGAGCTCGTGGCTAAGCTATAACCGCATAAGTGATTCCATCACAGGTTAAGCTATGCTTGATGCGGTTGGTCCGTAGATGGGTGACCATCTTTGTCATAACGAGTTCCTCCGTGTTTCGGAAGGCACGTTAAATTGTGGGTCCCGGCTGTTATTCCTACATCTTTGACAGTCGTTACAGGTAGTCAGAAGCTTGAAAAAGTCTGACAGCCAGTCTAACCAAGGGGTATCGTGTTGCCCAGGTAACTGGGTTGAGGAGGTCAGATACGTAGTCGCTCCTTGTAAAACACTGGTACTTAGCTGAAACCGGTTGGACTGGTAGCCGACCCCAACATAGTTGGGAAAAAGCTAGGCCAATGATGATCTTATAGTAGTATAATGTAATGATAACTTATTGCAACTAATTGAAATCCTACTAATATTATTAACGTGAAAGTTTGTAAGTATGGGTGGTCGTTGGGATCATTTTCGATTTTTAGCAAGCGCAGCCGCTGGCGACATCTAGTTTCATCAAATCTTAAAGTTACTCATAGCCACTTCACATTCTTGGCTATATTCGTTACCCATTCGTTACAACACAATTTTATTTTACTTTAAGAATACATTTTAGTTTAGCGTGGGAAGTTCCATAAAATAAAATGATACCACAGTATACGCACGCGTATTTTTCTGGATTTAACTATTCAGGACCGGAGTCCTTAATCACGCAGCATGCATCCTGATCCCGCCGCCGCTAGCTCGTGTATTAGAGTCATCCTAAGAAATGTAGTATAAAAATATAGCCACACAAACATTTGGATTATTTCATCCAGACTTATAACAAATTGATATGAAATGCAATGCATTTATGATTTTTGCAAGTAAGACTTGAATATTAGCTTCTCACATGTTATGTTTTTCAATAGGAAATTGACATTTAAAATTATGTGTATTAGTAATATCCTAACCCTGAAACTGGATACGGGAACTGATCAAGAAAGTTCATATAACCTTAAAAACTCACTCGTACTGCTATTGAGATCAAACCTTCACCTCCAGCATTCAAATCCATACATAGAACTGCATAAACTGTACGAATAGCCTAGTGGTTGAGGTCACCACGCCAAACTCGCGGGTTCGATCCCCGCGTAGGACAAACATTTGTGTGATCCGCAAGTGCTTGTTCTGAGTCTGAGTGTCTTTAAATTGTGCATGACATTTGAATGTTTGTGAATCCTCCCGTTGCACAAGATTAAATTCCTTAGGGCGAGCGTCGATTGAAAAAAAAAACAAACAAGAAGAAAACCACCCCTTCTTTCATGCTCACTTTTCCACCACTTTTCTATCCATCATTAAAACCTACAAAACCTTGAACAAACAGCCGCAGCGTGTCATCCCCCATTCTCCTCCCGTATCCCCCTCACTAACAGGGAACGTTTAGCGTGCCTCACGCGAATTCCCCCGTCTATTGAAGTGGCATAATGTCGTACTCGTATCGTTTACCACAAGTAACACGTATACTGAGCGATTGTTGCTAGATGTTCTTTTCGAGAGCCGTGCTACGATTGAACTTGGATGCCTTGTTGTGTTTGATACAAGGTGTATGTTGGTATGGAACAAACAGAACGTACCGCTGATTTGGGTCGAGAAGAAACGCTGACGAAATTTTTGGTAGCTATATTTTTTAGTATTTAGTTAGTATTATTTTCGTAACTTTTTGGGTCGTAATATATTTAACCTGTTCGAATAAATGTTATTTTAAGCATTTTATGTAATACCGTCACACTTTTTAGTACCTAAAATATTTTTAGTATTGCACATTTTCCATTACACAGAACGAGAAAAATAACACAGGATTTTTAATTACATTTTCGTAAACACTTCAATTGAATTCTAGTACTAAATTGAATGTACATTCACACACGACTACGTCATAAACATTTAAATTTTGGTATCCAAAAATAAAAGCGAGCTTTTCAATTTAAACGGCATCGGATTGGTCGACATTTAAATCGCCACGCATTTTACTGCTAAGCGAAAAACCGTTTCACCACAATAGTCAGTTACAGAACATCCACTTTCGGATTTTTGTAATAAAAAGAATAAATAAACAAAGCTAAATTCTGTTTGTTTGTATTACATTGAAGTACAAAACCGTACTGCAGGTATTGGCACTAAAATTTTGTTACGGAATCAATGCGAAAATTTGTATATTGATCGAACGTACAGCTATTGAACAGTGTGAGAGCTGTTATTTTTTTGAGCTGATCTTAATAGCAAAACTCCAGGTAAGGTGTCCTTAAAGGCAAAGCACTTACTTGCAAATAATAAGTACATCAGTGTGAGTGTTGTGTCCAAACTAGAGGGAAGGGGTATTTGCCCAAAAATGGGATATTTTGCAACTGGGATATCATCGAGGATCAAAACGTAAATTGTAAAAAAATGACAAAATCAGAAGGTTAAATATTTAAAAGGAGACGAATAAAAAAATGTGAATATTCAAACTGAATCTACTGAAAAATCTTTTTGTAATGGCTTGACGCGGAGAGCGGTTTCCGCGCTGAATTCAATTGTAAGACAATTTACTGACAATTCCCTGGTTTCACACTCGGATGGCGGCGAGCTCACGTCAAACAGCGCCCGCTTTTTGTAAATATATCAAATGATAATCTGCATAATAATATGGTTTGCGAAAACGAGGTGAGATGTTACAATGATACTTTTTGTATGTTCTTCTTGGAGTGCCGTTTGGTAGCTGATTAAAGGGGCGGGTTATTAACATTTGTTTTTTTCGATCGATTTTTGATAAATCTTGTTGCAGGGGCCAAGACAGTCAAATGTTTGTTTCTCCTGAGGCACTATTACTTTAGGTCGGTGATAGTCGTGGGTTTCATTGTAGCTCCTGGTTTATAGGAGTTGCTTTGTTGAATTGCCTTTTTTGGTCTTATTTAAACAATTAAACTTGATTAGTATAATTTTTGAACGAACTCTACTTGAACGATCTTTACTTCTTGATGCAGTAGATAAACTAGATTATTTCTAAAAAAAACTAAATTCCTCTCAAAGATTGTTTTTTCCATTGAATTCAAGGCACACGAAAAAGCAATTATAGCATAAAATCGTTCGATAGTACTAATTTAGTGTGCTTACCCGAAACTATTTTGGTCTAAGAATGACAGCGAAATTTTAAAACTATTAACCATTTAGGTATACATAGAAGCTATGAACACACATGAAATATGAAATGGAGAACCAATGAAAGCTGACCACTAAGAGCTAGAGGAATATAAATAAACTGTGGTGTGTGATATTTTTTGTGTCATTTTAGCTCACGTACTGCGGTTTACGATTTTAAAATATTCCAACGAATGGAAAGTTAGTTGAAATATTTTTGACGCAAAATAATTCTTTATTCATTCTACGTTAGAAGAAAGCATTTAAGGTTTTGGTCAAGTAATTAAAAACGTATAATATACCCTTTTTATGGTATATGCATAAAAAGTTAAGGACAAAAAACGTATTAAAATAGGATTTATAAAATTGCACCAGCTTTACAAATCTCGATTCATTTTTAATTGAAAAGGATTACTGGCAGCTTAACTGAATTTTCCCTGAGGAAAACTTGAGATAAAGTATGTTTTGCGTGGATTTTCCGACATTTTCTTTACTAGATCTTTTAGGAGTTGCTCTGAAACTAACTAAATCTATATACTAATATATAAAGCTGAAGAGTTTGTTTGTTTGAACGCGCTAATCTCAGGAACTACTGGTCCAAATTGAAAAATTCTTTTTGTGTTGAATACACCATTAATTGAGAAAGGCTTTAAGGTATAAACCATCACGCTACGACTAATAGGAGCGAAGATACAATGGAAAATGTGAAAAAAACAAGGCAGGTATAAAGCATAACTTATATCTTCTACCCACAGGGACGAAGTCGCGGGCAACAGCCAGTGTGTGATAAATAAACGTGTATATTACTGATATTATTATTATAACGTAAAAAATTATGCAGGAAAACATCGTGTACCGACAAGTCTGAAATTTTTTCAAGGGATGTAGGTTATAAGACTTCCAATATTTTATTTGATTTTCTATGGACAAATTACAGCCTTGCGTAAAGACATACTTCAGTCGTCTGACCTACATGCGTTTACCATGATTTATGGTGTTATAAAATATATATTTGGTACACATAGCTAAAGGCAAACGTTGAACGTTATGGGTGTAGCCCATGAGACGCATTTCATATTTGTCAAGTGTGACTGTCTTGGGAAAAACGGTTCCGAACTTTGATGTTACGAGGTGAAAAATTAGTTTCTAAAAGTGCGTACGTCTTTTGTTAGGTTTGTGAGATATCAGAACAACCGTGTTTGTTTTTCAATCTCGATAAAACACTTACTATTATGCCCAATGTGTTCAAAGTTGTTTCTTCTGAAGTGAGTAAGTAGCAGTCAAAACCCGACGAGGCTTTGCCGACAATCGTTTTAATGAATCAAATACTAATATAACACATTTAAACATTTAACTCAAGATTGATCTGTATAATCTAAGGATATGAGACAAATTAATTATTTAGCCTACTGCTTACTCAAAGTGTATGAAATACATGTTTCATGTTTATAAATTAGGTACTTAACAAGGGCATAATGCTTAAAGCAAATCTTCTCAAGTTCAGATTTAAATCTACTCATATTCACATGTAACGGGCCATATAATCTGACACGTGTCATATTCATTGCAATATACGCGATCTATGCGACAGGCGTCTGGAGAGGTCTGTTGCAGATTTGATTGGCAAGCATTGAATTTCAGATGCATTTGAGTTCAATCGGTGTTCAGTTTCGAGAAGCAAAAAGACTGCAATGCTGTGAGATCACATACTTGAGTTTTATTTTTTAGATTTAATTAGTAAAAGTTTGTTAAAATTTTTCGGCATACTAAAGAACTGAGCTATTTTATGAAGTAATGTTTATTCACTACTTTAAAGACGATTTTTTTTATTATTACTTTCTGACTGATTTTATAATATGTTACCACTTTCCTGATAGCATTAATCTTATCTCATTATGAAAACGGGAACGCATAAAAGAAATCTACATATTATCTAAAAATTCTCACTTACCTACTTATTTTTTTGCCATCTGTTACATATAATATCCAAATAACAGAAACCTGATAAATATAATTTATGAGAAGCAATCATTTCACAATACACCAGAATAGACACAGTAATTTAGATGATGTTATTTCACCGAATTCCACTATAATTCCCCTAGTGACCTCCGGCACCGGCTGAATCAACTGCCCTACATAGTACTCAACGACATAATTATACTCTCAAATAACTTCGCAGTTCACACATAGTTTCGTCGCCGACCGCGGATCTCTAAAATCGGTACTCGACGTTCCTTGAATACCTCAATTTATGGGTCACTAAAAATTTATGAAGCCGATTCCTTTTCAGCTGACTTTGATGGGACCCTAATATTCTTTGTAATGACAGCATGATCAGTAAGTGTCGCCTTTGACTGACGAAATGTTATAAAAGGAGTTTTTATATTTTTTGTCCATTAAATTAGGTAGAGAACTCATTGGGTGAATGATTCAGTTGTTTTCGTTTTGATGACTGTAAGGGTGATATTATGCATGCGATAATATGCGATTTTAAGATCATTCGTTTCGTCAGCACAAAAGTAAGGTAAGAATTAATAATGCGAGTTATCTTTTTAAATTACAGTTTCAAAAAAACAAAATCGTCAAAAGTTTTGATAGTTACTTGCATGTTGTCAAAAATGAACTTTATTTACAAGCGAGATAGGGAAATGCTGCTATTTTTTCTCAAAGACAAGCAAATCCAATGCAATGGCGTATGAAATGGACTGTATGTGTATATCCTGGTACCTACAAATAGAAGCCGAAATAAAAATATAGTAATTCTTAAAAAAAAACATTCCGTATCTCAACGTCAGGCAAAGCTCTGGTTTTTTGAGGCCAGTACAGCTGCGAAAGATAACTCACGTCTAACGCACATGCATACTAAATTACACTGGGTTAGAAGAGTGCACTGCATTGCGCCTGCTGTGCTTATTGTCAGCTGTGGTGCCAAGTAAGTGTCTCATAAAACTGATAGACAAATGAACTTGGACAATATTAACGGGACTTTTAGGGAAACAATTGGAAGAAGTTAGAAGTCCCAAATTTTTTTAGATTTTAGTTTTTCTCTTCACTCACGGTTTTTTGCTTGGCTTTTTTGCAGATTACTTAGCTTACAATCTTACTAAATTGATATGGACATCGTATAAAGAAACACCAAAAAGGTGAAGTGATAAAGCTGGTTTTGTCATCTATTGAACCACTAACCTAAAAAACGCTAATTTCTTAAGCCTACTGAGGCTTAAGAAAACAATTCGCTTGGTAACCGTTGCAAAACCTTCATGACCCCAGCCTGGTGATATACCAATTAACAAACGGATAGACAGCGGTACCTTAGTAATACTGTACTGTTTATAACCTTTGTTAACCACAAAAATAGAATACAAAATAATATCATCATTCTAAGACACTCCCAAAGTGATGATGACTAGATTTATAGGCGTCGGCAAAAATATAGGTAATGTTTATAGGGCACAGGTGTTCCTTCCTATGATATATAGTTATTCGGCGGTGAACAGACACGCAATACATTAAATCGGATTTACGAACATCGCTGTTATTTGCAAGAGTGAGGTTTTATTCGATGCGGTTTGGAGTGTAAATAAAAGGTGTTTTTGCGTTCTGATATGGTCAGATGTATTTGTGGTATTATATTCGTTTTAATTCTGAAATTTGGGTATAGCAACTTACTATCTCTATACAGCTGGGCAATGGACTCTTCGAAGTCGTTTGTCAATTTTCTATTCTCAACGTACGAGATACGCGTTCAGGTAATTCCACCACTGCTTTTTCTGTCCATCCGCTGGCTTTCACGGTGTGTTTACCGTTGGCCAGATTCCACTTGCTAGGTTTCCAGCTATGATTCCACCACCACAATGTACCAGTACATATTTGTATTTGTATTAGTAATATGATGGATTTGACATTACCTGGTTTATAATAGGGACACAGGGCTTTTGCCTATTCGAAACATAGTTTAATTTCCTGATTGAGCTTGTTTCATGAGTAGCACTTTCTTAATAGCTCAGTCCCGGGGAGCCGATCCCTGCCTGCAAAGAACCTAAGATTATTTTTTATTTAAAATAAGGGTTGTTATGAAATTGAAATTAAGTTCTACATTTTGTGTTCCGTCTCATTTCTGCAAGTGCAACAGCCCGACTTGAAGAAGGGGTGGTAATACCCTGCATTAATATTGTTAAACAAAAATAAACTTTCACGACCAGACAATAAGTGTTTTTGACTTAAATTAATGTAAATATTTGCAAATTGATGGTAAATTTATTCACTGAATAACGTTATGTGGCTTACAATGTTTTTTGAATAATGCATGTCTTTGTCATTTTCTTTTTTAATTCGTGCATTAAAACTGTAAGTACGATGAACGTCAGTCTAGCAGAAACAATTGCTGTGCAAGAATAAACTTTAATCCTTTTAAATAAAGCCGGAATTGGTGTGAAGGTTCTTGAACATGTGACTGCTATTGTAACTACTTAAAATGCAGTTGAAGCTCATGCGATTAGCGGAACATTAGTCCAAATTATCTTCATGTTCTCAAGTTTTCGTGAGATGCATTTAAATGTAGAAACATTGATAAAATTCTTGCGAATTGTTTTCTTTTGTCTTTAGGTATGCAAACTTCTTGGTTTGGGTCTCAATTTTTAGGGCTTCATTTAAATACCTTATATAATTTGGTGGGACTGAATATTTGTATTTTATCTAGAAGGTACTAGATTAAATTAGGAGTGAAATTTTGTCTAAAAAGTTGTAACATACTATTTGAGTCTAGAACTAAAAAGTTTGCTATGCCTAACAAAATCAACCAGAATGGAACAAAAACCTATCCGTTCAAACAGCTATCTGGATGCTGAAAAAATAAATAAAAGCATTTTTTTCTCACTCTAAAGGGATTTAAAACAATCACGTGTCGTATTTATTTAAATAAAACCTTCACAAATATGATCTTCGCGTCTCGTTATGTTTACTTTATTTTGCATTGAAATATACTTTTTTATTTCTCTGGGAAAATATCACGTTTCGCTCCAACGGGATCACCTATATCTGTCAAAGATAACATTTTCCATCGTAATGTTAGCTATCATTTGTCATATTCACGCCCTACGTGAGTGGAGCGCCAAAGGCAGCGGAAATGGTACATTGCTTTTTATGAATATTTACATTATTAATACGTTTTACTGTTATTAAAATAGTAAAAATTCTTATCCATTTCTATATAAGATAATTCGTTATAAAAAAAAATACAGATATTTGACGTAAAATTAAAAAGAATCAACATAAAAAAACACAAACGAATTGAGAACATCCTTTCTAAAGTTTGAAAACAACTTTTAAAATATATGACAGATCTAAAAAAAAGTATTGCTAGTGGCACGAGTAGCGCCCACACAAGCTATGGTGTCTGTGTTGAATTCTTCGATGTGATGTCTTCTTCGTAGTATACTCCGTGCCGTTTTGTAGAAAAATAAACTACTATATAATCGCTGCTTCAATGGCCTCACAGGAAAAGATATGGCGATTATATCGAGGTTTTTGTTTCGCGAACAGAATTTATTAAGTGCCGTGTTTTTGACGGATTGCCCTTTTACGTGGACATTCAAAGGATGGTCGGTTTTTTCCACTAGTATATGTCTTTGTCTAGATTTTTTGATAGCTCTGAAGTCAGTGTTGAAGTGGAGTACTTAATTTAGTTTGTGTGGAAGTTTAGTGGATTCTATACTATTGATTCATTTTGGTCAAATGTTTTTTTTTTAACTCTAACATTTATATTAGGCAGATCTTGTAAACTACGGTATTTTGCTTTTAAAAAATAGGATGGGAACCAAATCAATAATATGAAAATCATGCACTACGGTTACACTAGTGGTCAAGTGACCGCAACAGATTATACAGCTCATAAACTTATTTGAAGGCAAGCATCAACAATTTATTAAAGTTAACACAGTTATTTTGCAAAAAAAAATCCACAACACATAGGTATAGCAAGCAGACATAATCTTTTAGCCACAATATAAAAGTTTGTTTAACAGTTTGGTCACCTAGTAGCCTTGCAGATACAGCAATTTCATACGGAAAATTTGGCATAAACACCGTTGGAACACCGCGGAGGTTTTTGGCAGTAACATCGCCAAGGTCTTGGCAACACTCACACTGTTTGCGATCATGTACAACATGTAACTTGCACGTTGTATTACACAAGTTAGGATACTCTAAATACTAGATAAATGCTGTATGACTACTGAAACTTCATGTTTTTTTGACCTTAAGTCATATTTTTTTCATCAAACCACTTTTGACTGACTATTAAAAAATATCACGAAATAGCTTTCACATAAAGTCTATTTAAAAAACCAAACAAATACTACTAAAACGTAATCAAATTCAAATACAACACAAATTATCATGAATATTAATTAAATGGGACATTACACACATAGCACACTGACCTACATATCCTAATATATTATGCTACATGTATGCACACACACATACGTAGCTATAGCCTGTTACAACGATACGCATACAGAGTATCGTATCGGGCCCGTGTTGAGAATTTCTCGGTAGTTTACAAATGTGCTTTGTAAGAGTTAAAGGTCACGAGGAATTACTTACAAGTAGGTTTTACTAGGAAAATGTTAATAGTGACTTATTAATATTGATTTATTAAATAAATCCCAACAAAACTATCTAGACATTGATTAACTTACACTGTATTTCAACAATACTTTGAGTGGCGTGTTGGTCTATTGGTTAGAGGCCCTGACTGCTACACCGGTGATCGTCCCACCCAGGGAAAATGTTGTTGTGACCGTTTATTCTAACCTAGAAGTCATTTATCACTAACATGTATGTATATATAGAAAAATGTAAGTATGTTTCCACAACTGCTATACCATAAATTACTTAAGGTTTTAGTTTTGAATATCTCGTCTCTATAATTAAACATGTTACTATAAGCTTAAAACATTAAATATACGAGAAATATATATAAACTATTTTATTTAATAGATTTTCGAAGGCGGGTCGATTTATAATTATGATTGCTTTTAAGACGGTTTCATCACGCGTAATTATCAGGATCAGAAATGTAGACCTTAATCATGAGCTGACGCGGCGCAAGAAACTTGTTAGGCAAAAAATACGACCAAATGACGATAAAAAAACTTATCTTGTTTTTGTTTGAAATGAAACACACGTATCATCAACTATATAAATTTAATCCAAAACTTTTATGTCATCAATTTCATCATCATTTCAAAATTCCAACGAAAAACAATATTTTATCAGCTTTCCTGTAGCAATAATCACCCGATACAAGCCTGAACCTTAGATTAGGCTAAAATTAATTAAGTCCTTAATCCAGTTCTGGGAAACCATCTATAAAGTCCCAGAGTTTTTCGCTGAACTAATCAATCAGGTTTTTACCAAAGAAAATTTCTTTTTGCCGACTAATTACAGTAATTACAAGATAATCTTACAGTATGGTGACGTGTTAAAGAATACTGAAAAGAAAAGATATAAGATTTTCAGCATTTTCTTTTGGAAATTACGAATGAAAAAAGGTCGTTTTGTGTGGATGGCTTATTGCTAAGAAGGCATACTAGCCCTTGAAATAAGACTATTTTAATATTTTGCGATAAAGTCCTTAGATTTTCCTTGTTTAACAATTTACGTTGGATATTCTGATATATTTAAAATACTATTTCATTTTCAAAGATACAACATTTCTAATTTTTTTTTTAACAGAAATTAGACTCCATTAAATTCTCACAATGCACCTTTTATGACATCTGTTAAAAAAGTCAACTCATAGCTGGCAGAGTAAGGTCACCCCACGTCAAAAAAGAAATCAATAGTGACACCCATATGAGCCCACATGGCACATAAAACCTCCTTTAATACTGCGAGCAATACAATCTCCAATGACCTCTGAATGCTCCTCTTGCTGGTTTGATAGAAACATCCAGTTCGGGCCTGATTGATTAGCGTCGACGCCGTAGGGTAAGGGCCTGTTTACAGCCTCAATGAACCCTTAAAGGGCCAATAAACAAACGTAAATATCTGTTAAGCGTAATGAAGTAAGATTGAAGGAGCACTTAATTAAAGTTTCTTTTTAATTGGTTTTAATGTTCTTTTTACGATTTTGTGTGAACTTTTCGATGTATTTGTTTTCTATCATGAATTTATGGATATTTATATTTCGAGCTACAGATCAGCTACGCACATATTATTATTAACATTAAAAAATAATAATATCGAAATGAAAGAACGCAATCCATCTCCTAAATTAGAAACTGAAACTCTATTTGCACTTTACTGCTTTATATTTGTGTTTCTAATCTTAACCGATACTGTAGCAAGTAAAATTAATTGCAGATGCATGGAAAATAAATTTAATTTATTCTAGACAGTCAGCTGTTTCTAATCCATGGGTTGATTACGGAAAGGAATTTGTCGGAGATTAAATAAATGAACTGGGTTAATGATAATGTTTATTTTTGCCGTTTGAGACCCTGGTGTGAACTAGTGTGGTGGTGGGTGTAAACTAGTCGAAATTTTGAGGTATTGAGCGCACTAAAGCAGATTTTTAGTTTTGTAATCAAACAGTTTTTGTGGTCGTGGTAGCCGTGACATTGGGATTTTTATGCGCAGATTTGATACCAACGCAGGGACGTAAAAACGGATGATTTCCTCAGTTATAATTAGGTATTGCCTAATTATTCTAAGACACCACTGACAAAAAGGCGAAAGAAAAGCATCGTTAGGAAACCTTGATATTTAATCCGAAAGCTTGCAGTTTAGTAGAAGATGTCTACGCCTAGCAGTGGGGCGTTATGGGCTATTATTATTATTTAGTTCGTTTCACAAACTTGGATGGGTGATTTTCTAAAACAAAAATTTTCACTGTCTGTTATTTTATATCAAAATTCGTCATCTTTAATATCCTATAACACGATAATTTTCCATTAAGTAAAAACTAGACTTAGATTAGCTTAAAGCAAGTGTTATGAAGGCTTTATACACTATCAATATATAAAGTAATAATCTAAGAAATATCAAAACGCTACATTTTAGGAATCTTGATTAGGTAATTCCTAATCTAATCCAGTATATTGCTTCTCCAAATTGCACCTGTAATACCAAAGCAAATTCACTTACAGATAGGACGTTACATCCGGAAAATCTCTTATTTATGTCCGGGTCTATCCGGGTACACGGATAACCGGGTTTACAGCACTTTGTTGAGGTTTTGGACATCAATGAGATTAGAGGAAGACACGACTTGTAAGGAGGCTGTAATCATGATTTATGGTTTTACTGTATCATGTTGTGCCTTTTTAAGTATGAAAGGGCAGAGGCAAAATGTAACATAATTTATTTATATACTTCTTATACTTGCATGAAACTGTGTATTAAGGTGGACTAAATGCCTGAGGCAGTCTCTAACAGTCAAATATTGGGTCATGCAGGTATAACAGGAAATAGGTGCATTATTAACTTCCACGGAACCTGTTTAAAAAGTAGGGGGTCAATACTGAAGTATTATTTAAAAAAAAAATATTTGGCCGCTCTGGCAACAAACACTAAAAATAAATATAAACTTCTAGCAATGATTGTGACCTCTTTCCTTTCTTTCAAAGTAAGCAGCCTTAATAATACCATAATATGTAGGGTCTTCAGATTAGTTATTGATAAAAATGTCGTTTCAAACATGCTTAAAAACATGGTTGATATTTTTCAAATTCCATGCACGCTAGGCATCCTATAAGCTGCTTATAGCATATCGTATACATCCCACTTGAAGTAAAACTTTTTACGTTAGGCTCTACATTTTAATAAAGGTTTCCTACACTATTGTACACAGTTTGTGAAAGTTTGCTTAACCTCGAACCCACGCTGAATATGTCACACCCTTCCTCCTTTATCAACAAAACCAAAAATAGCAACTATATTTCACTATCCATAAATAGCGTCAATCAATCTTTAACATACCATTTTTTCATCTATACTTCCATATTAATATATAAAGCTGAAGAGTTTGTTTGTTTGTTTAAACGCGCTAATCTCAGGAACTACTGGTTCAAATTAAAAATTTCTTTTTGGGTTATAGATCATTCATCGAGAAAGGTTTTGGGCTATATAGGAGCGAAGTTAAATGGAAAATGTGGCAAAAACGGGGAAAAATAATCAACTTCGGGGGCTTCGGTTCAAAAATTCCAAACTTATATCTTCTAACCACGCGGGCGAAGTCGCGGGCAACAGCTAGTAAAATATAGAGTTTATATTCATTCTAAAACCATTCAGTTTCTTCATCGCACAGTGTGAGAGTACACACAGCTGTTCTATTGCGGTTTGCACCACCGAACTCTGGACGAAATGTGGCAGCGCTCCGTAATTTGCGTGTTCACCATCCGAATTAGATGGAAGTTCTGCTAAAAAGGATGTGTCGGACTTAATGGGATCAAACTTGGGTATTTTTGTCCAGACCAGTAATGTTTGTGATAGTTTTTGTCAAGAAAAGATGGCAGTTTTTTTTTTATTCGGTTAAATATTAAAATCAACCTTATTAAAGACAACTACTTACAGCATAGACAATTTAATGCTTACTGCCTTGGTTGTTTGAGGTTTTACACCGGATATTGCAAATCCGATGCAAGCTGCGCTATAAAACAATATTTCAAACTCAATTAAAATGAAATGTTAGTGACTCGCGAAAGAGAATGCTTTTCAAAACACGTTGACGAGATCTAGGCTACGAAATTTTGAAAACATTTAAGTGGGTTTTAACCATATTTCTATAACACTAACCATGAAAAAAGCTCTACAATTAGCTAAACAAAACTTAATCAAAACAGTTTTATCTCAACTATAGTTAACCTTCACACCAAATATATCGTATAAACTAAATAGATCAGAGCTACAAATAGAGTGGGCAATACACAGGGGAGAGCGGGGTTAATTGGCCCACTCGTTCGACGCCACTAATTGAACCGTCTTGCTCACGCTACGCCGCTCCTCCCTAGCCTGCCTTAATTCCGCTGTAATAATTATCCTCACTGCCTGTCTGTTGACTTTTAGACTGATTTATAGAATTGTAGACTAATTAATTAAGCCGTTTTGTTTCCGTTTTCGGATTATTTTTCATCTAGTGACTTTGGTGTTCTTTTGAGTTGTGTAATGGGGTGGGGGATTCTTTTTGGGAATCGGTGATGTTTTGCTTAAAATGCACTAAAAAATCAAAAAGTAAGGTCAAAGCTGTCGTTTGAAAGATTTAGTACATTTATTTCACTTTGCAAAGGAAAATAGCTTCGATTTTAGGTTTACTAAGTAGGTACTGCCTGCAAATATTAACGTTAGCCGAAAAAGAATAAGAAAAGAAGAGTCCATGAAAAATCAGGGCGAAATTAGGGCCGTATTTTTCAGGGAAGTGCTAAAAACCTAGAATTAGCAAATTAGAGTCGAGAGCAGCGGCTTTTTGTAAAGCCTATTTAAATGAAGGCGAGCTTTTCCTTGCGATTGAATTTTATCGGAATTAAATGAGTTTGAGAGCTTTTTAGACGAAGGTAATTAGCTTTTAGTGATTAAAAAGTTGTGTTTTATCGTAATGTGCCTAACTTTATGAATGTTGTCTGCGATTAGTTAAAAAATGAATTTTTTGATGCTTTAATTTAATAATTTTTTGTTTTTTAACTTGTAAATATTCAACTCTGTAAAAATGTAAATAATAAATAAAACAGTTAAAAAATTAGATAAATAGTAAGTAAATGGTTGCCAAAAATCAATTTTACACGCAAATGTAAAATAGATAGGAGTATGAGAAACTGAACTACTGAACATAGTCTGGAACTTCCAAGTAAAAAATTATAAACACATTTAAGCTAAAGCTGTTTTTTAGGATACAGTTAAAACGAAATCCTAATGCTTTAATATCTGTCCCTCCGAACTTCAAAAGCGTTAATGATAAATGGATATTTGTAGTAATTTCCTTGGGTAACAATTCGACACAGAGATAAAAAAAAACAGAAAAGATACACTAAAAAAAACAAGTGTCGTTATTCATTTACTAAAGAAAAACTCTTCCCAGTTTTTCGGGAAGAAAAGCGAGAAAATAGTTCGGTGTTCATTTCGTTGAAGTCATAACCTTAATTAGAACACATATTTTATATAGGAAATTGTTCCATTCCTTTTCAAGCCTATACAATCGTATTCAAATGTTTATTCAAATGTATAAATTGTTTATACATTTGTATAGGCCAAACAGAGAATAGTTACTAAAGGCTACGTTATTATCTTTTCGAGCATTTCCCACAGATATTGTTGCCTTGAATAAAATTGGTTTTATTTACATTCTTGTACCGACTTCGGGAAAATCAATTGAATTTTCTCCGCGAACTTGAAAAAGGTTTGATAGTCAATAAATTTGTTTATTTACTTCATACATTTACATTATTTCCTTTCCAAAGTATTTTTTACACACATATAGGCACAATATTGTTGGTACCTAAATATTTCACTGTGAAAACCGGTCAAGAGCGGACTTGCGATACTGAGGTTTTCATCTAAAATTCTAAATGAAAAAAAAATCTCAAACATTCATCAAATTTATGATTCCACCAAGCGTTGCTTAGCTCCACTTTATTCATGGTATTGCTTGTTTTGACGGCAACAAATGCAATATCTGTGAAAAAATATCTGTCAGTGTTCATAAAATATAGCTTTACTAAACTATATTATTTTACACTGGGTTCAAAAAACAAAATACAATCTGCAGAAATCATGATTATTTTGTTACTTTTCTTTTACAGGGATAAAGTGTTACAGAAAAAAACAACACTTTTGAATTTACCTAAGATCGTTTTCTTGATAAAATAACAGTTCTCATTAAAACTAATGCTTCTTAACCAATCAATCAATTAACTGAACCTATAACAGATATACATAGTTCATTGACTATTATTACTAGAGACTAGCATCTACGACACAAGGACTCCTAGTGTGGAGGCTAGCGCCTAAATTTATTTAGTTTTAAGTTACTGAACAATAATTTTTTATTATTATTTTTATTACTCTAAGTACCTACCTCGAAAAATCAAAATGAACTCAATAAGTATTATTTTTTTAAACAGTACTCAGTTTTCTTCATCACCATGACAAGCATTACTAGATAAAATCAATAACCCCATAAAACTATCTCCAAGACTCAAGTAATTCGACATTTCCAATTCAGTGCATCAAACCCAGACGCAATAACCATGGCGCTTTACATGCAATAGTTTCGAGAGCTGTTTGATTCCATTTTTATGTTGATGTTCACTTGTTCCATAAATTTAAACAAAGACATTTATTGGTATTGTTTATTTAAGTGTCTACTTCAAGTGTATGAACCCTGTAATTAATGTTTTGTGGTGGTTTGTCTGTCTTATTTTTTTTTAAAGATTTGTGCAGCTGGTCTTAAGACCCTGGTAATTTGTTATAAGTATGTTTTTTCTAATAGATAAGAAAGGATCAAGTATCATAATTATCGTTTTTACCTTGAATCTTCTAATTAGCTAAATCAGATTAGAAAAAAATCTTAACTACTGGATGGATTATAACACAGTGTGTACTACCTTAATTTAATTATAAAAACGCACCCTAGTCGCTCAAATGGGTTTTTATTTAAACATAAAAAACATGAAATGTATACTAATGAATGAACTAAACAAAATACAAAAACACATTTCTTTCAATAAATACATACGTACAAATTATCCAAAAAAATCACAGTACTTGAACCCGTGTTTACACAAGGAAAAATAACATAGTATATTTCTAGCAAACAGCTAAAATAAACCAACCTCTAAATATCAACGAAACATAAACAGATCCAAAAACAAACGCAATGCCGCCATAATATATTCAGAACAAAGGCAGAAAGTTACATAAATAGTGAAGGCCTGTCGCATCGGATATTTGCTTAACAATATGTGTTACCAAATATGCAATATACTGAGTAAGGCTTGACGGTGGCCGTAAAACGGAATATAGTCGGATATATCCGCAGTACCTTGAATATCCGAAGGGGTTT